>NW_028270168.1:8749228-9058773 GCF_037043375.1 Chiloscyllium plagiosum
ATCATTATAGTCATAGACTCATAGAGATGTACAATACAGAAACAGACCTCTCAGTCCAACTCGTCCATACCGGCCAGATATCCTAAACTCATCTAGTCCCATTTGCCAGCATTTGGTCCATATCCCTCTAAACCCTTCCTATTCATGTCCCCATCCAAATGCTTCTTAAATGTTGTCATTGTACCAGCCTCCACCATTTCCTCTGGCAGCTCATTCCATGCACGCACTACCCTCTGTGTGAAAAGGTTGTGCCTTAGGTTCATTTTAAATCTTTCCTTTCTCACCTTAAACCTATGTCCTCTAGTTTCAGACTCCCCCACCCTAGGAAAAAGACCTTGTCTATTTATCCTATCCATGTCCCTCATGAGTTTATAAACCTCTATAATGTCACCTCTCAGCCTCTGATGCTCCAGGGAGAACAGCCCCAGCCCTATTCAGCCTCTCCCTATAACTCCATCATTACACTCTTAATTACAGTTTTTTTAAAGATTGAATTCAAATCCAACCCCAATTGAATTCAAATTTCACCATCAGCCATGATGGGATTTGAACCCAACTCCCCAGAACATTACATTACCTGAATGTCTACATTAATCGTCCAACATTAGACACACGAGATCATCATCTCCTCCTGAGAGAAAGTGAAGAGTGCAGATGCTGAAGGGATCAGAGTCGAAATGTGTGGCACTGGAACAGCACAGCTGGTCAGACAGCATCTGAGGAGCAGGAGAGTTAACGCTTTGGGCATAAGCCCTTCATCAGGATTGTGGGGTTGGGGAAGGGGGTTGAGAGATAAAGAGGAGGGTGGAGGTGGAGGTGGGAGGAAGACACCTGGGAAAGCGATAGGTAGGGGGATGATGGTGATAGGTTGGAGGGGAGGGTGAAGTGGATAGGTGGGAAGGAAAATGGCATTTTTGATGTTATAAGAGTTTCGGGCTGGACATATGTTGCAGTTCACACTCTCCTCCCTGAAGGTGCTGCTGAAAGCCTGCCTTTTTCAACCAGCTTTCCCTCACCTCCTCAATTCATGCTTCAATGTCAAATCCTGTTACCGTTGTACTGCATTCAATGAGCTATATAAATGCAAGATGTTGTAGTGTCAGTGTCAATCTCCATCAGATCTGGAGTAATGCAGACTTGATGGGGATTAAAGCTGTTGTTTCATTGCCTTAGCAATGCACAGAAAAAGAAAACAATGGAGCAGTTAAGAGTTTGATGGTTCCATTTCTCTCAAGAGGCATTGCCGTCAGTGTTTTTCAGCACAGCTGATTTGTGTGAATGTTTTTGGCAGCTTTGTGCTGTGGATTTCAGCTCAGCAGGAGCTGGGTCAGATTGCAAAAACTCATTTGAATTAGAACTCTGGTAACTGTCAGACAGCTTATTCATCCCAGTTATGTTCCCAAGTTGGAGATGAAAACTTTTCCTTTTTCGCTTCCTTCATTTTTATTCATTTAGTCTCAAATGGAATGTGGGCATCACTGTCAAGGACATGCTCATTGCTCATCCCTCGGTCATTTCAAAGGACAGTTTGGAGTCAGCCACAATGTCATGGGTCTGGAGTTACATGTAGGCCAGACTAGTCAGGAATTGCAGATTTCCTTCATGGAGTCATTGTCATACCACATGTTAGCAGACCCTTCAGACCAACTCGTCCACATCAACCATGTTCCCAACTAAACTAGTTCACTGTTCTGCATTTGGCCCATATCCCTCCAAACCTTTCCTATTCATGAACTTATCCAAATGTCTTTTAAATGTTGTAACTGTATCTGCATCCACCACTTTCTCTGACAGTTCATTCTACACACCAACCGCCCTCTGTGTCAAAACAGTTTCCCCTCATGTCCTTTTGAAAACTTTTTCCTCTCACCTTAAAAATGTGCCTCCCTAGTTTTGAATTCCCCTACTCTGGTGAAAAGACCCCTGCTATTCACCTTATCAATGCCCCTCATGATTTTATAAACTTCAATAAGATCACACTGCAATCTCCTATTGCTTAAAAGGATATTATTGAACCAGATGGGTTTTGTTTTGTGACTATCTACAAAGGTTAGCATGAAATTCTAATTCCAGACTTTTATTGAATTTAAATTCCACCAGCTGCTGTGGTGGTGGGATTTGAATCTATGTCTCGACAGGATTATGCTGGATCTTTGAATTCATTGCCTCCCCTGTTACTTTGAATCTGTCCAATTTATGGAATTTTGAAAATACCCAGAGGAGTCCTCAGGGCAGTATCACTGGCTACCCATCACTTGGCTTTCTGGCATAAGTTTCATGCACAATGTTGGTTACAGAATTCCTCTTGTCAGCTCTTAGATAAGGGAAGCAGTGGGTACTACTGGAATCTCCCCAACATAACAGTAAAAGGACAAATCAGATTGAAACAAAGTCAACAGAAAGCTCACCTCTAAGTCCTCTGAAAATGTTTGTGAGGACTTTTGATTAGACATGATTGTGTCAAATAGTATTCAGCGAGAGCGAGAGAGAGCGAGAGCGAGAGAGAGCGAGAGAGCACTTCCATTATGTGTGAGAGAGGAAGGCTTGACTATATTTCAAATTTAAAATTCCATCTTGGTCATTGTTTATATAAAGCCAAATGAAAATTAGACAATAATCCAAGTGCTATATCGTCTTTACTTGGTAATCTTCAGTGGATGTAAATTTGGGCATCTCCAAGTGTTGATAATTCAAAATTTAGCCACATAGATAATAATCAATGAACTATGTATACCTTTCAATTTTATGCAAGAATCATTTGTGTGTTTTTTTTAAATTTTTTTTGTTTCCTTTTCAGCATGGAATCGGACCCTTCAGTCCAACTATTCCATGCCAACCACGTTCTCAAACTAAACTCTCCCACTTGCCTGCATTTAGCCCATATCCTTCTAAACCTTTCCTATTCATGTAATTATCGAAATGTCTTTTAAATATTGGAACTGTACCTGCATCCACCACTTCCTCTGGTAGTTCATTCTACACATGAACCAGTCTCTGTTCTAAAATGTTGCTCTTTATGTCCTTTTTAAAACTTTCTCCTCTCACCTTAACAATACATCCCCAAGTTTTGAACTCCCCCACCTGAGAGAAAAGACCCTGGCTATTCACCTTATCAAAGCCTCTTCAAGGTTAGAGTGGTGTTGGAAAAGCACAGCAGTTCAGGCAGCATCCAAGGAGCAGGATAATCGACGTTTCGGGCAAAAGCCCTTCATCAGGCTTTTGCCTGAAACGTCGATTTTCCTGCTCCTCGGATGCTGCCTGAACTGCTGTGCTTTTCCAGCACCACTCTAATCTGGAATCTGGTTTCCAGCATCTGCAGCCCTTGTTTTTACAAAGCCTCTTCAAGTTCACCCATCAACCTCCTACGGTCCAGTGAAAAAAGTCCTAGCCTGTCCAGCCTATTTTTTATATCTTAAACCTTCCATTCCTGGCAACATCCTGGTAAATCTTTTCTGAACCCTCTCCAATTTAAGAAAATCATTACAATAGCACGGTGGACAGAACAGGTCTCACCAGCATCCTGTGCAACCTCAACATGACGTCCCAACTCCTCTACTCAAAGGTGTGAGCAATGAAGGCAAGCAAGCTAAACACCTTCTTAACCAGCCTGTGACACAAATTTCAAAGAGCTATGAATCTGAACCTCTAGGTCTCTGTCTACAACACTATCCAGACCCTGACCATTAATTGTAGAAGTCCTACCCTTGTTTGTTCCTGCTACTACACCAAACTTTACGCTGTATTATCACTGTTAATTATATTCAAAGGCTTCATCTTAGTCATTGTTTCTCTAAATCCAAATCAAAATTAGTCACATTTTCTGTAGACAATAAACAATTCAAATTCTACATCATTATTTGATGATCTTCTGGAACTGGATGTACATTTGGGGGTCTGTAAGGGTTGGTTGCTCAGAATGCAGCCACATAGATAACAATCAATGCACTCAATTTGCAAATCCTTTTCATTCAATTTATGTTTGTAAATGTTTGCCAACTTTTTTGGAAAAGGTTGTGTAATCTTTTCTTCTGTTTTTAATGGGCATGTGCGAATGATCCTGTGTTTTCCTTGCAAAGTTCTCCCGATCGCCTCCCGTTATCTCTTGGCTGTTTTTATGTTGAGGCCTCCAGTCGCAGTTTCTCTGTTTTTCACAGAGTAAGTGCAGAGATGGGTCCGAAAGAGGGGGCAAGTGGGGTTCACACACTAAGGATTATGTTCCTTAGCCTGTTGCATGTTCACGTCCTGAAAAATCTCCAAACATTAGTAATATGTGGCTTTTTCCCCTCCCTGCTGGGATCTTCTAGGTGCCATCATCTGGTTAGCACATCACTCTCTGCAGCTCACCCTCTGTTCATCACCACCGTCCACCCACAGATGTATTCTAGATGTTTGAATTCACTCCAGACCAACAGTGAAGCAGCTTTTTTTTTGACTGCAGGCTCATTTAATCACATAGTACTAAAGAGGCCCTTTGGCCCATCAAGGCTGTATCACCAACAAGTACCATTTGCTACTACCTAACTTCCTGCGGGCTTTTTCATATTATCCTTGCACTTCCAGTTTGGCATGAGTTGACAGAATAATCTGGGGAATTGGCAATCAGTTGGCTGCCTTATCAAGAGAAAACAATAAGAGCAGTATATAAGAAGAATCAGAGCACTGTAGCAGAGTGCCTTGGTCAAGGATAAGCCTCCCAACTAGAAGGGGCCAGCTTTATTCTGGGTTTAGTCATGCTGTCAATGCATACCATCCTATTGGCAGTAACAGTGCTCTACAGATGTCCTTCACAGTTGCACACATACACCCAAAAATAACAATTGTACAAAATAAAATTTGACATGGTTGCTTGGATTTTGTCTTTAAACAGGCAACAAATTGAAGTGGGAAGTTTCAGAGAAGAGTGCTGGAGAAACATGTCTTGTTTAAAATGGAGCTTTATGTAGATGGCGCTGTTAAACTGACAGATGTGAAAGTAAAATGAAATATGTCGAAACATAATTCGGGCAGCAGTGGTCCATCTAATCTGCACTCTGAGAATTTAAAGGAGAACATTTTGTTGTTTAGATTAAAAACTGATGGAAAATGCCACACTGCCAGAGGATAGTCAGTCAGGACAGATGGGATAATATACAACAAGGAATAACCAACGCTATTCGGTGAAGAGTTTGAATAGGTTGTCTGCAGAATCACGGAGATAGCTTGATGGAGCCAGAGGTGAAGTTGCAAGAGAATCTGAAGAATTGGAAGAAAATGTTGCCATCCAGTAATATCACACTTCAACTTTAAATGTTTTCTCTATTCCAATCACGTTTTGTGATGTCATGGATTAAACTAACGTCTCTGCTTTGCATTTAGTTTTCACATGAAACTGCATTCAGTATGGATTAGATATCGCCTAAAATAATTCCTTTGTTGTCCTCCTACCTCTGTTTGAAGAAGGAAGTTGGTGTTATGCAACATAACATTTTTAACATCTCACATTTCTCATTCTCGTGTTAGTCCAAAGAAGTGCAGATATTTTCTGCTAAAATATGGGCTTTTTTTGTCACAGCAAGTAAGGGCAGCACGCTGGCACAGTGGTTAGCACTGCTGCCTCACAGCGCCAGGGAACAGGTTCAGTTCCAGGCTCGGGTGACTGTCTGCGTGGAGATTGCACGTTCTCCCCATGTCTGCACGGGTTTCCACCGGGTGCCCCGGTTTCCTCCCACAGACTAAAAGGTGTGCAGGTCAGGTGAATTGGCCATGCTAAATTGACAATAGTGTCAGATGCATTAGTCAGGGGGAAAATGTAGGGAAATGAGTCTGGGTGGTTTATCCTTCGGAGGGTCTGTGTGGACTTGTTGAGCCAAAGGACCAGTTTCCACTACGTAGGGAATCGGACTGTCCACCGATTTCTCAGCGACAAACCCAACAAGCAGACAAAACACGTCCAGAAACCCGAGCCACTCTCTCCTACATCAAATACATCCCGGAAAAAACTGCCAGACTACTTAGACCCCTTGGCATCATGGTAACCCACAAACCCACCGACACACTAAAACAGCAGCTTGAACTGAATGAAACTGAAAGATCCTATACAGACAACAAGCAAAACTAATGTCATTTACAAAATACCGTGCAAGAACTCTAACAAACACTACATTGGACAAACAGGCAAGAAAACTAGCCACTAGGATAGATGAATATCAATTAGCCATAAAAAGATATGACCCACTCTCACTAGAATCCTTACGTACAGATGAGGAAGGACACCACTTCAACTGGGACAACACATCCATCCTAGGACAAGCCAAACAGAGACATGCACGATAATTCCGAGAAGCATGGCATTCCAATCGGAACTCTATCAACAAACACATTGACTTGGATTTATCACACCCTGATAAAAAAAATGAGATCACCAAAGGAAATGATGTCACCACAGGAAATGGCATCACCAACCGAAGCAAACCCAAACATATAAATAAAAATCGGGCTACACCACCAGTGCTTCATCTGTAGGCTCACTGGAAATCAGAGTTGAGTGTGTGTTGCTGGAAAAGCACAGCAAGTCAGGCAGCATCTGAGGAGCAGGAAAATCGGAATTTTCGGCAGGAGCCCTTCATCAGGAATGAGGCAGGGAACCTTGGGGTTGAGAGATAAATGGGAGGAGGGGTGGGGCTGTAGAGAAGGTAGCTGGAAATGCAGTAGGTGGATGGAGGTGGGGGAAAAGGTCATAGGTCGGAGGGGAGATTGGAGCAGATGGGTGGGAAGGAAGATTGACAAGTGTGGCAGGTCATGAGAGTGGTGCTGAGCTGGAAGGTTAGGAAATTGGTGAAGTCCACTGCGATAAGTGGATGGAGGTGGAGGTAAGGTTAAGGGTTGATGGTAACTCTCAGCTACCTTCTCCCCAGCCCCACACCCCTCCCATTTATCTCTCCATCCCCGAGGCTCCCAGCCTCATTCCTGATGAAGGGCTCTGGCCCGAACTGTTGATTTTCCTGCTCCTCGGATGCTGCCTAACCAGCTGTGCTTTTCCAGGACCATACCTTCACTGACGATATTAGTTGTCAGAAAACAAACCTTCCAGCTCAGCGATCAAACCTACATTCAGAATTTATCTCATAACCAACAATTAGCTGAAATAAATTATCTGATTCTTTATCTCACTGCTGCTTGTTGCACCTTTCTGTATGAAGAAATAGCTTGAAGGTGACTCAGTGGTTAGCACTGCTGCCTCACAACACTAGGGATCTGGGTTCGGTTCCAGTCTCAGATGACTGTCTGTGTGGAGTTTGCATACTTTCCCTGTGGCTGCGTAAGCCTCCTCTCACAGTCCAAATATGTGCAGGGTAGGTGGATTGGCCATAGGAAATGCAGGGATAGTCTTCGGAAGGTTCATGTGGACTTGATGTGCTGAATAGCCTGCATCCACACACAGGAGGGGTTCTGCATTTTCTTATGTTTCTTGGTGACTCAAAAGTTACTTCACTGACTGTAAAGTCCATCAGAGATTGTGAAGGAAGCTTTCAAAATTATATTTCTTTCTACCTCGCTATTCCACAATTAGATGTCCTTGAGATTTACAGTGGGCTTTGTGTAGAATATAGAGCCCACATTCAATATGTATCTTAGAGGCTGTTTGATATCTGGTCAAGATACACAAATAAGTTCCAATGTTAGGCAACACAGTAGTTTTATAGATGAGAGAAGGTAATTACAAAATACATACATGATTAAGTGAGTCAACAAGTCTGTGGTCAATGATGTTCAATGTAGGGTTCTGTGTGGTCACACATCAAATTTTATTTTCTTTCCAAATACAAAAACTTAGATGTCTAGATGCACAAATTACTTAAAGTGAATCCACAACATTTTCACACAGGGGGTGGTGCATGTGTGGAACGAGCTGCCAGAGGAAGTGGTGGAGGCTAGTACAATTACAACATTTAAAAGGCATTTGAGTGGGTACATAAACAGGAAGGGTTTAGTGGGATATGGGCCAAGTGCTTGCAAATGGGACTCGATTAATGTAGGATATCTGGTCGGCATGGAAGAGTTGGACTGAAGGGTCTGTTTCCATGCTGCACATCTCTAGGACTCTGTACTAAAAGTAATCATAATGTCTAATGAAATACTCGCTGTTTTCTCGAAAGAGGTGGAAAACAAAGTACAGGAAATTGTACAGGTCGTTCTTCTGTAATGAGATGGTTATGTTCTTGTGCAACCCCGTGTTATAGAAAATGCACTTTAGAAATTGCATTACAGCCAATAAATGTTTTAAAAGTTTGTACTTGAGAAACAGTGTCCCCAATTCGTCAATTGTCAATTGCGAATTCATGTTAATGAAGTACGCGTTATAGCAGAATTACCTGGACCAAAATTGTTCAGAATTTTGTTCATGCTTCATGTGTGAACAATGCAGAAAAATGCAGGATTACTGTAGTTTTGAGCACGATACTGCAAATTGGCTTTAAAGGAGACACAATACAGGTTTACCAGAAGGATGCCAGGGCATAGAGTTAAATTATGAGAATAGACATCATTAAAATGCCATTGTTTAATTGAGTTTGGAAAGCTGAGGCATGGATGAAATCAAATGTTTAAAATGATAGTCTATGTTTATCTACTCTATCAAATCTGTCTATGTCCTATGGTAAAGGATTTCAGAACAAAAGTACATTGGCTTAAAGATAAAGCTGAGTCATTCAGGAATGAAATCAGAAAGATTATTACACTTCCATGAATCTAGAATTTACCCTTTAAAAGGCTGTAGACACTGTACCTATTGCAAAGTTCAAGTTTGATGTTGATAGACCTTTAATTAAGCATTTCAAGTAAGATGGGTCAAAAAATGAACAAATGGAACTGGAACACAGATCAAACACAATCTCGTAAGACCATTAGACATAGGGACAGAAGTCAGCCATTCGGCCCATCAAATCTGCTTCACCATTCAGTGAAATCGCCGTTGATCTAATGATCCTCACCTACTCATTCTTAACATTTCCCCATAATCCGTGGTTCTCTGACTGATTATAAATCTGTCTTTCTCAGCCTTGAATGTACATAATATCTGAGTCTCGACAGCCCTCTGTGGTAAAGAGTTACACAGAATCAGTACCCTCTGAGAGACGTGATTCCCCTCATCTGTGTCTTAAACATTATGCCCTCTGGTCCAAGACTCTTCAATTGAATGATATAACTGATTAGAGGGACTGAATGGCATATGCTATGTACATATTTGGAAATACCCTCAACCAAATTAGTCAGAAATTATGCAAGAATCTCATGTGTACAATGAATGGATAATGTGGAATAATCAATCAATTAATGCTGTGTGATACTGTTTAATCTCAACCTTGAGAATTATGCATTTGCAGACTGATTACGAATAATGTTAGAGAAGAGCAAAGCCTATTCTTCCTAAAATAAAGTTGATATCCTCCTACTTATTGTCTCAAAATAATATATCATTTAACTCACATCTTGCACTACCCACCCAATCTTCATGGGAGCATGGGACTTTCTACCATACACTCCAGATTCATGTCCTTCCAAACACCTCCATAGCTAATTACATACTATCTGCTGGACATAGACATGAGGAGCCATGTTGAGTGTTTAATAAAATGAATTTCTAACAATCTAGTAGATGTTTTAGTCCTGCACAATTGCTAGGTTAAAAAGCCTACCTTCCTTTAATGTTTTCAGAATAACAAGTAATGGTTAATGGTGAAATGGAAAATACAGGGCTCCATAAGACAGAGCATATAAGAAACTGCTGAGAGGTTATACTTCAAAATTATAAAAGGGAAAAGCATCATTAGAAAAGGGAAAAACATTATCTGAAAAGACCATGTGAAATCTTGCACTGTCCTGTAACTGAAGACTGATGATCACTAAAATCCTGCTGAGAGGTCACACAGGAGAACAAGGTCACACAGGAGAACAATGGGTAGCGAGCAGTGATTACAAAATAGTCATCTCTTTCTTCAATGTTTGAAATCACATACAACGATCGTTTTAGTTAAGTAGAAATGCTTCATGTGCAGATTTGAAAATCTGTCTCAGAGCAGTAATAGCTGGGACAAGACGATTAGAATGTGTGAATTGTTCCCCAATCATTCATTAATTCAGGTGAAGGGCACTTAGCTTTTTTGCAGGATTGCCTTTTCAAATTGGGTTGATAATTGGGAGTAGACATCATGTACACAACGGGCATTAATTGATTTCATTTTGACAGGCTCTCTGAGACTACATGATCTGGAACAGCATTTCACACAAGCTGAAGTAGATAAAGAAATATTACTGGATGATTTTCTTTGTTTGAGTTGAGAGACTAGGTGAAGAGCCAAGACCCACAGTGTAATAGAACTCAAAGGGGTAAAGAACAGCAGATAAAATGAGAAACCATAACTGAGTGAAATCTCAACGGAATATGAGATGTCGATAGAGGGAGAGAGGAGAGAAAGCAAGGAAATGGATTTGGCAACTATGGTGTGCCTGAAATGGTTTAAGCAGGCCTTAATGATTGTGTAGTGGGATTGTCTCATGCAATCCAAATTACCTTATTATTTACTTTTCATCAGGATTTACTAATCCATCACCAGACATTTGTATTTCCACAATATCTATTTTATATTCGACAAACACCCCTGCGTTGCTAGGTGAAATTCTTCATCCAACTGTGAGTGGATCACTTAAGGCAGACAATCTGGCCTAGGGTGAACAGGGCTTGGTGGTCACAGTGTCACAGCATCACTCCTTCCCCTGTTCCCCTGAATCATGGATTTAACTCTTGGGTTTGAATGGCCTACTCCTTCTATTTCTCCTGTTTTTGCGCAGTTTGCAGTCTGTACAAGATTATGCGTTATACAGCCAACTTTGTTTTAACCTTCACCTTATGAACTGGCACTTAATTATGTACCTGAAATACCACCATGAGGTTTGCTATATTATTCAGTACAATTATGATAGTTTTAAAATATTTATTTATCTCAGTGTGAATATACTGGTTGTTCAATTGAATGGCCACACCAAATATTGACAATTGGTTCAATTTTGAGGCAATCTTTCCTCAAATGCTGTGATTCCACAATGTTTGAGTAGTCGGTTAAGGTGCAAGTGAGAAGACTTTCTGCCTCTAAGTTTTATTTAAGGCAAAGTTGCATCATTATTTAAGTGATCTATGCTGTAAATAAAGTGCAACAGTGATGTGTATGCCCCCTGCAATATGTTTCTATTACTTAGTGTGTGTTTTTATATTGATTTTCCAGAATATTTGATCAACTGCTTCACTCCTGGTCCCAGTGAATAAAATGTTTACTGTATTTTGTGTACAAGGTAAAACATTGGATATACAAACTTACACTAAAACCACACCTAAGACTGCTACTCCGATCCCACCTTGTCATGAGTTGATGGGCTGAAGGGCCTTTTCCATGCTGTTCCAATCTATGACTCTATGATGTGACAAAGCAACTTCTCAACAAAGGGGAGAATGTAAGGCCCAGCAAGACAAAAGGAGTATGATTCATTTCCATAACTCATGGGAAAGCTGCTCACATAGCAACCGACTTAACAGCATGACAGTGACATTTTGAACCTGGCTCCATACGGGTTTCACAGAACTGGTCATATTGCACAGGCAAATCAGCAGACAATGGATTGTGTGAGCAGCAGGTCAATTGAGCTTTTGATTTAGGTATAATCTGTGAGTCAAACAGGTCTGCTTGTCAAATTATCTGCCTTCAAAGTTCATTTGCTTTTTAAAAAAATGTAACCACAAGTGTTTGGATATTGACCTTTTCTTTCCATCCATGCAAAAAGACTTCATTCTGCAAATTTACTGCCAGCGTGAGAATATTGAAGTGAAAGGATTTTTAGTCCCATGTCTCAATTTTAGTTCCACTGTCTACATGAAAAGATAAAAAAGTATTTGGGTTGAAACAGATTTTTTAAGCTCAATTGCATTGACTTTCACATGGATTTCAAAGGTGCAGAATTCAACCAAATGTTATTGATAGTGTGGATCAGTAACCGCAGTGCACAGATTATAATTAATTGGCCATAAAGTTAGGGAAGGTGAAGGGAATTCTGTTTTACACTGACTGACTGACTTACTGGAACGTGGAATACACTGCCCGAAAGGGTGGTGAAAATCTATTTATTTCTGAGTTTCAAGGGAATTGGATTACCTTAAATATGCAGTGCTGTATGAATTGGTCAATTATTTTAAAGGGCTAGAGCATTTTAATGGGCTCAATGGCCAGTGCTGTATAATTCCACACTGCGTTCACTTCTCCTAGTTTTTCTCCATTCCTAACTGGATGGTGTTCACAGCTTGGATCCTGAAATAACAGCACCTAGGCCAGTATCCTGTCACCAAGTCGTCCTTTATTTACATGTGTACAGTACACTGGCTGTGGCCAGCCAGCTTGGAACTGAATTGTCAGTCCCTGAACCAAGGAGATTCTAAATCCCTTGTTTATATCTTTTTTCTTTATGGAATTGAGAATGCAGTGTTCAATGTGTTGGAAGAAAACAGAAATGCGGCTTTCTAAAGGAAACTGGGTAAGCACATGAGTGGGAATAATATGCAAGGCCACAAGAAAATGGTAGTGGGTGGAATACCTGAACCAGCACAAACATTAGAGGTCAAATGCATAGCCTCCTCCGCTAATGTAACAATTCTTTATAACCCTGTGATTTAGTAAGGAAGGGCAAATAGTTTTTATCATTAGTTGACAATGATTGCGTTGAGAAAGAGGATTGGAGGAGCTTCAAGAGCATCCAATTCACAATTCATTGTTGAAGTATCTGCACAGAGGTCAGTGTCCCTTCACCAAGTCACCCTTTACTAGTGGCCGGCCAGCCAGCTCAGAGTCAGTCTCTTGAACTTAGGAGATTCTAAATCCCTTGTTAATATTGGTCAGCCAGGGCTTTCCTAATTGATCCAGCTTAACAACCCCAATCAAGGATATCATGGTCAACGAGATCCACCTGGTTCCAATTACTCCAGATCCTGATCCAGCGGCGTCATCCACCCTGTGGTCTCCTTCCAATATTCAGATATGAAGTGAGAAGGAGACGTTTGGTTTCAGTGGCTGTCACAGCCAAGGTTGATAAGGAAACACAGTGCAATGACTCCGCTATCAACCACTCACCCTCTTTCACAAATACAGAAAGGGTAATTGTTCCCCATGTCTATTAGAACTTAGAATCCCTACAGTGTGGAAACAAATCCTTTAACCCAACAAGTCCACACCGATCCTCTGAAGAGTAACCCACCCAAGACCCCTACCTTATTATCCTATATTTACCCCTGACTAATGCACCTAACCTACACATCCCTGAACACTATGGGCAATTTAGCACGGCCAGTTCACCTGACCTGCACATGTTTGGATTGTGGAAGGAAACCAGAGCACCCAGAGGAAACCCACACAGACACGGGGAGAATGTGCAAACTCCATACAGGCAGTCTGCTCAATGTTGGAATTGAACCTGGGTCCATGGTGCTGTGAGGCAGCAGTGCTAACCACTGGGCCACCGTACCATCCCGCTACTGAGTGTCTCTGATGGAAGGAGTGGATGCTTGTGATGTAGTGTCAATCAAGCTGCCTGCTTTATCCTGGATGGTATCAAGCTTCTTGAGTGTTCTTGGAGCTGCACCCATCCAGGCACGTAGATAATAGACAGGCTTTGGGGAGTCAGGAGGTAAGTTACTCACCGCAGTATTCCAAGCCTCTGACTTGCTCTGTAGTCACTGTAGTTATTTGGTGGGGCAGCTTAGTTTCTGGTGGAATATAGATCCTTGATGAATCTGCTGAAGATGGTTGGCCTAAGGACACTACCCTGAGGAACTCTGCAAAATGCCCTGGAACTGAGAAGACTGATCTCCAACAACCATAGCCATCTTCCCATGACTCCAACCAGTGAAGAGTTTGCCCCCTGATACCCATTGATTCCAGTTTTTCTGGAGCTCCTTGATGCCACACTTGGTCAAATGCAGCCTTGATGCCAAGGGCTGTCCCTCTCCCCTCCCCTCTGGAATTCAGCTCTTTTGTCCATGTTTGAACCAAGGCTGTAATGAGGTCAGGAGCTTGGTGGCCCTGGCGGAACCTGAACTGGGTGTCACTGAGCAGGTGCTGCTTGATAGTACTGTTGATGACACCTTCTATCACTTCACTGAGATTGATGTGGTGTTAATTCGCCGGGTTTGATTTGTTGTAATTTTTGTATACAGTACTTACCTGGGTAATTTTCCACTATGTTGGTAGATGCTAGTGTTGCAACTGCACTGGAACAAGTTGCAGAGTGTAAGTCTTCAATACTGTTGCCAGAATGTGTCAGGGCACATAGCCTTTGCAGTATCCAGTTCCTCCAGTTGTTTCTTGATGGAGTGGATAAATGGAGTGAAGCATTTACTGTCAAATTGGTAACTGTAATGCTGGAGATCACTGTGGGAGGCTGAGAGGGATAATCAACTTGGTACTTTTGGTTTAAGATTGTTTCTAATACTTCAGCCTTATCGTTTGCACCAATGTGTCAGTGTCTTCCATCATTGAGGATGAAGATATTGTGGAGCCTCCTCCTTCAACAAGTTTATTGATTGTCCACCACAATTCACAACTGAATGTGGCAGGACTGCAGAGCTTAGATTTGATCTGTTGGTTGTGGGATCATTTAGCCATGTCTTTCACTTGTTGCTTACGCTATTTGGATGCAAGTAATCCTGTTTCATAACTTCACCAGGTTGACATCTCATTTTAAGGTACGCCTGATATAGATCCTGGCCATCCCTTCTACAAATATCATACATACAATTAGGGTGGAAATGACAAACCTTCAATCGTAGTCTTCCATTTCCCTTTGCACACTCCTTGACTATCCAATTGTATCTTCCGGTTTCCTCGCTCTTTCCGCATATGCTGACTGATCCTCCAATCAGAATTTCCTTCTTCCCACTCATTGCTGTTGGTTTTGATGCTGAACTCCCAGCTGCCTTAAAGAGATCTGGTCCTCTTCTGCAGCTTGGTGACCTTTGAACTGGGAGAGATCTGAGCGTAAAAGGAGGAGTGGGGAAAGGAGGAAGCAGTGGGAGTTTCACTTGACAGACGCGATAAGAAAATAATGATGAGGGTGAGCTTTGCCTCTGACTAATCCTGGGAATGTTTAGACTGAGCCATTGAAATGGGAATTGGACACCTCAGTGCTGGCAATGGGCAGGGTACTGAATCCAGTTCTCATGATGACCAGAAGCTGGGCAATCAGATTGGAACTGGATCACCTAGGCACAGAAACTCTTTGTTTCCTGCCTAATAACTGGATTGGGCACTTGGATTCGACTGTTCCCATGAAGACATCCCAAATTTGAAGGTCAAAGGTGAGAAATCTGAAGATAGGAATGAGAGGTGGAACCTGCACTTGGCTTAGAAGAAGTCTCCTCAAAGAGACCATTCAGGAGCTGGATTTGTGATTCATCCACTTGAGACAACAATGACACTGTGAAGCTTAATCCTAACTGTAAACCTGACACCATAATCCTGACAATTTAATCCAGTCCCAAACTACTAATCCCAACATAATCAAAATGGTGGCAGTAGCAGGCAAGGCAGCACTCTGGAGCTCCAGACCCTGTCTGCTCCTCAGCACCAGGCCTGCCACATCGTTTTTTCTCCTTTTTTTCTTTTCTTTTTCATCTTAATTTTTTCTTCTTTTCGGCGGTGATGGTGAAAGAAGGCGGCATTGCCAGCGGTGAGAGTGGGAGCAGACAGCCAGGGGGCGAGATTAAACCCTTGCAGAACATAGAACATTATAGCGCAGTACAGGCCCTTCAGCCCTCAATATTGCACTGACCTATGGAACCAATCTGAAGCCTATCTAACTTACAGTATTCCATTTACATCCATATGCCTATCCAATGACCATTTAAATGCTCTTAAAGTTGGTGAGTCTACTACTGTTGCTGGCAGTGCATTCCACTCTCCTACTACTCTCTGAGTAAAGGAACTATCTCTGACATCTACCCTATACCTATCACCCCTCAATTTCAAGCTATGTCCCCTCATGCTAGCCATCACCATTCCAGGAAAAAGGCTCTCACTGTCCACCTGATCTAACCCTCTATCTTATATGTCTCAATTAAGTCACCTCTCAACCTTCTTCTCTGTAATGAAAACAGCCTCAAGTCCTTCGACCTTTCCTCATAAGACCTTCCCTCCATACCAGGCAACATCCTGGTAAATTTCCTCTGAACTCTTTCCAAAGCTTCCACATCCTTCCTATAATGCAGTGACCAGAACTGTACGCAACCAAGTGTAGCTGCACCAGCGTTTTTTACAGCTGCAGCATGACCTTGTGGTTCTGAAACTCAATCCCTCTACCAATAAAAGCTAACACCCCATATGCCTCCTTAACAACCCTATCAACCTGGGTGGCGACTTTCAGGGATCTATGTTTTAACGCGAATCACATCACACTTTTCCACACTAAACTCCATTTTCCACCTTTCAGCCCAGCTCTGTAGCTCATCTGTCCCTCTGTAGCCTGCAACATCCTTCAGCAATATCCACAACTCCACTGACCTTAGAGTAATCCGCAAATTTACTAACACATCCTTCTACGCCCTCATCTAGGTCATTTATGAAAATGACAAACAGCAGTGGCACCATAACAGATCCTTGTGGTACACCACTAGTGACTGAACTACTGGATGAACATTTCCCATCAACCACCACCCCCTGTCTTCTTTCAGCTAGCCAATTTCTGATCCAAACTGCTAAATTACCCTCAATCCCATGCCTCCATATTACATGAGGACTTTGCGTCCAGTGTAGCCAGGCATTTATGGACTGTGATGTTGAATGTTAATTGTGTTTCTTTGTTTTTCTATATTTTTTATTAAGAAGGACTGTAATGTTTAACTTTTTAACTTTGTTTTCCTATTCTTTCTGCTTTGTATCAATGCTCTGTGCTGAGATACCATTGTACCTAAGATGGTGCTGTCAGTGGCAACTTGTAAACTTGTCACTGTACACCTGTGAATACATGTGGCGAGAAATCTAATTCAATTCAAATGCAACATTTAACCCTACCCCAACCAAGAACCCAAATAAATAACTAGGCTTCAGCGATGGAATGATAGATAAAGATTTACTGATTCATTTCTGCAGACGCCGATATCCAGATTTATATGTGCAATATTGGCATTGCAATCTTTCTCACAATTTCATTTAATATTCTTCATTTCTTTTATGTAACAGTTTTTAAAATGTGCATATTAACATGACTATTCCAAAAGTGTGAACCAATAAATAATATTGAAGAACATAATTAATCTGGACCACTCTATGAAAATGATCTTTTATTGTGTGAATTGTACATAAAATCATCTAATCACTGCTACGCGAACACACAGTATTACATTACGTGAGCCATATTTCACATCATAAGGTGGATTTCTTGCAGTAACAGATCCTGTGTAGAACAACAAAAATGTGCAATCACTCTCATAAAGTTCTAATTTTTAATGTAAGGTATATGTTTAATTATATATGAAGAATTTTATTCATGCTAATACACAATTTTCATTTACAAACATTAATTGTGGGGCTGGGTGGAGATAGATGGCTGAAGGTTTGCTGAGGGTACTCTTCCCCAGTGTTGCTTTCTAGCACAGTACTTCAGGATGAGGATCTAATATATATGTGTTCCACACAACAACAGCATGCCTCTTCAAACAATCAGAATGAGGCGTGCAATGTCTAAACAGGAAGCATGAATTATAATATTTAATTCAATGGAAAAATCATGTACAGAATATAAAATGAAGCGAGGAAAGGCAACATATGAACAAAAATCAACAGTATGCCATTTGGCCCTTCGAGTCTGCTCTTCCATTCATTGAGATCATGGCTGATCTGATTTTGAGCTCAACTCCACATCACTGCACATCCCCTAATAATCTATCATCCCCTTGATCAACAAGAATCTATCTGCCTCTGCCTTAAAACTACTTAAAGGTTCTGAAACCACTGCCTTTTGAGCAAGGGAATTCCAAAGACCGACCAGCCTCTCAGAGTAAACTATTACCACATCTCTGTCTTAAACGGGTGACACCATTTTGTTCAACTATGACCCCTAGCCCTAGATTCTCCCACAGGAAGAAACATCAAAGGCAAGATGATATGAGGGAAAAGATTCAAAGTAAGTTGACAAAATTTGTGTTTATCTTTCAAAACAGTAATTAAAATGCAAAGATTGAGAACCTACATTTATATAAAATTATTTTCAGTGCCAGAGAGATTATTTGATAGTAGTTAAGATTTAATACACCATTACAAATCCATTTACATCCAATTATACCAACCCATTTTTTTGTAATGTGGTTAGTGGTTGGAAACCACAATGTCAAATTCTTCATGTGTTTGAATGCAGTCTCTGGGCAAGGTGCATCTTTTATTTTTGAAGAGCAAAGCAAACCCGGGGGGCGGGGCAACTTCCTGCTATTTGCATGAAATTGCTTCCGTGTGGTCACCAGATGTTGCTATTCTCTTATTCCATGCCTGTGTGCATTGTTAGCTTCACTATTCGAATGCTACATTTCGGGATATTGTTGTGACCATACAAGCACTATGTATGTGCTATGATGGAATGGAAGGAAGTGGACTACAAGACCAAGGTAGGAATGGTCCTTATTGTGGTGATTGGAACGAGATCAGCCAGTTGGACCTCTTAGAATATGAGCTCCCTGATTGGGGCTGTTAATCTGGTCCAATCAGGGAGCTCTGGCTGATATAAAAGGGTGAATGTCAGGGATATTGATATTATATTTAACCTGTCTAGTCCTGTTGGAATTTCAAGTGGATCTCTCCTCAATCTAAACTTCAATGCATATATTCCTAAACGATCCAGTCTTTCTTTGTATGTCAGTCCTGCCTCTAGGAATCTTTCTGGTAAACCTCCACTGCGCTCCCTCCATAGCTATAACATCCTCCTTTAGATAAGGTGACCAGGACTGCACACAGTAGTCCAGCTGTGGTCTCACCAAGGCCTTGTACAATTGCGCTAAGACATCCCTGCTCCTGTGGAGAAAGTGAGGACTGCAGATGCTGGAGATCAGAGTTGAAGAGTGTGGTGCAGGAAGAGCACAGCAGGTCAGGCAGCATCCAAGGAGCAGGAGAATCGATGTTTCAGGCATAAGCTCTTCACCAAGAATGAGGAATTCCTGATGATGAGCTTATGCTCGAAACGTCAATTCTCCTGCTCCTCGGATGCTGCCTGACCTGCTGTGCTCTTCCAGCACCACACTTTTCAACTCTGATCTCCAGCATCTGCAGTCCTCACTCTCTCCTCATTATTTGAACAGTTTGAGTTATATTTTGAAGCTATCTTCATCCATTCCCACAAGCTAGTTAATTGTATTTGAATCGACTCCCTCCTCAATTATTAAATGATATTAACTTCTGAAAAACACTCTCAGTCTAGACGATAGCAGTTCTCAAATAACTTGAAATAATAAGAATGAGAGTGATCTCCCCAGTCAAAGTGATTCTGCTGAGTGAAATTAAGGTTCTGCAGTAGACTGTGCTGGCTGACAGGTTAGGATGAGATAGCAACAGCAAGTTTCCCTTTACTGTTTCGACATTTTAGGGGTCATTATTTCAAGGCAGTTTCTGAATGTTTGAATTCTATACCCACAGAGAGGCTGTGGATTTCTGTTTATTACTTATGTTCACAACTGAGCTGTAGAGAGTTTTTGGAAACTAAAGGAATCGAGAAAATCAGGGTGAGCCAGAAGGTGAAGTCTTTGATTTGTTAAATTACTCTTGCTCCTGTTTCCAATGTTTTTTAAGTATTGAATGTCACCTATAATATAGGAAAGATGTGGATGCTTTGGAGAGGGTTCAGAGGAGGTTTACCAGGATGCTGCCTGGACTGGAGGGCTTATCTTATGAAGAGAGGTTGACTGAGTTCAGACTTTTTTCTTTGGAGAAGAGGAGGAGGAGAGGGGACCTAATTGAGGTATACAAGATAATGAGAGGCATAAATAGAGTCGATAGTCGGAGACTATTTCCCAGGGCAGAAATGACTAACACGAGGGGTCATAGTTTTAAGCTGGTTGGAGGAAAGTATAGAGGGGATGTCAGAGGCGGGTTCTTTTCACAGAGTTGTGAGAGCATGGAATGCATTGCCAGCAGCTATTGTGGAAGCACGGTCATTGGGACATTCAAGAGACTATTGGACATGCATATGGTCACAGAAATTTGAGGGTGCATACATGAGGATCAGTGGTCGGCACAACATCGTGGGCTGAAGAGCCTGTTCTGTGCTGTACTGTTCTATGTTCTATGTTCTATATTGGCCTTTAAGATATTATTTAAAAACTGCCTCTTCACCCATTCTTTTGGTCAGCTGTCCTGGTAACATCTTATGTAGCTTGGTGTCAAAGCCTGTTTAATATCACTCCTCCCTTGGGTGTTAGACTACATTAAACAGGGTATATAAATGCACATTGTTGTTTTTGTGGAGGAATGGACCACTGAGGAGAGTCTGGCCTGCTTATGTTTGTGAGCTCCTGAGGAGGAAGAAGATGGTGTATCGAGCATTTATTTGGAAGAGAAATATAATGGCTCTAACCTCAGGGGAAACAAGCGAAGAAAGCATATTGTTTATCCCTGATCCTATTGTCATTGATAAAATTGCTGATGATAAAATAGTGGCACAGTGGCTCAGTGGTTTGTGCTACTGCCTCACAGTGCCAGGTTCAATTCCAGCCTTGGCTAACTATGTGAAATTTGCACATTCTCCCTATGTATGTATGGGTTTCCTCCCATCGTTCAAAGATGTGCAGGTTAGATGCATTGGCCAGGCTAAATTTCCCATTGTTTCCAGAGATATGCAAGCTAGGTGGGTTAGCCATGAGAAATGTAAGGGGGGAAGTGGGTCTGGGTGGGGTGCTCTTTGGAAGGTTGCTTTAGACTTGATAGACTGATTGGCCTGCTTCCACACAGTAGGGACTCTGAGTGTGGTCAGTGAGGCAAAGTCGTTCTTGATCTTACAAGCCAATGGCTAGCGACAAAGGCTGACCTTGAAGGCCTCCTGCTCATCAGTATCTCTTTCCCTCCCCCATCATCTCAAATTTCCCCATTGGACACAACCTGACAGGCCATGGCTAAGCTGCACCATTTACCTGGTTATTCAAACTCTCACACGTATCTCTTTGTGAACAGCTGCAGTCCCAGCAGTGCCCAGCACTCCCAGTGGCGCTGCTGGTCATTTGTTTGGTTTGCAGCTCTTGACATCCTGACATCTGGGTGTGAAAGCCACAACCTTGAGTAGTAAACTGCTCGTTGAGGGCAAATTCTGATTTCGGTGTCTTGGCCAACAGAGGAAAGCTTGCTCCAAATTTTGACCTGGAGTGGAAGATCCACCAAATCCACGAAAACCTATGACAATGGTGTCAAGACCAAATGTCAAAATATTGAATAGAAGGAGACCATTTCACCAGTTGTTTATATGGTAGAAATATCCCCGAGGTGATGACATTTGACATTCATGGATTGAATTGAACCAATATACGCAGACGTAATTCACTTCCCATTGTAAAGCCACATTGTGTGAAACTCTGGAATTTTTCAAGTTTTTCTGGGAATCCTAATTTCCAACCTTGACCATTTATATGTGAAGCTGGGAAAATAAAGTGAGCTGCTTGAAAAGAAAAAAAATGCAAATTTTCTTGAATTTGGGATCTACAAATTATCCATTTCTGTCTTTATTATATTCCATGACAGAATCTTTATTAACATTTTTTCTTTTAAAAACACAAACTAGTGGTCTCAGTTATAGGAAATAGTGCGTTTGTTTTCACTTTTTTTTTGCAAATATCTCAGTTTCTTCTCTGGTGAGATTGACCTTTACTGAGTATCTTGATTAGATTAATGTTCTACAAGTCTAATGTGTTACATTCACTTTGATTTGATCTCTCTTTGAGCAGGCTAGAGTATCAGCTCCCAAGATTGGAAGGTTCCGAACAACCTCTTTCACTGACTGTATTCAATTAGTTTGCTTTGATAGCAGTATATGTGCTCCATTTTATCAATAGCAAGAGGATCGGGGATATGCAGTGTGAATTCCTCTCTTATTCCTCCTGACGTAACATCCCATATTTTCCTCTTCACTCCCTACACCCTCAATGTGTTCGAATCAATGCTTGGTCCACCATCCCCTACTGTGACTCCTTGTTCAGCACCTTGCAATCATAAACATTCCTTACTGTCTTCACTGGACCAGCCCTCCACAACATCAACATTTAAAAATTGTGTTGCTAAATCAGGGGGAGCCAATGGCCAAGTGGTATTGTCGCTGAACTGTTAATCCAGAGACCTAGGGAATGTTCTGGGGGCTTGGGTTTGAATCTTGTGATGACAAATGGTGGAATTTGAATTCAATTTTTTTTTAAATCTGGAATTAAGAGTCTATTGATGACTATGAATCAATTGGTGGAAAACCCCACCTGGTTCACTAACTTCCTTTTGGGAAGGAAGCTGCCATCTTTGTCTGGTCTGCATATGACTCTAGACCCACAGCAATGTAGTTGACCTTTAACTGCCCCCGGGCAATTAGGGATGGGTAAGAAATGCTTCCTAACCAGCGACACCCTACAGCTCAAATACAGTGAATATTTGTGGGCTGTTTATCTAAGGAAAGTTACTCTGGTGTTGGAAATAGTCTGAAGGAGGTTCACTAGGCTGATACTAGGTGTAGAGGGGCTGTCTTAGGCGCAGAGGTTGAGTAGATTGGGCCTGTAATCCTTGGAATTTAGTAGAATGAGAGGCAACCTTAGTAAGATTTACAAAATTCTTGGAGGAGTTGACAAGATAGATGCAGAGTTTGATTCCCCTCATGGGATAATCTAGGACCAGAGGACATAGACTCAATGTAAGAGGTCACCCATTTAAAACAGAGATGAGGAGGAATTTATTCTTTCAGAGGGTATTGAATCTGTGGAATTCTTTACCACAGAGGGCTGTCGAGGCCGGATCATTAAGTATATTCAAGGATGCGATAGACAGGTTTTTAATCAGGCAGGGAATCACGAGTGATGGGGAAAAGACAAGAAAGTGGAGTTGAGATTATCAGATCAAGCATGATCTCATTGAAGAGTGGAACAGACATGATAGGCTGAATGGCCTCCTTCTGTACTTCTGGTCTTGTGGTCCTTAATGTTGTAAAGTATCAAAGGGAGGATTGATATCAAAAAGGATTTTAACACTGAGCTACTCCTGACCAAAAAACAGGGTAAAGAGCTGTCTTTTAAGTAACATCTTAAAGAACAAGAGAGGGGACCTTAACAAAAACATAAAAACATGGGAGACAAGAGCAGGAATAATTTAGTAAAATTAATGACTTCACCTTCTGGTGTATTCCCGTTTATCTCAAATCCCTCTAAGCAAAACTTATTGACCGCAATTGTTAATATTTTTAACAAATGGGGAGCTGCAGCCCCTGTGGAGTAGAGAATTCCAAAGCTTCACAAACCATGTGAAGACATATCTCCTCCTTTCAGTCCCGCATGACTGATCACTGACCTTGAGGTGATAGCTCCTTCTAAACTGGCCATTCAGGGGAATCAGGCAGTTCAATGAGATTACCTCTCATTCTTCAAAATTCTAGGGAATGAAAACCATTCTACTCAATCTCCCCTCATAGAACAGCCTTCCCACCTCAGGAAAAGAAGTGGAGAGTTTTTCTGGGAGACAATACTAGAGATTACAGCCTTTGCTGTAATCCAGTCTAAGGCACGGCTGCTAGTAATTAATTTGGAAATGCACATGAAGCCAGAGAGATTAGAGTAATGTCAGGTGGGAGAAAGTCATGAGATAGGAAAAAAAAGCGAGTGATTTGATGGATCTATTCCTATCAATCTTACAGGTTTTACAAATTGAACTGGACATTACCAAATCTCTGCTCCCTGATCAATTGTCTCTTTTATTCTTCGACTGAGGCAGGATGCTGCAGTGTGGCTTTGGCCATATACTCAGATGTTATAATTCTGTCACATTTCTAAAATAGTAATTATTCAAACTGTGATTTTGTGCAATTGACAAGTCCAAGGTCAAACCTAGTATCCCAAAGTGAGATGGTTTCTCCTCCTGACGCAAGGATTCTGGATGTTATTTCCTGAATCTTTCACAGAGTACATTGTGTCTTTGGGTGCAATTGTGAGAGTCAAAAATGGTTAGTAACACTGACTGGAAACTGTGTATGAATGCTGCTGGAGAGTAAAGGAAGTTACACATTCTTTCAGTGGATAGCTACTGAACGTGTGCAAAATGACAATGGTGTAGCGCTGTCAGATCACAATGCCCTAGTTTCAAAGACTCCAGATGGGATCCCCTGTCATATTATCCTCTGTATATAATGAAGCCTGTTGGTGTTCACCCATTAGAGTGTCGAAAACACATCACTACAGTGGATGGGATAGGAGTGGGTGCAACCAATAAGACATAGGAATAGAATTAGGCCATTTGGCCCATCAAGTCTGCTTTGGAATTCGATCATAGCTGATAGGTTTCTCGCCCCATTCTCCTGCCTTCTCCCTGTAGCCCTTGATCCCCTTACTAATCAAGAACCTATCTATCTCTGTCTTAAATATACCCAATGACTTGGCCTCCACAACCCTCTGCAGCAATAAATTTCATGGATTCACCACCCTTCAGCTGAAGATGTTCCTCCTCATCTCAGTTCTAAAGGGTCTTCCCTTCACTCTGTGTCTGTGCCCTTGGCTCCTAGTGTTTCCTATCCCAATGACCTAGAAGCTGAATGGCAACATTGCCAATACTATCTTTATTGAGCAGGGCACTGGAATGCCGCAGGTACCTGTAGGAATCCATCCCAGCAGACAATTTATGTTCCTATAGCGACTGTATTGTTGTAATAATATTAAAGACGTTTCACAGGAGTATAATCAATCATTTGATTCTGAACCATGAGGAAAAATCAGAACTGGTGACCAAAAGCTTTGTCAGAGAGATACATTTTCAGAAGGGAAGAGGAAGAGATGGAGGAGTTTATGGAAGGAATTCCACAGCTTGGGAGTCCAGGGAGCTGAACGGAAAGCTGCCAGTGGGGGGCTGTGATGGCAAGAGAGAGAAACCTGGGAAAAAGAGCAGCCAAGAACTGGGGAATGTAGCCTTGTGTTTCTTTGTGAGCTCCCTGCAGCATTTTCTGAAGGTTAATTGGGTAACAGTTAAAGCAAACGAAAAGCGCGCCCATGAATCAAATTGCAGCCTGTATCACGGAATTGTCAAAATGCAGAGTGTCCTACCTGGTGAGTATTTGATGCCAGTGGGATGTCTGGAGTAGAACAGCTATTTATGTAGCACTTAAAGAAAAGGAGAGAGTTTCTGCAAATGGCCTACGTATTCTTACAAAATGTCAAGGATCTTTCCTGCTGATTTTTACTGTGGCTGATGAACTCGTGTCTCAATGTTCCTCTGTAATGAAAGGATTTTAACAAGCTGCTCTGCTACCTGTGAAAAATTACATCCACCAAGACTGAACACTTCCTACCACTGCCTTCATTTTATCCTCATTTAGTTACTGTGCCTTCAGCTCATGCTGCTAACACACTATCTGCAGGCTCTAAAAAGCCAACTCCGTTGTCACCAATGATAGCTGCTTGGTTTTACCTCCCGATTTCTCCTGAAATCTGTCAAGTTAAATCTTGTTTCCAGAATTGAGCACCTGTAGGTATGGAATCCTATCTTAGCTACAGTCAGGTAGATGATTGACTGCTAGGAATAGTAGGAGGGTTAGCTAGGTAGTGCAGGAGTCTCCTATGGCTGTTCCCATCTCAAACAGGTATGCTGGTTTGGATACAGTAGGGTGGGATGGCCTCCCAGGGGAGCATAGCGCTGACAGCCAGGTTTCTGGTACCGGGACTGGCTCTGTTGTAAGGAGGGGTCTATCAGGTTCCAAATGGTTGATTGTGATAGGGGACTGTCTAGGCTGGGGCACTGATAGATGTCACTGTAGCCATCAGGATGTGTTGCCTCCTTGGTACCAGGGTTAAGGATGTCTTGGAGAGGGTGCAGAATATTCTGAAAGGGGAGAGTGACTAGCAGGAGGTCATTGTACATGCTGGTGCCAACAGCATAGATAGAGAAAGGAATGAGGTTCTGCAGAGAAAATGTAGAAAACTGGACAGGAGGTTAAAAGTAGGTCCTCAAGGAGAGTAATATCTGGACTACTTCCAGTACCACATGCTGGTTAGAGTAGGCATTGATGTTAGTGCAGATGAATCTGTATATCTGTGCTTTTAATTTATGTTGCCAAAAAAAACGGACCTTCCCACTTCCCAACCAGTCCTTTACCTGTGAATAACCTCCCCAACCAACTTTTGAAAGTTCCTGTCTAATACTGTACGCATGGGCCTTACTCCAACTGAGAACTTTAGCTTTTTGATCAGTCCTATCCTTTTCCACTATTTTAAAACTGATACAATTGTGATCATTGGCCCTGAAGTGCTCCCTCATTAATACCTCGGTCACTTGCCCTGCCTTATTTCGCAGGAGAAAGTTAAGGTTTACACTTCCTCTAGTAGGTACATCCACAGATTGAATAGGGATGTTTGCTTGTACACGCTTAACAAATTCCTTCCCCTCCAAGCCCTTCACACTATGACGGTCCCAGTCTATTGGAAAATTAAAATCCCCTTGATCAGATGGGCCAATGGGCCAAGGAGTGGCAGATGGAGATTAATTTAGATAAATGCAAGGTGCTGCATTTTAGTAAGACAAACCAGGGCAGGACGTATACGGTTAATGGTTGGGTCCTGGGGAGTGTTGCTGAATAAAAGGACCGAGCAGTGCAGGTAAATAGTTCCTTGAAAGTGGAGTCACAGATTTGACAGGATGGTGAAGAAGACATTTGGCATGCTTGCCTTCATTGGTCAGTGCATTAAGTAAAGGAGTCAAAAAGTGTGGTGCTGGAAAAGCACAGCCGATCCGACAGCATCCGAGGAGTAGGAGAGTCAACATTTCGAGCATATGCTCTTCATCTGCATTGACTAGAGGAGTTAGGAAGTCATTTGGCAGCTGCCCAGGACATTGACTAGGCCATTTTTGGAATACTGCAATCAAATCTTGTAGCCCTTCGAGAGGAAAGTTAAACTTGAGAGGATGCAGAAATTATTTACGAGGATTTGAGCCATAGGGAGAGGCTGGATGGACTGGAGCTTTTTTCCCTGGAGTGTCTCTGGAGGGATGACCTTATAGAGGTTCATAAAATCATGAGGGGCATGAACAGGGTAAAGAGACAAGGTCTTTTCCCCAGGCAGGGGAGTCCAAAAGTAGAGGGCGTATGTTTAAGGTGAGAGGGGAAAGATTTCAAAAGGACCTGAGGGGTAACCTTTACACACAAAGGGTGGTGTATACATGGAATGAGCTGCCAGAGGAAGTGGTGGAGGTGATTACAATTGCAAGATTTAAAAGGCATCCGGATGGGGTTCATGTATAGGAAGGGTTTAGAGGAATATGGGCCAAGTGCTGGCAAATTGGACCAGATCAGATTGGGATTTCTGATAGGCATGGACAGGTTGGATCAAATGGTCTGTTTCCATGCTGTATGACTCTGTGACTGTACGTGTTCAAGCACAGAACCTCTGTTAACGCCTCATTGCAGTCCTACTTTGTCAGAGGTTCCAATGTTCAGATACATTGTGGCCCCTGCCAGAGTGTATATAGGCATTCATTGAACATTGAAGATCACATGCCATTATTCAAAGGGCTTTTGCAAACTTCCATAACTATTCTTATCTGCAAAAACCACCAAATACAGAGCAATGTTTGCTTTTAAGTTGCTGTTTGTGAAGTCTTTCTGAACAGCTGCTGTGTTTGCCTACATATTGGTTGCAGCTCAAAGCAATTTATTGTATTTGAAGTGCTTTGAGAGGTTTCTGAAAGATGTTATTAAGGTGCTAGATATTTCTACCAGTGATCCAGTGCAGCTGATTTTACTCCATAAAGCAAACAGCCTAGCTGAGCCTGGCACACATTAAAGACTATGCATTAATTCATCTGCTCACACTGCCTTCCCTGGATCCACCAGAAATTGCAGCTGGTTCTAAGAGTCATTAATGCAAGTAAGTTTAGACATGAAAATTGATTGCTTGGGTTTCTGGCTGGTCTTTAAGCTCTGCAAATCAGAAGAGAATTGAAGGGAAAATATTGCCTCCAGTGTTTTTGCTCAAAGAATATGGCTATCCTATCGTAGCCTCATTCAACATTCAGAAGCTCAAGGGAAAAGATTGCAGGGTTAACGCTTAAAATTTTAACCCTCAACTTTATCAGCCAATCAAGTTGTTAAGAGAATTGCAGAGATATCATTATAGCCTACATCGACTAGTTTATCTGCTGGAAAATATTGGAATTCAGAATTTGTTGTATACACTGTTAGAGGCAAGGTAAGAGGAATGTAATAGCTTCCTGTTGTCCCATTACTCCGTAGAGTGTAGCATTTACTTAAATGTTTTACCTAGTTACTAAGATGGCCAGTTGCAAAGTATCGATGTTAGGTTTATTGGAATAAATGAACCATCAAACAGATTTGTTGAAACATCAAAACTATTGATTTATTCTAAAAGCTGACTCACTTGACAAAGATCCAAAACTGATTATCACTTTGTTTGAAATGTGAAAGTACAAATATTTAGCCTTCTGTATGACCCAAAACACACGGACCTCTACACAAGCCAATTAAAGGAAAAATAAAGATTGTTTCTCTGCTAGAATTAATCATGGAAACAAAATGCTTTGACCAAATACTTGTTAGTTCTTGGAAAATAAGACCATGAGACATATGAGCATAAGTAGGCCATTCAACCCATAGAGTTTGTTCTGCCATTCAATGAGACCATGGCTGATTTGATAATCCTCAACTCCACTTTCCTGCCTTTTCCTCATAATCCTTGATTCCTTTACTGATTAAAAATCAATCTATCTCAGCCATGAATATACTTAATGACCCAGTCTTGATAGCCCTCTGTGGTAAAGAATTCCACAGATTCACAATCATCTGAGAGAGAAAAACGTTCCTCTTGATCTCTGTCTTAAATGTACAACCTCTTACTCTGAGATTATGCCCTCTGGACATAGACTCAAATTAAAATAAGATTTAAAAATTAATAAGATTAATATTAAAAATAAAATTAGAAGTTGTGAAGTCTTCCAGATTGTTTTTAGTCTGGTGTCCTTGTGCATACAGACAACCCAATACGCACAGAGAGTTGTCACTAGTGTCTCTCCTGATGCAGTTTGTTCAGGAGATATTGATGGGAAGTTTTGTCGACACTTTTCAGGGAGAATTGCTAAGTTCTTCAGTTTTCATACAAATTCTCTTGACTTTTCTCAAGGGGTCAGAAAAGGCTAAGCAGAGATTTGTATCTTGTCAAAGGGTACACTACAATTGAATTCCAAATATCAAGATAGCCACCGCTCCTGATAGCCATAAACACACACATGTGACTTCCAACTGAAGACATCCAGTAAATGTAAATTTAAGAAGTGTGTCCTGGTAACCATTTAAAAAAAACAGGTCCAACAATCTATTCCATACTCCAAATGAACCATTAGTAATAATCTTTTAGCCAGGAATCTTCAAAAAATATGAATAATAGAAATTGTCATAATGATATCCAGCAATGCAAGACCAGGAGGAGGCTGTTCAGCCCCTCAGATCTACTTATTCATTCAAGTAGATCATAGTTGATCTGCATCTAATGCCAAGGAAGATTACTAGTGGAGTTACCTAAGTACCCTTGCTTTTCCTGACAAAGATTAGTGATCCAGACCTTGGTGCATAGTGGACAACTTCACAGTCTGCAGATGACACAAAACTTGGAAGCATTGCAAACTTTGGGGAGCACAGAATAGAACTCCAAAAGGACATTTGTGGAATGGAGAGTTAGGTGACAGATGGACTACAATGTGGGGAAGTGTCGGGTGATGCATACAGTTTCCTGTGCTTTATTAATTGGGGCACTGAGGGAACAGAGAGGTTTTGCTGAAATTCTATGAGACACTATAAGACCTCAGCTAAAGTATCGTATTCAGTTCTGGGGGCCATAGAACGTAAATGCATTGGAGAGTGTGCAGAAGTGGTATATGGGAGTGGTTTCAATTCTGAGGATAGACTGAAGAAATTGGGACTGGTTACTTTTGAGAAGACTAAGAAGAGATTTGATAGAAGTTTTCAAAATCAGAACTCAAAATTGGACTGAGGAGAGTTGGGGGGTGGGGCAAGAAAAAGCCTTGGCGAGAAGGATTAGGGAAAACTGAAAAGCATGAGGAATAAGAGAATGATCAGAGAGAGGGTAGGACCAATCGGGGATCATGGAGGGAACTTGTGCCTGTAGTCTGAAGAGGTAGGGGAGGCCCTAAATGAGTTTTTTGCTTCAATATTCGTGAGAGAGAGGGACCTTTTGGATAGTGAGAACACCGCGGACCAGGTTAATAGGCTTCAACAGATTGATATTAAGGAGGTGGATGTGCTGGAAATTCTGAGAAGGATCAAGGTAGATAAATCCCCAGGGCCAGACCAGATATATCCAACGTTACTACGGGAAGCGAGGAATGGGATTGTTGCACCTCTGGCGATGATCTTTGCATCCTCACTCTCCATGGGCATAGTACCAGCTGATTGGAAGGAGGCGAATGTTGTTCCTCTGTTCAAGAAAGGGAATTGGGAAATCCCTGGGAATTACAGATCAGTCAGTCTATGTATATAGTAAGAACGGTACTGGAAAGGATTCTGAGAGATAGGATTTAGGACTATTTAGAAAAACTTAGTTTGATTAAATATAGTCAGCATGGCTTTGTGAGGGGCATGTCATGTCTCACAAGATTAATAAATTCTTTGAGGAAATGACGAGACAAGTTGACAAAGGTTGAGCAATCGATGGGGCATATATAGATTTCAGTGAGGCATTTGATGAGGTTCCCCACGGTAGGTTCATTCAGAGCGTTAGGAGATACAGGATACAGGGAAATTTGGCTGTCTGGATACAGAATTGGCTGGCCCATAGAAGACAATGAGAGATAGTGAATGGAAAGTATTCTGCCTGGTGACCAGTGACCAGTGGTGTCCCACAGGGATCTGTTCTTGGGCCTCTGCTGTTTGTAGTTTTTATAAATGACTTGGGTGGAAGGATGAAGTGGAAGGATGGGTTAGTAAGTATGCCGATAACACACAGGTTGGTGGTGTTGTAGGTAGTGTTGATAGGCTAAAACATGACATTGACAGGATGCAGAGCTGGGCTGAGAAGTGGTAGTCGGAATTCAACCTGAATAATTGCGAAGTGATTCATTTTGGAAGGTTGAATTTGAATGCTATATACAAGGTTAAAGACAGGATCCATGGTGGTGTGGAGGAACAGCAGGATCTTGGGGTCCACGTACATAGATCCCTCAAAGTTGCCACCCAAGTTGATCAGGTTGTTAAGAAGGCGTATGGTGTTTTGGCTTTCATTAACAGGGAGATTGAGTTTAGGTTTTTTTGTAGCTCAAAGTCTGTGAGAAGATTTGTAGCTCGGGTGCTCGTTGTTGTGGTTCTGTTCGCCGAGCTGGGAATTTGTGTTGCAGACGTTTCGTCTCCTGTCTAGGTGACATGCTCAGTGCTTGGGAGCCTCCTGTGAAGCGCTTCTGTGATTTTCCTCCGGCATTTGTAGTGGTTTGTCTCTGCTGCTTCCGGTTGTCAGTTCCAGCTGTCCGCTGCAGTGGCCGGTATATTGGGTCCAGGTTGATGTGTTTGTTGATAGAATCGGTGGATGAGTGCCATGCCTCTAGGAATTCCCTGGCTGTTCTCTGTTTGGCTTGTCCTATAATAGTATTGTCCCAGTCGGATTCATGTTGCTTGTCATCTGAGTGTGTGGCTACTAAGGATAGCTGGTTGTGTCGTTTCGTGGCTAGTTGGTGTTCATGGATACGGATTGTTAGCTGTTTGCCTGTTTGTCCTATGCAGTGTTTTATGCAGTCCTTGCATTTTTTTGTAGCTCTATAAAACCCTGGTTAGACTACACTTGAGAATATTGTGTCCTGTTTTGTCTCATCATAGGAAGGATGTAGATGCTTTAGAGGATGCAGTGGAGATTTACCAGGATGCTGCCTGGATTGGAGGGCTTGTCTTATGAAGAGAGGTTGAGTGAGCTCAGGCTTTTCACACTGGAGAGAAGAAGGAAGGGAGGTGACTAAATAAAGGTGTAGAAGCTCATGAGAGGCAGCCAGAGACTTTTCCCCAGGGCAGAAATGGCTGTCATGATGATTCATAATTTTAAGGTGATTGGAGGAAGGTATAGGGGAGATGTCAGAGGTAGGGTGTTTACGCAGAGAATGCTGGGTGTGTGGAATGCACTGCCAGCAGTGGTAGTAGAATCAGAGACATTAGGGATATTTAAGCGACTGCTGGACAAGGATAGATGGCAATAAATTGAGGAATGTGTCGGTTAGGTTGATCTATGATTAAGATAAACGCTTGGCACAACATCATGGGCCAAACGACTGATACTGTGCTGAACTGTTCTATGTCCTGTGTTCAATGTTCTATGTTCTATAAGTGGCCTAGACAAAGTAAATATGGAGAAACTAACCACAGTAACAAGAAGAATGTGAATGAGAGGAAGCAGGTTTAAAATAATTTACAAAAGAAGCAAGTGCAATGTGAGAAAGTATTTTTTTAATGCCGTGAATAGATAAGGTCTGAAATGCAGTGCCTGGAAATATAGTGGAAACAGGTTCGATCAGGAAGGCAATAAATGATTATTTGCAAAGAAACAATGTGCAGGGTTATGGGCAAATGGGAGAAGAATTGCACTAAGTTATAAAGCTCAGTTGGAGAGCCAGCATAGACACAGTGATGATGTGAGGTGCTGTTTGTGACCTTGAGTAACTTGGCTTAACATGCACTGCCAAGAACATGGAAAGAGATGCAAGTCATTCAGCCTCTCAGGTTGGGTCAGGACTGATTTTTAAAACAATATAAATAATGAAAGTAGTTCAAATGTAGATATTTATAGACCCTTTTCTCTCTTGCCTATTTCTGAACATGAATTTTATTTGCTGTTTTTAAATCATTGCATGCTATCAATAGTCTATTCTTGTAGAACAGAGTGTTGTAAGGATTAAATATGATCCTAGTAATCTGCTTTACAGATTTACACATCTTTCTGCAGTGATTGTACGAAGGTCAGCCTCCTCAGAGAATATGAGTTCCCTGATTGGGACTGTTAACCTGACAATCAGGGAGCCCTGGCTGATAGATACAAACAGGAGGCAGAAGTGAGTACTGCAGATGCTGGAGGTTAGAGTCAAGATTAGAGTGGTGCTGGAAAAGCACAGCAGGTCAGACAACATCCGAGGAGCAGGAAAATTGATGTTTCAGGCAAAAGCTTCCTGATGAAGGGCTTTTGCCCGAAATGTTGATTTTCCTGCTCCTCAGATGCTGCCAGGCCTGCTGTGCTTTTCCAGCACCACTCTAATCTCGACTGAGATATAAACAAGAGTGTCAGATATCCTGTTCATTCTGAGAGCAGGCACTGAAGGAGCTGGATCAGTGTCAGTGACTCTCCACATGTAAATAAAAGGTATGTTAGTGATGGTTTACCAGGCTGTGTGGAGTTATTTCAACATTGAAGAGCTTCAAGGATATGTTTTACCCTTGCACTTGACAGTCATAGAGTCATACAGACGTATAGCACAGTGAAGGACTCTTCAGTCCAACTCGTCCATGCTGACCAAATATCCTAAATAAATCAAGTCCCATTTGCCAGCATTTGGCCCATATCCCTCTAAAGCCTTCCTAATTGTATACCCACCCAGATGCCACTTAAATGTTGTTATTATACAAACTTGCAACACTTCCTCTGGCAGCTCATTCCATATATGCTCCACCCTCTGTGTGAAAAGTTTGGCCTATAGGACCCTTTTAAATCTTTCCCCTCTCACCTTTAACCCATGCACTTGAGTTCTGAACTCCCCCACCCCAAGGAAAAGTTGATTTACCCTATCCCTAGTTCTAGGCTCCCTGACCCTAGGGAAAAGACTTTGCCTATTTACCCTATCCATGCCCCTCATGATTTTATAAACCTTTGTAAGGTCACCCCTCAGCCTCCGACTCTCCAGGGTAAACAGTCCCAGCCTGCTCAACCTCTCCCTATAGCTCAAACTCTCCAACCCTGGCAACATCCTTGTAAATCTTTTGTGAACCTCTCAAGTTTCACAACATCCTCCTTATAGCAGGGAGACCAGAATTACATGCAGTATTCCAAAAGTGGCCTAACCCCATCACCAGAGATATATTTCCCTCCCCGCCCCTATCAGTATTCCGCAGAGACAATTCCCTCCGTGACTCCCTCGTTAGGTTCATGTTCCCCCCACCAACCCATCCTCCATTCCCGGAACCTTCCCCTGCCACTGCAAGAGGGTGTAAAACCTGCACCATACCTCCCCTCTCACCTCCGTCCAAGACACCAAAGGGTCTTTATACATGCAACAGAGATTTTTGTGCACTTCCAATTGTGTCATCTACTGTATCCGTTGCTCTTGATGTGGTCCCCTCTACATTAAGAAGACAAGATACCAACTCGCGGAACGTTTCAGGGAATACCTCTGGGACACACACACCAAGAACCTCACCGCCCTGTGGCTGACCACTTCAATTCTCCCTCCCACTCCACCAAGGTCATGCAGGTCCTGGCCTCCTCTACTGCCAAATCCAAGCCACCTGACTCCTGAAGGAAGAACATCTCAGCTTCCAAGGAAAACAGCAAGGAGTGATCCGATCTAATACTGCAGAGAAGAGCAACCGTTGTTGGAAATGCATTGATCCAAATGGAGCGAGAAAAGAGTAGTGGTTTTACACGTTCTCAGGGTGCTCGCCAGCACAAGATGGTGGAAGACTCTGCAGTAGGAGTCTGATATGATCTACCCATGAAAAGGCGGTGCATGTGACTGCCAATCAAGACTGCAATTATATCCAGAAACATGGAAAATAGGAGCAGGGGTAGGCCATTCAACATCATGGCTGATCATTCAACTCGGAGTCTTGTTCCCAATTTCCCCTCATGTGCTTAGATCCCTTTAGCTCAAAGAAATTACATTGAACTCCTTCTTGAAAACATTCAATCGTTTGGCCTCAATAACTTTCAGTAGCAGAGGATTCCACAGGCTCAGCTCCCCACTCTCTGGGTGAAGACATTTCTCCTCATTTCAGTCCTAAATGGCTGATCTGTATCCTTAGACGGTGAGCCCTAGTCCTGGACTCCCTGATCATCATGAACATCCTTCCCATGTTTACCCTGTATAGTCCTGTTAGAATATTATAGGTTTCTAGGGATTTTCCTTCATTCTTCTGAACACCAATTAGTACAGTCCTGAATATCCAGTTTCCTGTCGTCCATCATCTTGACATCTCTGAAACAATCTGTTAGAACATTCTTCCTCAGATAAGGAGCCAAAAACTGTAGACAATATTCCTTGTGTGGTCTCACCAAGGTGCCGTCCAATTGCAGCAAGACATCCCTGTTCCTGCACTCAAATCCTCTCATTATGAACACAAACGAACCATTTGCCTTCTTCACTGCCTGCTGTACTTGAATGTTTGATTTCAGTGACTGTGTACAGGGACATCAGATCTCACTCCACTTTCCCAGTGTATCATCATTCAGACAATCATCTGCCTTCCTTTTCTTTAACAAGGCATTTTACAAGCCACTGGATTAAGTTGTCAATGTTGCTCTGCTGAATTTATATTGGCTTGTCTCAATCTTGCTTTTCGTTAACTAATTGGGCAAGGAATTACCTCTAAAATGCTGTCCATAATAATAAAATATTGTCATACTTTTAAAATAAAAATTTGGTACACTCCAGATGGGAATACAGCATTCTTGCCTGTTCACTATTATTTGCATATAATGACAATAACTAGCTGCTAAGTTTTGACCACCCTCATTAACTTTTTTATTTTCCATTGCTATTTATCACATTGGGGATAGCACTCACTAATCTCAAAGCTTCTCTGATATAATGTGAGCATTTACACAAATTCTTGATTCCTGTCATGTTTTGGCCTGTATATGTGATGAATGAACATTTTCTGGAATCCCAGCTTCAAAGGAGACAGAATCCTTCAGCCAGAATGCAAAATGCAGAGCAGTTGTTCACAGTGATGTTGCTGTTGGTTTTAAAATCTAATTCTATATTGGATTCCACAGATCCCGAAAGTCAATTCAAAATGAAATCATTGTTCCTTCTTCCCAATATTTTTGCATACAACAATATTTGAGATTGCAACATGGAAGCAACAATTGGACCATGTTGCCGTTTCTCCTCCATGTCAGTTTTGTTGGTTGTTTCTGGTCACTGAAGTACACCTTGTACCACACTGAAGACATTACCCTCCTCTCTTTCCTTAAAGCAGCTACCTGCACCTTCAAAAGTGCTAAGTAGGGGGTAAGCTGTGAATCATCAGATTGCAAACAGTGACAGCTCATGATTATGGAGCTCTTCTAACTCCTCCTTCAGAGGAGTGCTATCGAACCATCCTTGACACCTGACTACATGAGAGATTTAGATGGGCTGATCAAACAGGTAGGTTTTAAGGAGGGTCTTCAAGGGAAGATGGAAAAGTTAAAGAATTGAAGAGATGTAGGGAGGGTCATTGGAGAGATTAGACTCTCACTTGTTAAAAGGCATGACTTCTCATGGTTGATCAATTGGAAACATGAATGCAGAAGCAGCCAGCCAAGGCCAAGCACAGATATCACTGAAAATTGTAGAGCTGAAGAAATTTACAGAGCGAGACTGGAGGTTGGCCACCAAGGGGTTAAAAACTGAGATAGAGAATTTTGAAATGGCAAATAGTCAGGGGTAAACAAACCTGTGACAAAGGGGCACCTGCTGGAGTTGACCAGCCAACGTGTGACTGAGAACAACACCAATAGCACAAAGTTTGATTCCCATTCCAGCTGAGGTTGACCTAGGGCAGATCCTTCCAGAGAATAACAGCATAAGCTATGGTTCAGAGAGCCACCAAAAATTGAGGTTGCTACCTGAGGAGAAGTCAGTGATGAGTTACTGAGCTCATGGTGAGCTGTTCAACTTGTCCTTTGTTATGTCAGTTGCAAGTAATTGGATTGTTATAAAAGCAAATAAAGGAAGGCAAATAGACCATATTAATATCAATATTAATGGACATCATTGCAAATCCAAGGACCACTATACTTCTCTCAGGAACAAAAAATCTGCATCATTAAAATTGCTTCAAGTAATTAAACCCACCATAAATATTCTTGCAGCTTATTCTTGCCATCCCCACAAGCATTAACTTCAATAAGCTCTGAGCTTGCTTTAATCAAAGTTAATTATTAAATCTGGTGACTCGTTAAGTTGCATTCACTCTCCAGATTTTGCAAATAGAAGAGTGCCACGTTCCCTCTATCAAAGCTCCTTTGCATCCCATTTATCCTTTTGATCAAATGATCTGGGAATTTTCTTGTGTAGGGTTTGGTTTATGGTACTAGAATTGATCAAAAGAATGCTTCACTTTAAAATAGCCTTGAAAATTCTCACCATTCCCTGAGCTCCTTCTCATGACATTTTTTTGTTTTTCTTTTGATCTACTTTGTTCAGTTTCACTTTTTAAATATAATTTAATACGTTTTGGCAGAAACATCATGACTACGGCAAATCTCCTTTGCATACCTGTTTCAAAGGGAAATGCTCTTGGATATTTGGGAAATGCCACATCGTTGAAAATCCTGCACTCTTTGGGAGATAGTGCAAGTAAATAAAGCCAGGCACGCTATCCAAATAATCCTGTTTAGAAGTTACAATTCTTATCCCTACATCCCAGTATGTGTGCAGCTTCCTTTTAAAGGTCTTTTTGCATCTAGCTTAAGTAAATATTTCCAAACATTGATCAGTTGTTCTATTGAATTGAATTGACTGATTGATTGCTACTTGTATTTTACAGTGAATAATACAGTGAAAAGCTTCAACTATTGCCACAATCCAGCACCATCGCTATTGTTTTTATACCTTTCCATGATCTGCCTGCACACCTGTTCCTCTATCTCCCTCTTGAGAGAAGGACAGAACTAACAGCTCAATGTTCCACGGTTTAGATGTTTCAGGCGTGATAGAGAGATGTAAAAGGGGAGGCGGGTGTTGCATTACTGATTAAGGAGAATGTCATAACTATACTAAAAGAGGACATTTTGGAGGGCTCATCCAGCGAGACCATGTTTGTAGAACTCAGGAATAAGAAAGATGCAATCACTATAATGAAATAATACTATAGGCCTCCCAATAGCCAGTGGGAGATAGAGGAACAGGTGTGTAGGCAGATTATGGAAAGGTATAAAAACAATAGGATTGTCATAGTGGGTGATTTTAACTTTCCCAATATTAATTGGGATTCCCTTAGTGCCAGGGGCTTAGATTGGGCAGAATTTGTTAGGTGTATCCAGGAAGGCTTCTTGAGACAATATGTAGATAGTCCAATGAGAGAGGGGGCCTTACTAGACCCTTGTATTGGGGAGTGAGCCTAGCTGCATGATCAGGGTTTCAGACGGAAATATTTTGGGAATAGTGATCATAATTTGTAAATTTTAAGATAATTGTGCATTAGGAGTTAACTGGTCCTCAAGGGGAAGGCAAATTACAACAGCATTAGGTCGGAACTAGAGAAATTATATTCTCAGCAGCTGTTCGAGGGTAAATGCACATGGGACATGTGGGAGTTTTTAAAAGCAAGTTGATGAGACGTCAGGACCAGCATGTTCCTGTGAGGATGAAAATTAAGGATGTCAAGATTCAGGAACATGAATGACGAGAGATATTGAAGGATTAGTCAAAATAAAAGGAAGTAGATGTATGATGAAATCAGACTAAACCCTGGAGAAATATACAGGAAGCAGGAAGAATGAGGGTTAAAAGGTGCCATGAAATGTCATTGGAAGGTAGGATTAAGGAGAATCCCTCAGCATTTTATATAGATATTAGGAGCAACAAAGTAGCTAGAAAAACATGGTAGTTTATTCAGGGACAAAGAGAATTTATGCATGGACCCAGTGGAAGTGGTTGAGATCCTTAATGAGTACTTCACATCACATCACATCACAAGGAGAAGAACATGGATCATGGTAAGTTTAAGGAGGGGAATGTTGATATTTTGGGGTATGTCGATATTAAGAAGGAGGAAGTCATGGAGTCATAGAGATGTACAGCACTGAAACAGACCCTTCGGTCTAACCCGTCCATGCCGACCAGATATCCCAGCCCAATATAGTCCCACCTGCCAGCATCCAACGCATATCCCTCCAAACCCTTCCTATTCATATACCCATCCAGATGCCTTTTAAATGTTGCAATTGTACCAGCCTCCACCACTTCCTCTGGCAGCTCACTCCATACACGTACCAGCCTCTGCGTGAAAACGTTGCCCCTTAGGTCTCTTTTATATCTTTCCTCTCACCCGAAACCTATACCCTCTAGTTCTGGACTCCCCCACCCCAGGGAAAAGACTTTGTCTATTTATCCTATCCATGCCCCTCATGATTTTATAAACCTCTATAAGGTCACCCATCAGCATCCGACGGTCCAGGGAAAACAGCCCCAGCCTGTTCAGCCTCTCCCTGTAGCTCAAATCCTCCTGGCAACATCCTTGTAAATCTTTTCTGAACCTTTCAAGTTTCACACGTTTTCAGGTGTTTTGAAAAGCATTAAGGCAGATAAGTCCCAGGGTCTAATGGGATCTAACCCAGGAGACTGAGGGAGGCAAGAGAGAACATTGCTGGACCTTAGAAGAGGTCTGAGTATCTTGTTTAGCGAGGTCCCAGAAGACCGGAGAATAGATAGTGTTGTGCCTTTGTTTAAGAAGGGAAACAGGGATAATCCAGGAAACTATAGGCCAGTGAGCATTACGACAGTGGTAGGGAAATTACTGGAGAAAATTCTTACCTCGCATTTGGAAAATACTGAATTTATTAGGGATAATCAGCATGACCTTGTGAAGGGAGATCTTGTCTCACACATTTGATTGAGTTTTTCGAGGAAGTGACCAAGATGATTGATGAGAGTAGGAAAGTGGATGTTGTCTATGTGGACTTTACTAAAGCATTTGACAAGGTCACTCATGGTAGGCTGGTCCAGAAGATTAAGTCACATGCAATCCATGGTGAGTTGGGAAGTTGGATACAAAATTGGCTTGGTCAGAGCAGACAGAGAGTAGTTGTGGAAGCGTGTTTTTCTGACTGGAGGTCTGTGATCAGTGGTGTTCTGTAAGGATCAGGGATGGCACCTCTGTTATTTGTAACATACATATATAAATGAGTTTGATGACAATGTAGGTGGTCTGATTAATAAGTTTGCAGATGACATAACAATTGGTGGAGTTGTGGATAGTTGAGGAAGATACAGCAGGATATTGATTAGAACAAGGAACAAAGAACATTATAGCACAGGAACAGACCGAAACGTCGATTTTCCTGCTCCTCGGATGCTGCCTGACCTGCTGTGCTTTTCTAGCACCACTCTAATCTAAACTCTGGTTTCCAGCATCTGCAGTCCTCACTTTTGCCTACAGGAACAGGCCTTTTGGCCCTCCAAGCCTGCACCGATCCAGATCCTCTATCTAAGCTTGCCACCTATTTTCTAAGGATCTGTTTCGCTCTGCTCCCTGCCCTTTCATGTATCTGTCTAGATACGTCTTAAAAAATGCTATTGTTCTCGTCCCTACCACCTCTGCTGGCAACATGTTCCAGATACCCACTATCCTCTGCATGAAGAACTTTCCATGCATATCACCCCTAAACTTTTTCCCTCTCACTTTGAACTTGTGATCCCTAGTAATTGAGACGCCCACTATGGGGGAAAAGTTTCTTGCTAATCACCCTGCCGACAGCTCTCATGATTTTGTAGGCCTCAATCAGGTTCCCCTCAACTTCCTTCTTTCCAATGAAAATAATCCTAATCTGCTCAACCTCTCCTCATAGCTAGCACCCTCCAAACCAGGCAACATCCTGGTGAACCTCCTCTGCATCCTCTCCAAAGCATCCACATTCTTTTGGTAATGTGGTGACCAGAACTGTACGCAGTATTCCAAATGTGGCCAAACCAATGTCTTATCCAATTGTAACACGACCTGCAACTCTTGTAGGTAATACCCCGTCCGATGAAGAAAAGCATGCCATATGCCTTCTGGACCACTCTAATGATCTGCATTGCCATCTTCAGGAAAAAATGGAACTGAACACCCAGATCTATCTGTACATCAATTTTCCCCAGTACTTTTCCATTTATTAGGTAAAAACAATGACTGCAGATGCTGGAAACCAGATTCTGGATTAGTGGTGCTGGAAGAGCACAGCATGCCTGAACTGCTGTGCTCTTCCAGCACCCTTTTCCATTTATTGTATAGTTTGCTCTTGAATTGGATCTTCCAAAATACATCACCTCGCTTTTGGCTGGATTGAACTCCATCTTCCATTTCTCTGCCAATCTATCTATATTCTGCTGTATTCTCTGACAGTCCCCTTCACAATTTGCTACTCCACCAGTCTTAGTGTCCAACTAATCACCAAGATTAGTTGGAAAGTTGGGTGGATAAATAGTACATTAATGTGAGTTGCTGCCCTTTGGGATGTCAAAAGCAATACTTGGTAGTGTGGATGAGCAGAGGGATCTTGGTGTCCATGTACACAGATCTTTGAAAGTTGCCACCCAGGTAAATAGTGCGGTGAAGAAGGCATATGGCGTACTGGCTTTTATTGGTAGAGGAATTGAGTTCCGGAGTCCTGAGGTCATGTTGCAGTTGTATAAGACTCTGGTGCGGCCGCATCTGGAGTATTGTGTGCAGTTTTGGTCGCCATACTATAGGAAGGATGTGGAGGCACTGGAACGGGTGCAGAGGAGGTTTACCAGGATGTTGCCTGGTATGGTAGGAAGATCGTATGCGGAAAGGCTGAGGCACTTGGGGTTGTTTTCATTGGAGAAAAGAAGGTTTAGGGGTGACTTGATAGAGGTGTACAAGATGATTAGGGGTTTAGATAGGGTCGACAGTGAGAATCTTTTTCCACGTATGGAGTCAGCTATTACAAAGGGGTATAGCTTTAAATTAAGGGGGGGTAGGTATAGGACAGATGTTAGGGGTAGGTTCTTTACTCAGCGAGTCGTGTGTTCATGGAATGCCCTGCCAGTAGCAGTGGTGGACTCTCCCTCATTATGGGCATTTAAGCGGGCATTGGATAGGCATATGGAGGATAGTGGGCTAGTGTAGGTTAGGTGGGCTTGGATCAGCGCAACATCGAGGGCCGAAGGGCCTGTACTGTGCTGTATTCTTCTATGTTCTATGTTCTATGAAAGTATACAGTTAATAGCAGGACCCTTAGGAGCATTGATGCACAGAGGGATCTTGGGGTGCAAGTCCATAAATCCCTGAAAGTGGCAACACTAGTGAATAAAGTGGTAAAGAAGGTGAATGGCATGCTAGCCTTAATTGGTCAGGGCATTGAGTATAAGAGTTGGTACATCATGTTATAACTGTCTAAAGCTTTAGTTAGGCCACATTTAGAGTATTGTGTGCATTTCTTGTCCCCAAATTATAGAAAGGCTTTGGAGAGGGTGTAGCTGTAAGGAGAGGTGAGAGAAACATGAGTGTCGGAGGCTGAGGGGTGCCCTCATAGAAGGATATAAAATTATGAGGGGCATGGGTAGGATGGATAATCGGAGACTTTTTCCCAGGGTGAAAATGTCAAATACTAGGGGGCATAGGTTTCAGCTGAGTGAGAAATGTTTAAATGAGATGAGTGAGGTACTTTTTTTACACAGAAGTGTGATGAGTGCCTGGAAGGTGCAGCCAGAGGAGGGTGTAGAAGCAGATATGTTCGGAACATTTAAGAGGCATTTAGATAGATACATGACCAGGCAGGGAATAGAAGGATATAGACCATCTGCAGGCAGAAAGAGATTAGTTTAGAATAACATCATTGTTGGCACAGACCTGATGGACTGAAGGGTCTGTTCCTGTGCTGTGCTCTATGTTCTATAGGTGATAGAACTCTGTGGTATATGGGTGGCATGGTGGCTCAGTGGTTAGCACTGCTAGCATTAGGGACCTGGGTTCAATCCCAGCCTCAGGCAACTGTCTGTGTGGAGTTTGCACATTCTCCCTGTAACTGTGTGGGTTTCCTCTGGGTGCTCTGGTTTCCTCCCATAGTCCAAAGATGTGCAGGCCAGGTGCATTGACCATGCTAAGTTGCCATAATTTTCAGTGATATATACAGGTTAGGTGCATTCATCAGAGGTAATGCAGAGTAATAGGCTAGGGGAATGCGTCTGGGTGGGATATTCTTCAGAGGGGCGGTATGAACTTGTTGGGCCAAATGACCTGTTTCCACATTGTTGGGCTTCTATATTTTCTCTCTTATAGATAAGTATATTAGAATAGCAAGAATACATTACAAGCGAATCCTGAATTCTTTCCAGCCTTCAACAAGCAGGAGTTCCAGCAATCTTAAGCACTGTATTTCTTCTGTGACTGATGGCGTAAATAACCAATTGCATCTGGCGTGAGATTAATATCAAATTCCAATCACTGCTGGAGAATCCTGGAGGGAAAAATAGCTTTGAGCAAATTCAGGTCAAGTAACTTGCTCCAATGTGCTCACTTATTTCATAGTGAAGTTAAATCTAGCATAAACTACTTGGGTTTCCGATTCTGTCTTCTCACCATACAGTGAGCACAGAGATTCAGTCAGGTAGGCATATGTGTACTCTGCTCAGCCTGATTATTGCACAAACCAATTACGGGGAAGAAGACAACATATTTGCTCAATTCGGCTGTAAATTGATAAGCTCATTCCTGAGTCTGCCAATATATCATCTCTTAGCTCTTGGCTAATACGTAAGGCAGTGTTTAATTTCACTGCTACTAACTTGATTTAATCTTCTATTTGTATTTTTTGAGATGTAATACAATAATGTGCCAAATTTGGCAGGGTTATGAATTACATCAACCTACAACTTTCAATTTAGTTCAGGCATACAAATTGAAAACAAAGGTTGCAATTTCCATTCCCTGGAGGTGGTGCAAAATGATAAATAAGTTGGCACATTGGCACTGCAGAGATACCTACTCCCTTTTCACCACCTCACCAATTAAGGAGAGGGCAAAAAGCACCACTGATGACTTTCATAGGTGCTTCATTACTGAAATATTACGTGGTCGGTTAATGGCCTCTTAATGGTCTCAACTCTGCACCTCCCTAATTCACGACCTCCTCAACGGGGACTAAAATACATGCTTATCCCACTGGAAATGACCTGCTCAATGAATTGCAAGGGGCCTCTATTTTCTCCAATTGGAGGAATGAGGGATGCGGTCAGACATGGCTGGGGCTCTGAAGGACAGACAAATGACTTTGTCTCTGATCCTCTGCCTCTGTAAACACAGTAGTCCATCACGCAGCCTCTCATCCTTTGACACCATCTATGCTTTACACTGCCTCAGGAAAAACAACAAACAGAATGAAAAACCCCTCCCGCCCCAGTTATACTTCCTTTTACCCTCTTCCATCAGGCAGAAGATGTAAAAGTTTGTATACACATAGGAACAGATTCAAGAACAGTTTCTTCCCTGCTGTTATCAGACTTTTGAATGGACCCCTTTAATATTAATGTTGACTTTTCTCTCTGCACCTCCTCAGCATCTCTAACACTGTATTCTGCACTCTGCTGAACTCTGGTGCACTTGCACAGTACGATCGACCTGTAAAGCACGTAAGGCAACACTTTTCGCTGTACCTCACTCCACCTGACAGTAATAAATCAAATCCAAACAAATGATCCTTAATATCTATAAAGCCATTTCCCCCTCATCTCACCCGTCAACTTTGTTGAAGAAAGGGTTGATCTCAGCCAAAAGGTTAAAAAAGCAAATCCATACCATTATCCTGTGACAGGTAAAGCAGGGATAACATTTCAGGTGTTGGCTATTTTTTGGAATGAGTTTTTCATCAAAACATTCCTTACTTGATTTATTTTTTAACTTAATTCCGGGACTGTATCTGTTGCTGGTTGGACAACATTCAACGTCCATTGTGAATTGGTCCGATAGAGTATTGATGGGCCATGCTCTCAATTCACTTCCATCTTCTCACCATTTGGTACAACTGAATGACTCCCTAAGTGACCTTATGGGGGTACTTCAGAGTTAACCATATTGACTGAAAATTGATGCAGGTTAGTCTGGATAAAGATCGCGAGGTATTCTTCTCTGGAATGCATTAGTGATTGAGTTAGGAAGGTTTCATAACTGCTTTTACCATCAATTGCTTGGATTTATGTTTTTTTTGTCTCATTTCCAGTTTTTGCTTTGGCTCTCTAATATGGCAGACAGGAAATTAGATATTTGAACAATTATTTTGGCAGCTTCAAGGGACCTACATGGAAGAGGAATTTGTTAAGTGTGTACAAGAAAATTTTCTGATTCAGTATGTGGATGTACCGACTAGAGAAGGTGCAAACCTCGACCTACTCTTGGGAAGTAAGGCAGGGCAGGTGACTGAGGTATCAGTGGGGAAGCATTTTGGGGCCAATGACTATAGTTCTATTAGTTTTAAAATAGTGATCTAAAAGGATAGACCAGATCTAAAAGTTGAAATTCTAAATTGGAGGAAGGCTAATTTTGATGGTATTAGGCAAAAACTTTCTAAACCTGATTGGGGGTAGATGTTCACAGGTAAAGGGACGGCTGGAAAATGGGAAGCCTTCAGAAATGAGATAACGAGAATCCAGAGAAAGTATATTCCTGTCAGGATGAAAGAAAAGGCTGGTAGGTATAGGGAATGCTGGATGACTAAAGAAATTAAGGGTTTGGTTAAGAAAAAGAAAGAAGCATAAGTCAGATATAGACATGATAGTTCGAGTGAATCCTTAAAAGAGTATAAAGGCAGTAGGAGTATACTTAAGAGGGAAATCAGGAGGGCAAAAAGGGGACATGAGATAGCTTTGTCAAATAGAATTAAGGAGAATCCAAAGGGTTTTGACAAATATATTAAGAATAAAAAGGTAACTGGACAAGGCAGCCTCAAAGATCAGCAAGGCAGCCTTTGTGTGAAGCTGCAGGAGATGGGGGAGATACTAAACTAGTATTTTGCATCAGTGTTTACTGTGAAAAAAGACATGGAAGATATAGACTGTAGGGAAATAGATGGTGACACCTTGCAAAATGTCCAGATTACAGAGGAGGAAGTGCTGGATGTCTTGAAACGCATAAAAGTGGATAAATCCCCAGGACCTGATCAGGTGTACCCTAGAACTCTGTGGGAAGAAGGGCGGTAAAGACAAGCCAGGGAACTATAGACCGGTGAGCCTGACCTCGGTGGTGGGCAAGTTGTAGGAGGGAATCCTGAGTGACAGGATGTACATGTATTTGGAAAAGCAAGGACTGATTAGGGATAGACAACATGGCTTTGTGCACGGGAAATCATGTCTCACAAACTTGAGTGACTTTTTTCAAGAAGTAACAAAGAGGATTGATGAGGGTAGAGCGGTAGATGTGATCTATATGGACTTCAGTAAGGCATTCGACAAGTTTCCCCATGGGAGACTGATTAGCAAGGTTGGATCTCATGGAATGCAGGGACAACTAGCCATTTGGATACAGAACTGGCTCAAAGGTAGAAGACAGAGGGTGGTGGTGGAGGGTTGTTTTTCAGACTGGAGGCCTGTGACTAGTGGAGTGCCACAAGGATCTGTGATGGGTCCTCTACTTTTTGTCATTTACATAAATGATTTGGATGCGAGCATAAGAGGTACAGTTAGTAAGTTTGCAGATGACACCAAAACATTGGAGATGTAGTGGACAGCGAAGAAGGTTACCTCAGATTACAACAGGATCTTGACCACTTAGGCCAATGGGCTGAGAAGTGGCAGATGGAGTTTAATTCAGATAAATATGAGGTGCTGCATTTTGGGAAAGCAAATCTTAGCAGGACTTATACACTTAATGGTAAGGTCCTAGGGAGTGTTGCTGAACAAAGAGACCTTGGAGTGCAGGTTCATAGCTCCTTGAAAGTGGAGTCGCAGGTAGATAGGATAGTGAAGAAGGCATTTGGTATGCTTTCCTTTATTGGTCAGAGTATTGAGTACAGGAGTGGGGAGATCATGTTGAGGCTGTACAGGACATTGGGTTGGCCACTATTGAAATATTTGCGTGCAATTCTGGTCTCCTTCCTATTGGAAGGATGTTGTGAAACTTGAAAGGGTTCAGAAAAGATTTACTAGATGTTGCCAGGGTTGGAGGATTTGAGCTATAGGGAGAGCAAGAACAGGCTGGGGCTGGTTTCCCTGGAGCATCAGAGGCTGAGGGGTGATCTTATAGGGGTTTACAAAATTATGAGGGGATTGGATAGGGTAAATCGGCAAAGTCTTTTCCCTGGGGTTGGGGAGACCAGAACTAGAAGGCATAGGTTTAGGGTGAGAGGGGAAAGATATAAAAGAGACCTAAGGGGCAACTGTTTCATGCAGAGGGTGGTACGTGTATGGAATGAGCTGCCAGAGGAGGTGGTGGAGGCTGGTACAATTGCAACATTTAAGAGGCATTTGGATGGGTATATGAATAGGAAGGGTTTGGAGGGATATGGGTTGGGTGCTAGCAGGTGGGACTAGATTGGGTTGGAATATCTGGTCGGCATGGACGGGTTGGTCCGAAGTGTCTGTTTGCATGCTGTACATCTCTATGACTCTATGACTCTAAGCTAGAGAAGTGATTGTTGGGCCTCTTGCTAAGATATTTGTGTCATCGATAGTCACAGGTGAGGTGCCGGAAGACTGGAGGTTGGCTAACGTGGTGCCACTGTTTAAAAAGGGTGGTAAGGACAAGCCAGGGAATGAGAGACCAGTGAGCCTGACCTCAGTGGTGGGCAAGTTGTTGGAGGGAATCCTGAGGGACAGGATGTACATGTATTTGGAAAGACAAGGTCTGATTAGGGATAGTCAACGTGGCTGTGTGCGTGGGAAATCATGTCTCACAAACTTGATTGTGTTTTTTGAAGAAGTAACAAAGAGGATTGATGAGGGCAGAGCAGTAGATGTGATCTATATGGACTTCACTAAGGCATGGGAGACTGATTAGCAAGGTTAGATCTCATGGAATACAGGGAGAACTAGCCATTTGGATACAGAACTGGCTCAAAGGTAGAAGACAGAGGGTGGTGGTGGAGGGTTGTTTTTCAGACTGGAGACCTGTGACCAGTGGAGTGCCACAAGGATCGGTGCTGGGTCCTCTACTTTTTGTCATTTACATAAATGATTTGGATGCGAGCATAAGAGGTACAGTTAGTAGGTTTGCAGGTGACACCAAAATTGGAGGTGTAGTGGACAGCGAAGAGGGTTACCTCAGATTACAACAGGTTCTTGACCAGATGGGCAATGGGCTGAGAAGTGGCAGACAGAGTTTAATTCAGATAAATGCATTTGGATGGGTATATGAATAGGAAGGGTTTGGAGGGATATAGGCCAGCTGTTGGCAGTTGGGACTAGATTGAGTTAGGATATCTGGTCAGCATGGATGAGTTGGTCCGAAGGGTCTGTTTCCGTGCTGTGCATCTCTATGACTGTATCTCAAATTATTCACTCTGTATTGCGATAGTAGTAGTCTATTTTTCCACTGAAGCATTGTGTGTTACGCAATTGTGTTCGATCTTTATACATTTTGAATAGAGATTGCGAAACATGATCTTAAATAGTCAAGGAGATATTGTGAGCAAATCTTCCATTTATTGACAGATAAAAGGACCCCGGCTGAATAAATAGAGAGAGAGAGGGAAAGAGGATGACATTTGACATTCATCCCAAACAGTTAATCCAATGAATTAAGTCATTATCTGAGAAACATTTTTTAAAAATTGATTGAACTGATCACTGTCATAATATCTGAGGACAATTCTATGAAGGTCAGCATCGAATTATCTTGTGCCTGCAATGGATGATCAATAATTGACCAGTGATAAATATTGCATGAAATAACCAACAGGAAAGTACTTCCCATCTCCTTTGCACACACCTGCCTTTAACATAAACACGGCTGCTGCAGAAAATTGCCAGGTATTTCATAATGCATTTTGAAAGGCCGCTGAATGTCCCTCCAAGCTTGTCTCCGGCCTCCAGTAATTGAAGATGGATCCCATAGTAACTGCTGCAAGCAACCTGGTGTCTTGGCGTCTGAAGAAAGATAAAGGGATTTTCTTTAAAAGTTGTTATCTGCTGCTAACACCAGGAACAGATGGTTTGTGTCACTGATATTTGGAGCGGCACGGTGGCTCAGTGGTTAGCACTGCTGCCTTACAGTACCAGAGACCTGGGTTCGATTCCCGCCTCGGGTGACTGTCTGTGTGGAGTTTGTACATTCTCCCCGTGTCTGTGTGGGGGTTGCTCTAGTTTCCTCTCATAATCCAAAAATGAGCAGGTTAGGTGAATTGGCCATGCTAAATTCCCCATAATGTTAGGTGCATTAGTCAGAGGGAAATGGATCTGGGTGGGTTACTCTTGGGAGGACCGTTGTGGACTTGTTGGCCCAAATGGTCTGTTTCTATGCTGTAGATAATCTTATCATTAGATGATTAATATTATCCAGCACAGACTCTCGGCAGCGGCAATGTTGGTAGACGCAAGATGGCGTTGAACAATGGCGACTCTATTCCAGCAGCTGCCGTGGCACCAGACCAATGCGTCATGCTGGTGATGGTGTCAGCATCGTGGTGGAAGAGTCAAAAAGTGTGGCGCTGGAAAAGCACAGCAGGTCAGGCAACATCCGAGGAGCAGGAGAGTCAACATTTCAGGCATAAACCCTTCATGAACAAAATAACGTTGTTTGTTGTGATGGGAATTGAATATTAAAGTAGGGAGGTCATGCATCACTTATATACTGCACTAGTGAAACCATATCTGAAGTACTGTGGGAAGTGGATTTATAGCAGCCTCCTAGCTGCTAAAACACAGATTGCTAACTTGGCCAAACAACAAAGAATGATGGGTACATAGGCCAAGTAAAACGCTGAAGTCACAAAATCCACAAGCTGGATACGGTGCAAACACAATCAGGTAAAAGGCATCAATTATCTTGGACAGACATATCCCCTGCAAGTTATCCACCAAACCACAGATGGCCCAGACAGAAAGGCACTGGGCCCTGCTACACAAAGAAACAGACAGTAGCTTGCCATCCAGATGAGTGACAATGTTTCAAACGATTAGGTGCATCTCCCTGGTTGGTCAGAACTGTAGAAAGTTCAGAAAACCATCCTGGAAGGTATAAAAGCAGCGTTCACCTGCAGACCGCTCTCTTGAGTGCAGGCCTTCTGAAGAGACCAGCATGACAAGAGGCAGAGACCAACTGACCACCTGGAGAGAGAGAGAGAGAGAGAGAGGAAGAGACAAAGCAACTCTGCAGACCCACAGATAGAGAGAGAGAGTGAGAGAGCCTTGGGAAGTATTGTCAACGTCAAGGACCTAATGAATAGGAGAAGAGATACGATTGTTTTCTATTAAAGGTTATTGCAATTTGTTTCCTCAGAGACTGTTTGCATTGGTATCAGTTTGTGTTCATGGTGGTTTAGCTTCAGTATTTGGGGATACCTGGGAAAATACATTCATGACATTCTAGTTAGAGTTGTCTAACTTGTTTAAGGAGGAACTAGAAAACAGTCTCATTATTAAAAGAAGATGTAGTGTGTTGGATACCCTTCACAGAAGACTTACTGAACTCATACAAGGAAAGTGTGGGTTATGTTATGAGGAAAGTTTGGACAGGCCAATCTTGTATCCACTAGAGTACAGAAGAGTAAGAAAGGACTTAATTGAAACATATCAGATCCCAAAGTATGAGGGATATTTCCATTGATGGGAGAATCTCTAGGAACAGGATCACTGATTAAAAATAAGGGATCATGTTTATGACAGAGATCAGGAGAATTTTTGTTCTTACAGATGATCTTTGGAACTCTCCTTAAAAAGGTGGTTGGAGCAGAGTCTTTGAAAATTCTTAAGGCAGAGATGGGTAGATTTGCACCAGCATCTAATATCTGCAGTTTTATTTATTTTATCCCTATTATTGTAACTTGCTTTGAGATTAATCTTCTGATGACTAATAGATTTTCCAGCTCCATTATTTTAGAGTTTTACTATGAAATATATTTGGTCAATTTATTGAAATGCCCACACTTACTTCCTTGTTTTTGACTCGTACATTAGTGAACATTTACGACCCTTAAGCCACAGTTCTCATGGTTCTGAGAGAAATAGTTACATCGATGATGGCTCTCAACATTGATCACAAAATGGTGTGATAGTTTTGTTTTGCTTGGTGCTGGGGAATAGATTACCATTTATTCACTGGCTATAACGTTTGACACAATGGTCTAACATCTGTTCTGTACACTTTGTTTTTATCTTCCCAAGCCTGATGGCTTGACCAGGACTATTTCTGTAGTCTTGAGACAAATACAAACTGACAGTTTGAGAGGCTGCCAAACAAGCATGCTTCATGCTACTCGCAATTTGCTGAGAACAATACAGGCCCAATTACCTTTCCCCTCCAAAGTTTCACACCTTCAATGCCCACTGTCCTTATTTTACCTGCCCCTAGAGAGGATAGGGAATGTTAAACATTTCCAATAAGAATAACTGCATTGTGAATCATGGTTGGCAAATTCAATCCTTATTATTTCAGAAGGAGGCCATTCAGACCATCCTGTGTACTACCCTTGGAGCAATTCCACTGCTACATTCTTTCTATTGCAAGCTGTCTTCTGCTATTTCAAATATTTAGCCAGTTTTCCTTCAGAATTAGAATTAGAATTAACCTTACTGTCACACGTACTCAAATCAATGTACTCAGAAAAGTTTACAAGTAGCCACTTACATCGCCATCTTAGGTACAAAGGTACCTGGGTACAGATTCTTTGTACAAATTCTTTAGGGAAAAACAAAATTAGAAAGATAAAGAAATAAAATGTCCAGCATTACAGATTGTAGGAATAAATTACAACATTTGAAAGGCATCTGTATGGATATATTGGATAGGAAGGATATGGGTCAAATGCTGGCAAATGGGACTAACTTAGGATAATAAATAAATTTAGATTAATCGGGTGGCACGGTGGCTCAGTGGTTGGGCACTGCTGCCTCACGGTCCCAGGTTTGATTCCAGCCTTGGGCAAGTGTCTGTGTGGAGTTTTTACATTCTCCCCGTGTCTGTGTGGGTTTCCTCTGTGTGCTCCGGTTTCCTCCCACAGTCCGAAGATGTGCAGGTCAGGTGAATTAGCCATGCTAAATTGCCTGTAGTGCTAGGTGCATTAGTCAGAGGGAAATGGGTCTGTGTGGGTTACTCTTTGGATGGTTGGTGTGGATTGGGCCAAAAGACCTGTTTCCACACTGTAAGGAATCTAATCTAATTTAGGATATTGGGTCAGCATGGCTGAATCGGACTGAAGGGTCTGTTTCCGTGCTGTAAAACTCTCTGGCTATATGTCTCTACTGAGCTGCCTAACCCAGGATAGTGGACTACATCCTCTGATCTGGATGCATTGAGTGTACAATATCTGCTGTGATAATCTTCCAGAAACTGAGCTCCCACCTGCAAAAATGGTCTGTTTCTGTGCTGTACATCTCTATGACTCTAAATAAAAAGCTCAGAGTAACGGTTCTCCCAATCCAGACCGCGCTGACACCTAGCCTCCAGTCTGCACCTTGAGGCCAGGACACCATTCTGGAACCATTTTGAGAAGTGAAGTCCACACTGAGGCCACCATGAACAGTGGTCAGTCTGAGAACTGCCACGCCATGTTTAAAACATAGAGATGTCTTTGCCTCAACCATTTCATATTGTGAAGCCTTCCATACACTGTCTATCAGCTACATAAAGAATTTTATTTTTCCTGGGGACTTTCCTTAATTGTTCTGTGACCATTTTAAGGTGATGATGACATGTCACTGATAGTCCACACAGTTTGAGATGACAATTGCATGACATGATGCTTTTGAAGGATTTTATTAAGTGAGGTTAACACGGCACTACAGTGCTGTTCCCCTCACCTCCCTGCAATAGCTTCAAAAATGGCTGCCTTTTAAATAAATGTTAATTTGGCATCTTCGACTGAATTTCCAGTTGCTAGGATTTTCCTTTGCTTTCAGCAAGCTATTTAAGTGTCAGCTTTGGAAATAAATTTGTCGATGTCACAAAATTAGAAAAACTTAGCTGTGAAATACCTTTTCTCACAGAATCGTAAAGCATGTGTGACAGTTTTATTGTCTCTGACCGGGCTGGTGTAATCATAGAATCTGTTCATCTTCAACGTGTTGGTACTGATCTCACATTTTATCTGCTGTTTCACCGAATGCTAAAACAAGATTGGATTGAGATTTGAGTTGCTGCCAGTAAGATAATGGCTGCACCTATGTATTCTGGTCAAATTATAGCTTTGGGGCTTTTAAAGATAATGTTAGTTCTCTCCTCGGATGTCTGAAAATGTGATTCCTGCGGACTTAGATTGTAAAATGCAACAGTGAGCCCCTTAGACAGGCTGGTTCACAGAGAGCCTAATGCGCCACTCAAGCCCCTCTCCATTTAACCCTATCAGCATATCCTTTGAATACATCCTGCCACATACAGTTTTCTAGCTTCTCTGTAAATACATCTGTTCATCTCATGCTATTCACCTCCATGACTGTTTGTGATGGTCAGTTCGACATTTAGAATCATACAGTGCGGCAAAGGCCCTTTGGCCCATTGAGTCTGTACTGACACGTGAGAAACACCTGACCCTCAACCTAATGCCATTTACCAGCACTTGGTCCACAGCCTATGAATATTATGATGTAAAAAGTACCCTATCCAGGTACTTGCCTCTACCACCCTTCCAGGCAGTGTATTCCAGACCATCACCACCCTCTGGGTAAAAACATTTTGTCCTTACATCCCCCTAAACCTCCTGCCTCAGCTTGAATCTATGACCCTCATGATTAAGAAAGCAAATGTAATGTTGTCATTTATTTCAAGAAGGTTGGAATGTAAAAGCAGCGATGTGCTTCTGAGACTTTACAAGGCTCTAGTTAGGCCCCATTTAGAATACTGTGTCCAATTTTGGGCCCCACACCTCAGGAAGGACATACTGGCACTGGAACGTGTCCAGCAGAGATTCATACGGATGATCCCTGGAATAATAGGCCTAACATACGATGAACAGCTGAGGATCCTGAGATTGTTTTCATTAGAGTCTAGAAGATTAAGGGGAGATCTAATAGAAACTTACAAGATAATGCATGGCTTAGAAAGGGTGGATGCTGGGAAGTTGTTTCTGTTAGGCGGGGAGGCTAGGACCCATGGGCATAGCCTTAGAATTAGAGGGGGTCAATTTAGAATGGAAATGAGGAGACATTTCTTCAGCCAGAGAGTGGTGAGTCTGTGGAATTCATTGTCACTGAGTGCAGTGGAGGCCGGGATGTTAAATGTCTTCAAGGCAGAGATTGATAAATTCTTGATCGCGCAAGGAATTAAGGACTATTGGGAAAGTGTGGGTAAGTGCAGTTGAAATGCCCATCAGCCATGATTAAATGGTGGAGTGCATCCAAGGAGCAGGAAAATCAATGTTTCAGGCAAAAGCCGGTCATCAAAAGCCCTTCCTGATGAAGGGCTTTTGCCTGAAACATTGATTTTCCTGCTCCTTGAATGCTGCCTGACCAGCTGTGCTTTCCCAGCACCACTCTAATCTTGACTCTGATCTCCAGCATCTGCAGTCCTCACTTTCACCTAAATGGTGGAGTGGACTCAATGGGCTGAATGGCCTTATTTCCACTCCTATGTCTTATGGTCATGACTGACCCATGACTACTCAAGGGAGCAGCTGCTCCTTATGCACTCTGTCTATGCCCCTCCTATGTCAATCTTTTTTATCACACTTTGGTTGAAGATGATGCTTTTTTTGAATTTGCTTATTTGTGACTATCCTATATTTATAGTCTTTGAGAGTGCACCTCTACAAACTGTTATTTAATTGCCTCTACCTTGTCAAATCTTTTCATTATCTCGAAGACCTCTATCAGGTGGTTCCCCCTTCCTAACCATTCACAATCCATGTCAAAGACCTGAGTGTGGGGGAGGAATTGCAGTACTTTGTGGGAATGCGAGTTTTGAAGAGGGCACAAAGAGGCTTCAAAGCTGAGGGAGTGTGCTAGAGCATGATGATGGAATGCAGTGTAAATAAGGGTGAGGTTATCCACTTTGGTAAGAGGAACAAAGATGCAGAATTGTTCTCAAATGGAGAGTGATGTCCAAAAGGACCATGGTACTACTGTGCACAAATCACTGAAAGCTAGGCTGTAGGTGCAACAAGTGATTCAAAAGACAAATGTTATGTTAGCCTTTATATCAGGGGAATTTGTGTAAACAAGCAAAGAATTCTTGGTACATTTGTATAAAACACTGGTGAAACTAGACTTGGTGTGTTATGTGCAGTTCTGCTTCCCTTAGATGGACTTGTTATGGAGGGAGTGCAGTGGAGGTTCATCAAACTGACTCCTGGATAGTGGGACAGTCATATGAGGAGAGATTGAGCAGACTGGGCCTGAATTCATTTGAAGAATGAGAGACAATCTCAAGGAAATTTGCAAAATTGCTAAAGGGATAGAAGAAGAGAGGATGCTTCGCCAGCGGTGGAGTCCAGGAGCATGGGACACAGTCTCAAAATAGAAGACAAACTATTTAGGGCTGAGATGAAGGAGGAAATCTTTCACTCAGAGGGTGGCGAAGCTTTTGAATTCTCTATCCCAAAGAGCTATGCAACTTTAGTAAATTCAAGACAAGTATCTCAGTGCTTATGACATTAAAGAGTCTGGGGATAGCATGCAAATAAAATGATAAGGTATGTAATGCAATATGATCTGGAATGGCCAAACAGGCTCAAACAGCCAAATAGTCTCTTTTTGCTCCTTTGTTCCTACATTCCTTTAGCCTCCTTTTTGAGAGAAAAGAGCCCAACATCTTCAATATTACACATAAGTAAATCCTCACATTATTCTGACATTAGTCTTATGAATCCATTTTCCAATATCTTCAATGTCTTCATTTTCTTTTTATAATGTGGAGCCAATACTGCTTGCAGTGCTGCAGGAGTTATCTATTCAAGGTCACACTAGGCATGATGATATTCCAAATTTTAAAATAAGTAGCCTCTTTTTAAAATGGACTTTGAAGGCTTCTATGTTGGCTGGCGAAAGGTTATATGAATGTTGTAACTGGATAAGTGGTGCTGGAAAAGCACAGCAGTTCAGGCAGCATCTGAGGAGCTGTGCTTTTCCAGCACCACTAATCCAGAATCTGGTTTCCAGGATCTGCAATCATTGTTTTTACCTGAATGTTGTAACTGCAAAGCTAATCAAGCCCCTGGAAATGTCTCACATGGATTCGAGGGACAAGCCTCGAAAATAACACATTTCTGTCGATTGTACCATATTCAAGGCTTACTCTAAAATACAAGGATAATAAGCTCCTCGACTTTGACAACAGATTTGCCCAGGCCTTAAAGGAGATTTTATCCAGACTGGTTATCAAAGATAAAGTGCAAAAGACTCCTACTGGTCATAATACTCATGGTAAAAGAATATTGCCACCAATCCTCTTTCCTTTAACTCTGTTTAAGGGTTTTTTGGTTTACAATGACCAAGGATCAATGACTAATGTGTCGTGCCTTAAGCAGATGTAGCTTATTGCATGATAGCACTTAGGTACATCTTGCACTAGTTTGGTTGATATGGTTTTAGTGACAGTGAACTGTGAGTACAGAGTCTTCACTCCACAAGGTGCAAAACTGTTCTAACTTATTATCAAATTGTGTGGAGTCTCCAAAGTTAACCCTTTCAGAACCATGACCTTAAGATATCTACCATCTTTTGCATAGTAATGGCTTCTTCATTGAATCATAGAATCCCTACAGTGTGTAACTAGGCCCTTTGGTCCAACAAGTCCACACCAACCCTCCGAAGAGTAACCCACCAAGATCCATTCCCCAAACCTATTGCTCTATATTTACCCCTGACTAATGCACCTAATCCCTGAACACTAAGGGCAATTTAGCATGGCCAATTTACCTAACCTGCACAACTTTGGATTGTGAGGGGAAACCAGAGCACCGGGAAGAAACCCACGCAGACACAGGGAGATTGTGCAAACTCCACACGGTTAGCCAAGGCTGGAATCGAACCCGGGTCCCTGGCGCTGCAAGGCAGCAGTGCTCACTACTGGGGGCCACCGTGCTGCCCTGTGACCAAAACTCTTGTGTTATTGTGAAAAATTATTGATTTCCTTCCAATATGTAGCAATGGCCATTCATTAGGTGATTGATTTGTGTTGGTTTTGAAGCCCATTTTATACAGAAAACCCTGGCAGTTCGCACAGCAGTGTCACCAAAGTCACAACCACAGAAACAAGGCTGTGACATGCTTTCCAAACTTCAAAGCTTGCGACCATTCAAAATACTTCTTGAAAATGTTTGGAAAACTCTTGAGTTCACCGGCCAAAAAATTGGACCACCAGCCAGACGTATAGTCAAAGCAGCCAACACACCATGCTGCACTTCGTACCAGCTTGACAAATTGAGAGCTCAGCTGTCAGATATTGAACCTCAACCTTCACAGTGCAAAAGCTCTCTCCCTCCCTGGAAACTTAGAAACAAGTGAATTTTTAAATCAAATTTTAATATTTGATAGAAGCATGTTTCCTTCTCTTGTTTTATCTTTTTTAGGTGTCTATTGTGTTTTTGATGTAATGATGGACCTTTGAATGCCTGTGAATCAGTAATACTTGCTTAAACCTATAGAGGAGAAAGTGAAGTCTGCAGATGCTGGAGATCAGAGCTGAAAATGTGTTGCTGGAAAAGCGCAGCAGGTCAGGCAGCATCCAGGGAACAGGAGAATCGACGTTTCGGGCATAAGCCCTTCTTCAGGAATGAGGAAAGTTTGTTCAGCAGGCTAAGACAAAAGGTAGGGAGGAGGGACTTGGGGGAGGGGCATCGGAAATGTGATAGGTGGAAAGAGGTTAAGGTGAGGGTGATAGGTCAGACTGGGGTGGGGGCGGAGAGGTCAGGAAGAAGATTGCAGGTTAGGAAGGCGGTGCTGAATTCGATGGATTAGACTGAGACAAGGTGGGGGGAGGGGAAATGAGGAAACTGGTGAAATCCGAGTTCATCCCTTGTGGTTGGAGAGTTCCTAGGCGGAAGAAGAGGCGCTCTTCCTCCAACCGTCGTGTTGTTGTGGTCTGGCGATGGAGGAGTCCAAAGACCTGCATATCCTTGGTGGAGTGGGAGGGGGAGTTGAAGTGTTGAGCTATAGGGTGTTTGGGTTGGTTGGTCCGGCTGTCCCAGAGGTGTTCTCTGAAATGCTCCGCAAGTAGGCGGCCTGTCTCCCCAATATAGAGGAGGCCACATCGGGTGCAGAGGATGCAATAGATGATGTGTGTGAAGGTGCAGGTGAATCTGTGGTGGATATGGAAGTTTCCTTTAGGGCTTTGGAGGGAGGTGAGGGGGGAGGTGTGGGCGCAAGTCTTGCACCTCCTGCGGTTGCAGGGGAAGGTGCCGGGAGTGGAGGTTGGGTTGGTAGGGGGTGTGGATCTGACGAGGGAGTCACAGAGGGAGTGGTCTTTACGGAATGCTGATAGGGGAGGGGAGGGAAATATATTCTTGGTGGTGGGGTCCGTTTGGAGGTGGCAGAAATGATGGCGGATGATGCACTGTAAATGGAGATTGGTGGGGTGGTAGGTGAGGACCAGTGGGGTTCTGTCCTGGTGGCGGTTGGAGGGGCGGGGCTCAAGGGCGGAGGAGCCGGAAGTGGAAGAGATGCGGTGGAGGGCATCGTCGACCACGTTGGGGGGGAAATTGCGGTCCTTGAAGAAGGAGGCCATCTGGATTGTACGTTTTTGGAACTGGTCCTCCTGGGAGCAGATGCGGCGGAGACAAAGGAATTGGGAGAATGGGATGGCGTTTTTACAGGGGGCAGAGTGGGAGGAGATGTAGTCCAGGTAGCTGTGGGAGTCGGTCGGTTTGTAGTAGATGTCCATGTTGATTCGGTCGCCTGAGATAGAAATAGAAAGGTCGAGGAAGGGGAGGGAGGAATCTGAGACTGTCCAGGTGAATTTGAGGTCGGGGTGGAAGTTGTTGGTGAAGTGGATGAACTGTTCAACCTCCTCGTGGGAGCACGAGGCGGAGCCGATACAGTCATCGATGTAGCAGAGGAAAAGGTGGGGGGTGGGGCCGGTGTAGTTGCGGAAGGTGGACTGTTCCACATATCCTACGAAGAGGCAGGCATAGCTGTGGCCCATGCGGGTGCCCATGGCTACTCCTTTCGTTTGGAGGAAGTGGGAGGATTGGAAAGAGAAGTTGTTCAGGGTGAGGACCAGTTCAGTCAGTCGAAGGAGGGTGTCAGTGGAAGGGTACTGGTCGGTACGGCGGGAAAGGAAGAAGCGGAGGGCTTTGAGTCCTTCGTGATGGGGGATGGAGGTGTACAGGGACTGGATGTCCATGGTGAAAATAAGGCGCTGGGGATCGGGGAAGCGAAAATCATGGAGCAGGTGGAGGGCATGGGTGGTGTCCTGAACGTAGGTGGGGAGTTCTTGGACTAAGGGGGACAGGACGGTGTCAAGGTAGGCGGAGATGAGTTCGGTGGGGCAGGAGCAGGCGGAGACAATGGGTCGGCCGGGGCAGTCAGGTTTGTGGATTTTGGGCAGGAGGTAGAAACGGGCGGTTCGGGGTTGTGGGACTATGAGGTTGGAGGCGGTGGATGGGAGGTCCCCTGAGGTGATGAGGTTATGGACGGTCTGGGAGATGATGGTTTGGTGGTGGAGGGTGGGGTCATGGTCAAGGGGGCAGTAGGAGGAGGTGTCTGCAAGCTGGCGTTTGTCCTCAGCGGTGTAAACGTCGATGCGCCAAACTACTACCGTGCCTCCCTTGTCTGCTGGTTTGATAGTGAGGTTGGGGTTGCAACGGAAGGAGTGGAGGGCTGCACGTTCCGAGGGTGAGAAGTTGGAGTGGGTGAGAGGGGTGGGGGAGTTCAGGTGGCGGTTAATATCGCGGCGGCAGTTGGCTAAGAAGAGGTCGAGGGCAGGTAGGAGGCCAGCACGGGGTGTCCAGGTGGATGGGGTGTGTTGGAGGCGTGAGAAGGGGGCGTCAGAGGGTGGGCGAGAATCCTGGTTGAAGAAGTAGGCGCGGAGACGAAGGCAGCGGAAGAATTGTTCGATGTCACGCCGTGTGTTGAATTCATTAATCCGAGAGCGTAGGGGAATGAAGGTGAAGCCTCTGCTGAGGACTGATCTTTCATATTCAGAGAGGGGTAGGTCTGGAGGGATGGTGAAAACCCGGCAGGGCAGGGAGCTAGGACCTGGGACCTGGTGTGGGGCTGGAGCTGGGTGTTGGGCTGGGTGTGGGGGCGCATCCCAGCCCTGCCAGGACAGAACCCCACTGGTCCTCACCTACCACTCCACCAATCTTCTTGTACAGCGCATCATCCGCCGTCATTTCCGCCACCTCCAAACGGACCCCACCACCAAGGATATGTTTCCCTCCCCTCCTCTATCAGCATTCCGTAAAGACCACTCCCTCCGTGACTCCCTCGTCAGATCCACACCCCCCACCAACCCAACCTCCACTCCCAGCACCTTCCCCTGCAACCGCAGGAGGTGCAAGACTTGCGCCCACACCTCCCCCCTCACCTCCCTCCAAGGCCCCAAAGGAAACTTCCATATCCGCCACAGATTCACCTGCACACACATCAACTATTGCATCCTCTGCACCCGATGTGGCCTCCTCTATATTGGGGAGACAGGCCGTCTACTTGCGGAGCATTTCAGAGAACACCTCTGGGACAGCCGGACCAACCAACCCAACCACCCTGTGGCTCAACACTTCAACTCCCCCTCCCACTCCACCAAGGATATGCAGGTCTTTGGACTCCTCCATCGCCAGACCACAACAACACGACGGTTGGAGGAAGAGCGCCTCATCTTCCGCCTAGGAACCCTCCAACCACAAGGGATGAACTCGGATTTCACCAGTTTCCTCATTTCCCCTCCCCCCACCTTGTCTCAGTCTAATCCATCGAATTCAGCACCGCCTTCCTAACCTGCAATCTTCTTCCTGACCTCTCCGCCCCCACCCCAGTCTGACCTATCACCCTCACCTTGACCTCTTTCCACCTATCACATTTCCGACGCCCCTCCCCCAAGTCCCTCCTCCCTACCTTTTATCTTAGCCTGCTGGACAAACTTTCCTCATTCCTGAAGAAGGGCTTATGCCCGAAACATCGATTCTCCTGTTCCCTGGATGCTGCCTGACCTGCTGCGCTTCTCCAGCAACACATTTTCAGATTAAACCTATACAACTCTACTGCTGGTGACTTATTAATTGACTGTACACTGACAGGTGTTCAAAGTTTGAGAGAAGATTTGTAGCTCGGGTGCTCTTTGTTGTGGTTCTGTTCGCCGAGCTGGGAATTTGTGTTGCAGACATTTCGTCCCTTGTCTAGGTGACATCCTCAGTGCTTGGGAGCCTCCTGTGAAGCGCTTCTGTGATCTTTCCTCCGGCATTTGTTATGGTTTGAATCTGCTACTTCCGGTTGTCAGTTCCAGCTGTCCGTTTCAGTGGCCGGTATATTGTATCCAGATCGATGTGCTTATGTAGTGTATCCTATGTAGTGTTTTGTGCAGTCCTTGCATGGGATTTTGTACATTACGTTGGTTTTGCTCAGGCTGGGTATCGGGTCCTTCGTTCTGGTGAGTTGTTGTCTGAGGGTGGCTGTTAGTTTGTGTGCTGTTATGAGTCCTAGTAGTCGCAGTAGTCTGGCTGTCAGTTCGGAAATGTTCTTGATGTATGGTAGTGTGGCTAGTCCTTTGAGTTGCGGCATGTCCTCGTTCCGTTGTCTTTCCCTTAGGCATCTGTTGATGAAATTATGAGGATATCGATTTTTGCGAATACCTTGTATAGGTGTTCTTCTTCCTCTTTTTGCAGTTCTGGTGTGCTGCAGCGTGTTGTGGCCCTTTTGAATAGTGTCTTGATGCAACGTCTTTTGTGTGTGAGACCACTAGGACTCATAACAGCACACAAACCAACAGCCACCCTCAGACAACAACTCACCAGAACGAAGGACCCGATACCCAGCATGAGCAAAACCAATATAGTGTACAAAATCCCATGCAAGGACTGCGTAAAACACTACATAGGACAAACAGGAAGACAGCTAATGATCCGCATCCATGAACACCAACTAGCCACGAAATGACACGACCAGCTATCCTTAGTAGCCACACACGCAGATGACAAGCAACATGAATTCAACTGGGACAATACTACTATTATAGGACAAGGAGAAAGTGAGGGCTGCAGATGCTGGAGATCAGAGCTGAAAATGTGTTGCTGGAAAAGCGCAGCAGGTCAGGCAGCATCCAAGGAACAGGAGAATTGACATTTCGGGCATAAGCCCTTCTTCAGGACAAGCCAAACAGAGAACAGCCAGGGAATTCCTAGAGGCATGGCACTCATCCACAGATTCAATCAATAAGCACATCGATCTGGACCCAATATACTGGTCAGTACAACGGACAGCTGGAACTGACAACCGGAAGCAGCAGGGACAGGCCACTATAAATGCCGGAGGAAAGATCTCAGAAGCGCTTCACAGGAGGCTCCCAAGCATTGAGCATGTCACCTAGACAGGGGACGAAACGTCTGCAACACAAATTCCCAGCTCAGCAAACAGCACCACAACAACTGACAGGTATTTTGAGAACATCAATCTTTTCAAACTAAACCATACTGATTATAGACAGAAGGGAAGATGTGTTGGGGATTTCAGTCTCGCTGTCTCCCCTGTTCTTCATCACTGCGTGTCTACTTTTCAATTCTATTCCTTTGGAAATTGCCATTGCTTAATTTGCTATTTATGGTTTTATTAACCTGAGTTGGTACTTTTAGTGTTCTCTGCATCAGTGCTCCATGGTCCTGATCCTGCCCCCCGCCCGTTAGACTCTTATTATATAAACAGTATGTGGCCTCCTTATTCATTCCATTAAAATGCACTGCCTCTCACACTTATCTCCATTCAAATTCGCTTAGCAGGTGGTAAGATTGCCATTAGAATTTAAATTAAGGTTGAACTCAATGAGCTAAGTTCAAGTCAAAGATTCAGATTGCAGAAATGATGCTTAAGTCAAAAAAGCAATGTTGTTTAAATCAGTTAACCTCATGCGTGCAATTCTATTTAGTTAACTGTAAGTGGATATAGCAGATTGCGGTAAACAAGTATTCTCAAAGGCCATTGTATAAAGTCGAGATGGTGTAACAAGATAACTTTAGAATTGAAACCCTCAAATGCTTTAAAGTCTACTGCATTTTAACGATAACGTTTTAGAATAATTATGTTGCCTTTAATGATATAAAGTATCCCAAGGTGCTTCGCAAGAAATATGATCAAACATAATTTGACATCAAACTGCTAAAGGAAATATTGGGGCAAGTGATCAGCAGATAGCTGAAAAATGTTGATTTTAAGGAGCATTTAAAGGAAGGAGAGAGGCAAATAGGTTTTGAGAGAAACATGAAGTTTTGGGCCGGGCAGCTGAAAACAGGCAGGTAATGATGAAATGGGTGTGCCTGAGGGAGCAAAATTGGACAAGTGTAGTGCTCTTGGCGGACGGAAGGGCTTAGAGAGGGTTAGAGAGATGGTGAGAGTTGAGGCCAAGGATAGATTTGAAAAGAAGGAAGAGAGTTTTAAAATTAGAATGCTACCAGACCTGGGAGAAAAAGCAGATCAGAGAGCATAAAATAAACAGAAGTTGCTGGAAAAGCTTAGCAGATATGGCAGCGTCTGTGAGGAGGAATCAGAGTTAACATTTCAGGTCTGGTGATCCTTCCTCAGATCTCATGGTAGCTCGGAAAATGTCGGTTTATATGCAGCAAATTTGAGGGGGGGGAAGCAAATGATAATTGGGGATAGAGCCCAAAGAGAGAGAAGAACAGTTGGACAATCAAAGAAGTCGATAACGATATGGCTAAGAGGGTGGATAGCTGTTAATGGAGACTATCAGCAGCTAACAATAGATACTGTGTAATGGCAGACTATGTGATAATAAGGGCTGTTGTATGAGATAGAGGGCTAAGACATTGGGGAGTTCAGGCCATAGAATTATTGAACTTGATGTCGAGTCCTGAGAGCTGCAGGGTCCTCCAGCAGAAAATGAGGTGCTGTTCTTCCAGCTTGTGCTGAGCTTCACTGGAGCACTGCAGCAGGCTGAGACAGAGACGTTGGGCTGGGAACAGGGTGGAGTGTTAAAGTGGCAGGGAACTGGAAGCTCAGGGTCTTTTTTGTGGGCAGAATGTGGATGTTGTGCAAAGCGGTCACTCAGCTCACGCTTCATTTCCCCAATGTAGAGGAGATCACATTGTGAGCAGTAAATGCAGTAGACCAGATTGTGTGAAGTGCAGGTAAAATGCTGCTTCACCTGGAAGGTATATTTGGACCCTTGGACACTGAGGGGGGGGGGGGGGGGGGGGGAGATGAATGGGCAGGTGTAACACCTTCAGCGGTTGCAGGGGTAGGTGCCATCAGGGCGTGGGGAGGGTGTTGGGAGTGAAGGAAGAGTGGACCAAGGTGTCCCAGAGAGAATGGTCCCTGTGGAAGGTGGACAAACTGAGGAAGTCTGGGGGTGGCCTCTCACTGAAGGTGGTGGAAATGGCAGCTGATGATTCCCCCGCCCTCATCCAGGTCTGACCCATCTCCCACAGTTCCACCCTCACCGCCACTCTTCCCTCCCTCAACAGAGATAGGGCCCCCCTTGTCTTCACCTATCACCCCACCAACATTGACATTCAGAGGACCATCAGTCACCATTTCCACCACCTCCAGTGAGAGGCCAACCCGAGATACATATTTCCCTCCCCTCCTTGGCTGCCTTCTGAAAGGACCTTTCCCTCTGGGAGACCCTGGTCCACTCTTCCTTCACTCTCAACACAACCTCACAGCATCTTTCCCTATGACTGCTGTAACACCTGCCCATTTACCTCCCCCCTCCTCAGTATCCAAGGGTCCAAATATACCTTCCCACGTTCTGCCCACAAAAAAGACCTTGAGCTTCCAGTTGCCTGCCACTGTAACACACTACCCTGTTCGCTGGCCAACATCTCTGTCTCAGGCTTGCTGCAGTGTTCCAGTAAAGCTCAACATAAACTGGAAGAACAACACCTCATTTTCCACTTGAGGACCCTTTAGCGCTCTCGACTCAATATCGAGTTCAATAATTTTAGGGCCTGAACTCCCCGATGTCTTAGCGTCCTACCCCACACACCAAGCCTTGTTATCACACAGACTGTCACTCCCTATTGTTTGTGTTTAACAGTCCCCATTAACATTTATTCACCCTCCCAGCCAGATTGTTATCTACTCCTTGTCTGTACAACTGTTCCTCTCTCTTGTTGGGCTCTATCCCCGCCTATCACTTACTCTTTACCCCCTGCCCCACGCTAACCTCTGCATATAAACCGGCATTTTCATCAATTGTAAGGGTCACCAGACCTGAAACGTTAATGCTGATTTCACTTCAAGATGCTGCTAGACCTGCTGAGCTTTTCCTGCAACTTCAGTTTTTGTTTCTGATTTACAGCATCCCCTGTTCTTTCAGTTTTTAGATCAGAGATGTCAAGTGAAAGGGATATGGTGCAAATTCACGTATGCGCCGCAGTGTTCTGGTGAATTCATAAAACAAAATATCCTATAAAGTGGCCATGGCAATATGTTGGTAATATTGTGAAACTCTTGTGAAGGAATTCAATCACCATCCCTGGCATTGCGGAGTTGGGCATCATCTGCTGGTCATGCTCCACATTAAAAACTGTATACCTTGCTCTTGTACAGACACATTAACCCAGTCTTTGCTCATTGTGAATATGCTCCAAGTATGCTAAGGCATGATGATATGCCACCCTTAGTGTTTTCTATATTATTCTACTGAGGTATTCATCATCATCATTGGTGGTCCCTCGCAGATGAGGATAACTCTCATCCACTCCTATGGTGTGTCTGTAAGTATCAGTACAGATGGGTGTGACTCCCATAGGCTGTGTCACACTTGGGGCAGGTGATGGTCACAGGAAGAGGTAGGTTGGACATTGGTGTGGCAGCGCGCTCCTGTCCCTGTTTTTGCCTGGCTTTAGCTTTGTCTGACGGCAACACACTGGATATCAAAATGTTCAAAGCAAACCCACAGCTTTTTCATCAAAGCAAAGGATCTCAACTCGATTTGATTCTTCCCCCTTCCCCTCTATTTCAAAACATTCCAACACAAATTAAAGTATCCACGTGGGTGTTGGGAAAAACCAAAGGTTAAAATCTCCATAACATTTGCATAACTAATAAAATAACCCACCGTTATTGATGTCAAACATGGTGCTGGCTGTTGCAATCCAAAATTCCAGAATTATTACTAACCATTTCATTATATATGTGATTGGGAATTTTTTTTTGCTTTTGCCGTGGAGCAATTAAGATATCCAGCAATGCGGCGTAATGAGGTAGTTCTATTTATATTCGTTTAGGTGGGTGTCTGTTGTATTATTATCTCCTACAGTGTGTTTTTAATAAGACTCCACTCTATATTTTTCTTAGAAATCCATAATTTCTGCAATAATGAATAAATCCAATTGTTCCATCAAGGCATAGATTATAAACTGAAATAGTCTGTTGCTGTCTTGTATTACTGGAAAATCAATCGGAATGATTGTATTTTTTGTATTAGCGATTGCTTCGCTTATTTTTCATACTTTTACAAAGAGTATTTGCTGTCTTTGGGCAAGACAATAGCGCAAGTTTTTTCACTGGATTTATAGTCTGAAGGAGTCAAGAGTGTGCTGCTGGAAAAGCACAGCAGGTCAGGCAGCATCCGAGGAGCAGGAAAATCAACATTTCAGGCCAGAGCTATTCATCAGGAAACTTTCTCCTTCTGGTCGAAAGACTCAGGGGACACTGGTTCAATCCTACCATACATGGTGAAATTTGAATTCAATTACCAGATCGGAAAATCAGAGCTGGTCTCATGGTGACTGTGGAATTGTTGTTTTTAGGGATTGAAATCTGCCACCCTTACCTGGTCTGGCCTTCATGTGACTGAGTTGAATCTTAACTACCCCCTGAAGTCACCCCTAAACAGATTTACCTGTATCAAACTACTTCAAGGTCGGATAAATAATTTGAAACCATATAATGTAGAGTATTCACAAGGGCAGTAGGAATGCGTAATGATGCTGACATAACCAGCACATCCCATTTAAAAAAAAGTGAAGTCCCACCAGCTCCCTTTACTCATTAGCATTTTCTCACACACCAATGTAGTGTATCACTGGTCAGTAACTATAGGGGTTTGCTAAACCCTCCTGAATTGCTCTGAAATCTCCAGGAGAGAACATTCTTTTTTCAGATTTTTAAAAATCTTTTCATTGACTAACTGTTAAAAACAAATGCTAGAGATAATAAGGAGTCTGTACAATGCGTTGGATGGTTGGAATAGAGAGATCATCCAGGATTAACTCATATTGCAACCAATGTCCCCTCTAATTTTAGACGTTGGACCCCTAAGTTATGAGTATAGTAAATTTAAACCAGAATGGAGGTCAGACATTGGACAATGATGAAGTGTGCAAGAATTCCTCAACATGCAGTTATACCAGGAACCCAATAACATTCACACTCTCACTTGTATTATGAGTATCATCATCTGGTGGCAACCCATAAGACCATAAGACATCGGAGCAGAAATTAGGCCATTCAGCCCATTGAGTCTGCTTTGCCATTCAATCATGGCTGATAAGTTTCTCAACCCCATTCTCCCACTTTCTCCCTGTAATCCTTGATCCCCTTGACAGTCAAGGACCTACCTGTCTCCGTTTTAAATGTACTCAATGAGCTGACCTCCACAGCCTTTGTGCAATGAATTCCAAAGATTCTCCACTCTCTGGCTGAAGAGATTTCTCCTTGTCTCCATTCTAGAAGGTCTTCCCTTTACTCTAAGGCTATGCCGTCAGGTCCTAGTCTCTTCTACCAGTGGCCCTGAGTTTAAATGACAAGTTATGAAACTGATTTTAACTAGTTTGTGAATTTGCTGCCTTGCATCAGAAAATGCTCAGAATTATAATTTAATAAAGAAACAGCAACTGGTCACCGATGCCCAGCAGGGGAAGGGGATGTGGCAGCCTATGGAGTGGCTTATATATGACCCCAGGTCTGCTATATGTTTTTCTTTATTCACTCATCAGACGTGGGCATTGCTAGCTGGGCCTGCATTTATTGCCTGTCTCTAGTTGCCCTTCAGAAGGTGGTGATGAGCTGTCTTCTTAAACCACTGCAGTCCATGCACTGGAAATAGACCCACAATGTTGTTAGGGGAGGGAGTTCCAGGATTTTGACCCAGCGACACTGAAGGAATGGTGATATATTTCCAAGTCAGGATGGTGAATTGATTGGAGAGGAATTTTCAGGTGGTAGCGTTTCTGCATGTTTGCTGTCCTTATTTTTCCAGGTGGGAGTGGTCATGGGTTTGGAAGGTACTGTCCAAGGAGCTTTGATCAGCTTCGGCAGTGCATCTTGTAAATAGTACACATTGCTGTCGCTGAGTATTGGCAGTGGAGGGAGTGGATGTTTGTGGATGGGCTGCATCTCAAGCAGACTGCTTTGTCCTGGATGGTGTCTAACTTCCTGAGTGTTGTTGGAGCTGCACCCATCCAGGCAGGCGAGGAATATTCCATCACACACCTGACTGGTGTCTTTTTTAGATGGTGGATGGGCTTTGTGAAGTCAGGAGTCCTGCATCCTGAGTCAGTTACTCACTACAGGATGTCCCATATAATGAGAACGAGCCACAACAGTCCACAAACGTCTCTCTCTGAACTAGAGAGAGAACTGGTTCTGTTACGTGAGGGACTCCATTTAGGCCTGGGGCCAGTGAGAAGGCAAGCTGACTTGATCTGTGTTGTAGGATCGTTCATGGCTGTCAGACAAACTGGGAATGAATAGAGACACCCCAGCCTTACCCGAGACACCAAGATACCAAGGACAAAGAAAGGAACTGAATAAAGTATTGGGGAAATGGGGGGTGGGTGATGGTTTGAGAGGGTTCCCGTATTAAAACCAAACCAACCTGAGCCAATGCATAAATCCTTCTGGCTTGCTCTTATGGAATAAAAATAGGACACAGGAAGGCTTTTTGGTTCATCCTGGGCCACCCAGATAGCATCGCAGCATTGAATTATTAATTAAATAGTTCTAGACATTAGGTTTATCAAGAGATCCATTCAATGTAAAGTTCATTCTTCACTTCAACAAAACTTTTCCTCCAAATCTAGTTTTCCCCTCCAGGTAGTTAAAATTTAAGATGTGTCTTATCTTTACTGTTGTATGATCCTAGTCACTTTAGGTTAAGTTCTCTTTATCCCACTTTCAGAAACTGAAGCCCCCATAAGGGATCATGCATGTATTCACTATTTAGCTTTTTTAAATCAACTGATGCAGTTGGTCTTTTGACGACATGCTATGCATTCATTAGATGTGATTCTCTCTGTTACAGTCTCTCCCCAAGACACATAGATGCAAGAGACAAGCTAACTCACTGCGTTTTTCTCACTAAGCTCTAAGAAAATCTCTGGCCTTTTTCTGGCACTGTCTACTTGAACTGCTAAACTAGCTTAAGACTACTTTCCAGCTCTGATGGTCTGGAGACAGCCAAACCAAACTGCCTTTCTCCTTGTATGGATCATTTTCCTCTTAACCAATGCATTTGCGGCCCCTCTCCATCTATCTCTTTCTAGTTGTAAAAGTTCAATTTATTAAACACTTAAACAATTATTTTACTAGCTAGCTTATCTAGTCTTTCAGCTTAAATCATGTGATGTCTTTGAAATTCTGTTTTGATCCACTGCTAAAAGATAAGTTTCTAACTTTTAAACATGACACAAATCACCTTCACAAAATTAAAAATCAAAATCCCATTTGCTTTCACTTTAAAATCCAAACTCCCAAGTAATAATCGTGTATTTTACACTGTCCTCACACTATTAAATTTGTAGTGTTATTCTAAATTCACAATGTTTACTTTGCTAATTTTCTTAAATGACTCCATTCTCTTCTTAGTCTGCACTATGTCAGTGTTGAACAGAATAAAAATCCAAAGAAAAATATTGTGGATGTTGGAAATCTGGAATAAAATCAGAAAGTGCTGGAAATGCTCGAGAAAAATCAGGAAGCATCTGGAAATAAAGTGACATGAATATTGACCAGGAATAAAAATAACAGTCAGATTGCCACCCTACTCTTATTGTGTTTCGTTCTTACTGAGTCCTGCATTCCTAGCTGATACTTCTGATTCTGGCTCAGTCAGAAGGGCTGCATGTTTCTGAAGTTGAACAGTTCCCTCCTACAGCAGGATAGCAGTGTCAAACCATGCCCCCTTTTGCATTCAGACACTTTGACAGCTATTGTAAAAGTGTAAATATACAAAGTAAGTGTTAGGGTGGCAGTTGGTTAAGGACTGAGGGTGCCAGGGTGGTGGGGAGGGGGTAAGGTGCACGTTATGTAGGATGTGGGGGTAGAGTGCCAGGTAAGTGATGGAGTGTTTAAGGAGGTCACGTCAAGGGTTGGGGTGCCTGGTCCAGTCGAGGAAGCAGTGTTAGATTCAGCAGTGGAGGAAGAGTGTAATCATACTGATTAGAGTCAGAAGAATATGGAGTTCTTAGAGAATTACAGGGCTGCCAAAAATTGCGGAATTTGGAAGGAGTGAGCTGCTGGATGTTTTTGAACATTGAGTGAAAACCTTGAAATTCAAGGCACTGACTGACTGGGTTCTGCTGCAAGTCCTAGACAAACAGTTATAGAGTCATACAATGTAGTAGAGGCCCTTCAGCCCATTGAGCCTGCACTGACTAAGGAAATAATGCCATCACCTATCTAGACTGACCCCACTTTCCTGCACCAGGCCTATTGCCTTGAATGTTATGACATTTCAAGTGCTCATCCAAATACTTTTTAAAGGTTGTGGATGTTTCTTGCCTCAACCACCCTCTCAGACAGGGCATTCCTGATTCCCAACACACTTTGGGTAAAAAGGATTTTCCTCAACTTCCTTCCTTTCACCATAAAATAATTCCCCTCTCATTAATGACCCTTCAACCTAAGGAAACAACAGCATCATACCCACTCTGTCCATGCCCCTCTTAATCTTATGCATCTCAATCAGGTGCCTTCTCAGTCTTCATTGCTCTTAACAAAAACAACAACCCGCACTTACCCAACCTTTCTTGATAGCTAAACTGCTATAACCCAGGCAACATCCTGGTGAATCTGCTCTATACTGCCTCCAGTGGGCTGGCCGCTGTACTCCAGCTGTGGCCTAATCAAAATATCGTACAGCTCCAACATAACCTCTCTACACTTAATATCTGCACCATGACTGATTAAGAATGCTCCATGTGCCTTCTTAACCATCTTATTAATCAGATCTGAAACCTTTTGGGATCTGTGAACAAGCATCCCAAGATGCCTGTGTTTCTCTGAGCTTCCCAGTGTCTTGCTATGCATTGAGTGCTCCCTTGGCTTGTTTCTTTCAAAGTGCATCACCTCACATGTTTCAGGGTTAAATTCTATCTTCCACTGATCTGCCTATCTGACCAAGCCATCCATATCATCCAGTAACCTCCAGTAATCTTCTTCCTCACTATTAACCACTCAATTAACCTTCTTGTAATCCCCTACTTGTCTTCTGCCCCACATTCTCTTGTATATTGTTATTTATATCATGAACAATTTCAGTGATAGACTTGGTGCAGGTCAGAATATAGGCATTAGTTTTTCATGAATATGAGTTTAAAAAAGGTGGAAGCTGGGAAACCGGTCAGGAAGTTGTTGGAATGGTGGTAACAACAGCACTGCTTTTCCAGTCATTCCTTTTAACTTGGTCATATGGTGCCCAATATCAATCTCTTGGCTTTCCTCCAAATTCCATCAGACTTATATATCTCCCTTGTGTTTCAGAACGGTAAGGTCACCATCCTTTCAGACTGGACTGACTCAGTAAATTACGGACTGAATCTGACAAATTAGCTGGTCGTGTTAAAATGCAGTAATTAGAAGCTTTCACTGAGCTTGTTGTGTATTCTGTTGCGAAGCCATAGAGCAACTAGGTGATTCTGAAACTTGAAGAGTTAACTTGTGAAGCAAAGTTGTATAATCCTGTTTGGTCTGCCTTGGAATTTCGAACATCGAGAGTGTGAAAATAATCAGGGTGCTAGGATTTGACGTGGTCTAGACAGAGAAGTTCCTTTTGTGGGTGAATCCAGTAGATGGGACAGCACCTCTGTGACATTCAGAAACAATTCTTCACACAGAAGTTGGTAAATATCTAGAGCACACTCTCACCCAAAAATTATAAGTTTTACAGAGTATATAGATCTTATGTTAGGTAAGAGTTTTCAAGGCACATGAATCAAAGGCAACTCAGTGGGGTTGTGGTACAGTTCAGCTCAGGTCTCATGCAGAATTGTTCCAAGGGCCTTTATTCAGCTCATACAACACAATACTGAATGAGTCCTCAGGTGCACTTCAGAGTACTTCACAATTTCAATGGGAGTACTGAGCATAGTGAGCTGCTAACAACTCCTACATGAATTCTACCTTTGCTCTTTACTTTCCCTGCAAGCTACCATTAAATCACAGCACATCAAAGGTGCATAAAAGTGACATCAGAACAGCAACATAGAGCTCGCATAATGCATTAACCCTTCCCAATCATGTCTACTCTTTCTGTTGTTGTGCTCATGTTGCCCTTTTAAGCCCCATGCTGATATAGTCATCATTAACCATTTCAATTATTTTGTTCATTGATCAGATTATCAAAGACATCGATCAGTGAATTTTACCAGCTCCTGTGCCTAAGATGATATCTGCACTTTAAACCTGCACTTTATACCACCCACCTCACACTTGGCAGAAGTTCATAGAATCCCTAGAGTGTGGCAACAGGCCCTTCGGCACAGCCAGTCCACACTGACCCTCTGAAGAGTATCCCACCCAGATCCATTCCTCTATCCTATATTTATCCCTGACTAATGCACCTAACCTACACATCCCTGAACATTATGGGCAATTTCCCATGGCCAATCCACCATTACCTATACATCCCTGAACACCATGGGCAATTTAGCACATCTTTGGATTGTGGGAGGAAACCCACACAGCCATGGGTAGAATGTGCAAACTCTACACAGACAGTTGCCTGGGGCTGGAATTGAAGCCAGGTCCCTGGCGCTGTGAGGCAGCAGTGCTAACCACTGTGCCGACCCAGCACTTTACGACCATGCCAACCCAGGTTGTTTTCATTCATTGTGCTGGGGTGTGTAGGTAGAGTTAACTCTTGTTCCCACTTTAGCCAGTTTGGCATGTGGAGTTGGAATGGAAATGGTAGCCCCATTAAAGTCCACCAGTGAGCTGCATTGTGTGGTCAGCCAACAAGGCCATGGAATACTATATTTGCATCAGCATTGTATTGGTAAGTGCCAACACTAATGGAATGTGGGAAGATTAGTTTATCTTATTTTGTGAGCCCACGTAGAATTTTGTGCCATTGAGATGAAAAGATTAGATCAATTTATCAAAGCTAAGTTTCATTCTGAGCTCTGGTTTTGATTTCCGGATGTATAGAGCTGGAATTACAGGACATTGATTGACTTGGTTCAGACAAACTTCTCATAATAACCCCAGGGGCATCAGTATAACTACACCAATAAGCAAGTCCAGGGCATTGTAAATGGCTGTCCAGGACATAAATTACAGATCTCACAAATATATTCTGTAAATAATTTAGTCCATAAGATGTTTGTCAGTCTTCTGCCTGAAGGCAGGTTTGATCCACAAGGCTGTGAACTCTATCACATGGAGGGTACACAGGTGGATCCTGAATTTACCCCAGACTGAATAGGGATCGAACTCTGATGTGGCTCCAATCTGATCCAACTTAACCAACCACATACCCTCCCCTGGAGTCAGAGTCAGAGTCAGAGTCAGAGTCAAACATGTTGGACAAACACAGCAGCTCTGGCAACATCTGTGGTGAGAGAAACAGAGTTAATGTTTCAAATCCAGTGAACCTTCTTCAGACCCCATCTTACCAGACTCAAAACATTAATTCTGTTTTTCTCTCTCTAAATGCTGTCAGACCTGCTGAGTTTCTCCAACAACTTCTGCTCCTGTTCCAGGTTTCCAGCAGTCACAAGGTTGTGCTGTGGCAAAAAACCCTTTTACATACATGTTGCAGTTATGGACAGGGAGGATAGAGGCTCCAACTTTCTTCCAGTAGGTGACTGACCATAATTAGTGTGGGTTGGATAGCTCAGTTGTCTAATCAGCTGATTTGCAATATGGAGTGAGGCTAACAGCATAGGTCCATTTCCCCAACTAGCTAAGGTCAGGCCTTCTCATTACTAATCGCCTGAGGTGTGGTGACCCTCAGATTAAATTCCCCACCAATCAGTTCTCTTTCCTATTGAGAGAGCTGCCTTATAGTTCTCTGAGGCTATTGAGGAGAGGTGGTGGTGTAGTGGTATTGCCACTGGGCTAGCAATCCAGACCTAACAGGTTGATGCTATAGAAACACGGGTTCAAATCCACGTGGCAGGTGGTAAAATTTGCATTCAATAATTAAATAAGAACTCTGGGATTGAGAGTCCAGTGATGCCAATCCCATCTGGTTCACTAACATCCTTTAGGGAAGCAAATTTGCCATTCTTACCTGGTCTGGTCTCTACATGAACTCTCGACCCACAGCAATGTGATTGACTCCCAACTGCTCCCTGGGCAGTCTGGACAATAAATACTGGCTTAACTAGTAACATCCACATTCTATGAACAAATAAACAAGATCAATAAAAAGCTGATCTATCACTATAATACTATCAATTGTTGTTTAAAAAAGCCCATTGGTAAACTAATGTCCTTTTAGAGAAAGAAATTTGTCATCCTTAACTGGTTTGGCCTACATGTGACTCCACACCCACAGCAATCTGGCTCACTCTTAACTACACTCTGGGCAATTAGGGATTAGCAATAAATGCCAGTCTAACTAGAGATTATGAGAAAAAACTAATTCATTGTGTGTGGGTGGGAATTATACAAGTTGATGCCTGGCAATGATAAGTACTCAAAAATGTGCTGCTGGAAAAGCGCAGCAGGTCAGGCAGCGTCAAAGGAGAAGGAGAATCGACGTTTCGGGCATAAGCCCTTCTTCAGGAATGAGGAGGGTGTGCCAAGCAGGCTAAGATGAAAGGTAGGGAGGAGGGACTTGGGGGAGGGGCGGTGGGAATGCGATAAGTGGAAGGAGGTTAAGGTGAGGGTGATAGGCCGGAGAGGGGGTGGGGGCGGAGAGGTTGGGAAGAAGATTGCAGGTCAAGAAGGCGGTGCTGAACAATTCTTCCGCCGCCTTCGCCTCCATGCCTACTTCTCCAACCAGGACTCCCGCCCACCCTCTGATGATCCCTTCTCCCACCTCCAACACACCCCATCCACCTGTACACCCCGTGCTGGCCTCTTACCCGCCCTCAATCTCTTCCCTCTACAATGATAAGTTCTCACCTTCTTTGGTCATCCAATCTTGGCATGGAGTGTGAACCCAGAGCTGCTGGTGCAGAGGCAAAGTGTTACGCACTGCTACACAAGCCCTCCTCAACCCAAAAAAAAAAGAGTTCTTGCTCAGGTATTCTGGAGAAACATCTTTATCCAGTCATTGGTGAGATTAGGGATTAACTAGCACAAGGAGTGGAGAGCTAGATGAGGAAATTGTTGATAAAGTGAGATGAACTAAGGTGGAAGGAGCTAGAGCATAATAGGTCAGTTTGACTGAATATTATGTTCCTCAGCTAGACATTCTATATAATTTTGTTGACAGACTCATCTGTGAAACCTCTGCATTCACCCAAATTAAAGATAAATCGGAATTTCATGTGTTGTAGCATTGATGGCAGCACCTTTGTATTGGCCCTGCACCCTTGGATGACCATTTGATATATTTGAGGAAATGGTTGGCTGAAAGAAGAAGCAGTTTAATGTCTGGGTTGGTTTTCAGTACCTTTGATGTCAATGTTGTGATATGGATGGAGGAAATCTGTCACTGGGATTGTTGCAAAAGAAAACAGTGTGAAATGCAGTTACACTATCCTTCCATCTGATAAATATTTGTGGAGGATGTACTCTGTAGACTGTCTGACCTTATCACTGCTGGCTCACACACTGATATCAAAACATTGGTTGGAGACATGGTCAACTGGATCAGTAGCACTAGCCTATCCCATGGTGATTCTATTATGTTTTGACAGCTACGTCCTAGCTCTGAGAGATAGGAACATTGTGAAACTATTAGAATAAACAAGTTGGACTAATTGCTGATGAAAATTGGGAATTGCTCACATGTATCTTAAAGGGAAGCATTGAATCTCAAGTGTCTTAAACTGAGTGCCTGCTGTAGTTTCTTAAGTACCAGAACATTATATGTTATCTTCCAAATTTTCATAACACTTCACCCAACTTCTATCATTGACAACCATGCCTCAAGCAGTCTAGGCTCTAAACTCTAAAAATTTCCTTTCTAACCTTCTCCACCTCCCTCTCCTCCATTTCGTCTTTTACCTTTTTGACCAAGTGTTCAGTCAACTGTGCTAATATCTTCATTCAAATGTGGCTCAGTGTCAAATGGTGTTTAATAATGCTTCTGTGGTTTAATGATGGTTTTACCATGTTGAAGGTATTATAATAAATGGAAGCTGTTGTTGTTTATTGGTCTGCAACAGAAAGCCTTTGGAGAGAGACTGTGATGTTTGTCTTTTTAACTTTGCTTCACGTGTTTTTCTAACCTATGGTCATACTGTGTGTAGCTGGAATGTAACCCTTTTCCTTCATTTCTCTATTCTGTAACTAAGGTTTGTATTTAGGTACTCTGTACCTAAGATGGCTCTGAGTGGCAACTTATAAACTTTTCTCTGTCCTCATTTGAGTACATGTGACAACAAACCTAATTCAATTCAATTAATTTATTCATTGTGGACCCTTTTTCAATGTTCTAAATGAGAAACAATATACTGTTAGATCAAAGTCTTCACCTTCACCACATGGACTGCAGAATAAATACCACTATCAATGGTTGTAATACCCATATGCTGAACATTAGTCAGCAAAATTCAGGCAAACAATAAGTAGCCATGGGCATCTGTTGGGTTTTCACCTCACTGCTGCATTTATGCCAATGCAATGATGATATGCCAGCTTCTAGTTCTAAAAAGGAGCTTCTTTACAGTGCTTTTAAAATGCCCACAGCAAAGCTTGCATCTTACTTTTAGTTTCCATTCCTCTAACCACAGCCACATAGTTGACTTGATTTGATTTGATTCACTATTGTCACATGTATCAAGATACAATGAAAAGTATTGTATTGCCTGCTAACCAGACAAATCATACTTTGCATAAGTACATCAGGTAATACAACAGGGTACAAAATATTGGGTTACCGCTACAGAGAAGATAACAGAGTAATTAAACACCAAACAATTGGACACTTGAATATTCAATCACGGTCACGTTTTATTTCTGGGTTGGGTGAAAGGGGAAATGAGGAAACCTTTTTGGGAAATGACCTTGGGTAATTCCTTCTTGAGAAACTTAATGGCACTGAAGCCTCTCCGAACTATGTCCAAAATGTACCTCAGACATAACCCCAAATTGTATCTGTCTAATGATTAATGTGACAGCTCCCACATCCTTGGGGAGCTAGTTTGTGGCATTAATATTCAAAGTCATTATCCAGTTCCCATTGGATACATGAAGACAGACTTCAGCTCACAGCATCAGTTGGACCCAGCTGTGAAACTGTTTCGTATCATTTGATGCTGCTATAGAATTAAACACATCCAGTCGCTGAAGGATTTGAGGTGACCTACTGTTTGCCAGTGATTTTGTGGATTCAATGAACTGTGACTTTGTTTAGGTGCTGTAGAAAAAACAGGCATCAACTAGATAGGACAGATGTCGGAGAAACACTGGGGTGTGGCATCAAGAACAATTAATCCAGGATTTGAGTAGAAACATTGATGGTTATAAGGTAACAGTGGATTGAAAGTGAGAGCTCACTGATCGTATCTGCACTTTCAGGAACTCTATTTCATCAATAGCTTTCTTGGCAGACTGAAGCTATAATTGCAGTGGCATTAAATTAAACTAATTCACCTTAGCTTATTGATTTATTATTTAATAAATGGCTGTATAAAGCTGGTGGATAGGAATATGAATGTGCAGAAGTATCATTCTCAATCTGCCTTTCTTGTGCACTCTATTATCAGGATTCATTGGATTTTCAGCCAGTCTTATCCTCCTTTGCTGATAAATTGAGATTCTCCTCTAATGACTCTTGCACACCCCACCTTTTTCTCTCACCCCTATCAGGACTTCCTGTCCAGCTCTGGCACAGTGGCTGCAGTGACACATCAAGTGACCATATCTCAGGGCTGTCATCATCTTCAATCTCACAGAAAATAACTCATTGCAAAGCTCAGAGTGAAATGTCTCTCATTCACTTCTAGCTGAAGATAATCTCTCACCTCAATTTTTAAATTCTCTTGGAGGATGTGGGCATCACTGGTGGGACCAGGATTTATTGCCCGTCCCTAGTTGCCCTTGAGAAGGTGGTGCGTGCTACCTTCTTGAACCGCTGCAGTCCATAGGTAGACCATAGTGCCATTAGGGAGGGCATTCCAGGATTTTGACCCAGCAACAGTGAAGGAATGGTAATATATTTTCCAAGCAGGAAAATCAACGTTTTGGGCAAAAGCCCTTCATCAGGAATAGAGGCAGGAAGCCTCCAGGGTAAAGAGGTAAATGGGGGGGAGCTGGGGAGAGGGTATGACCCTGGGGGTTGCAGTGAGAGAGAGAGACTCACTGAGATTCTTGTGGAGAGAGCAGGTGGAACTAGATTGGGTTGGGATATCTGGATGGCATGGACAAGTTGGACCGAAGGGTCTGTTTCTATCTGTACATTTCGATGACTCTATAACAAAACATTGCTCCAGGCTAACTTAATACTTATGGCTTATATTTTTAAGTTTAATCAAGAGACACATCTCAACAAAAGTTTAGATCAGACTGGTGCTGGAAAAGCACAACAGGTAGGCAGCATCCGAGGAGCAGGAAAATCGACATTTCGGACAAAAGCCATTCACCAGGAATCTGATTTTGCCTAATTGATTTTAACCTTACTGCGAATCCTCTTGCAGGGATGCCTACCTTGAAGAAGTTTTCCTCCTCTCTCCACAAGAATCTCAATGAGTCTCTCTCTCACTGCAACCCCCAGATCATACCTTCTCCCCAGCCCACCTCCCCGCCCCCACTCATTTATCTCTCCACCCTGGAGGCTTCCTGCCTCTATTCTTGATGAAGGGCTTTTGTCTGAAACATCGATTTTTCTGCTTCTCGGATGCTGCCTGACCTGCTGTGCTTTTCCAGCACCACACTGACCTAGACTCTGGTTTCCAGTATCTGCAGTCCTCACTTTTGCCTCATATATTTTCCAAGTCAGGATGGAGAGTGGCTTAGAGAAGAACACGTGGTGTTTCCATGTATCTGCTGCCCTTGTCTTTCTAGATGGAAGTGGTCGTGCATTCGGAAGGTGCTGTATAAGGATCTTGGGCAAATGTCTGTAATGCTTCTTGTAGATGATACACACTGCTGCTACTGAGCACTGACGGTGGAGGGAGTGAATGCTTGTGGATATGATTGTGATTAGCAATCTGATTGCCACGTTTGAATAAAGCGAGAACTTAAGTGCTTTAAAATGGGAAAAGTCGTTCAAACTACTTAATCTTTGTGAAAACCCCAATCCCTTCTTAGCATCGCTCCCAATCTTTTCTGTCTCTGTACCTGTAGAATAAATCAAAAGTGATTGTTAGGAGAGGGATTGCGTAAAAGGCTCTGGTATCCATTTCAGAACTCCAAAATATTCATTGTGCAAGTAATTGTTTGACATAGTCAAAATAAAAACTTAATTATTCCAATATTACTCACCACTCGTATTTATATGAGGGATTTTGTTCCACATTCAGTCCTTGATCTCACAGTGATATAGCACAGCTTTACTCCATGCTGCCCATTGAGGGGGTGGATTTTATCAGACCCTTGGAGGTGAGACTGGAGGTAATGGTAGTGGTGGGTGAGGAAAATTGTGAAAGTGGAAAGCTAACCTTTTCCCCAAGGCAGGCCCTGTGTACTGATAGTAACTCATCCAACAGCAGCGACAAACCAGCTGAGGTTGTTCATGAAGGAGTTGGTAAGTAGAATTATTATGTGCACAGATCATTGAAGGTGGTAGGACTGGAGGACAGCGCATTCAACAAAGCATATAATATTCTCAGCTTTATTAATAGGGCCATAGGTTTTCTGATGAAGAGTTTTTGCCCGAAACGTCGATTTTCCTCCTCCTTGGATGCTGTCTGAACCGCTGTGCTTTTCCAGCACCATGCTAATCTAGAACCATACAGTACAGGTGTAAAGAGATAACACTGAACTTGTACAAGCCACTTATTTAACCTCAGCTTAAGTATTGTGTACAGTTGTGTTCACCACATTATAGTCATGATGTGAAGGTGCCAGTTTTGGACTGGGCTGGTCAAAGCCAGAAGTCACATGACACCAGGTAACAGTCCAACAGGTTTATTTGAAACCATAAGCTTTCAGAGCACTGCTCCTACGTCATGATGAAAAGCCTGTGATTTCAAATAAACCTGTTGGACTATAACCTGGTATCGTATGACTTCTGACTTTGACCACTTTCTAGGGAAGATGTGAATGCATTGGAGAGAGTGCAATAACGATTTGCAAGAATGCTTCCAGGAATGAGAAATTTCAGGATCGATTAAAGAATGTGAGAGTGTTCTCCCTGGAGGTTGAGAAGAGATTTGATTGAGGTTTTTGAAATCGTGAGCAGACTGCACAGAGTGGACAAGGAGAAACTGTCAGAGCAAGTGGGCATAGATTTAAAGTGACGTGCTCGTGAAGCAAGGGTAATAAGAGTAAAAGATGTCTTCACACAGCAAGTAGTTAGAGTGTGAAATGCACTGCCTGAAATACCTTAGATTAGATTAGATTACCTACAGTGTGGAAACAGACCATTCGGTCCAACAAGTCCACACAGACTCTCCGAACAGTAATCCACCCAGACCCATTCCTCTACCTTACATTTACCCCTGACTGATGCACCTAACACTATGGGCAATTTAGCATGGCCAATTCACCTGACCTGCACATCTTTGGATTGTGGGAGGAAACCAGAGCACCTGGAGGAAACCAACGCAGACACAGGGAGAATGTGCAAACTCCACACGACAGCCACCCAAGGTGGGAATCAAACCCAGGTCTCTGGCGCTGTGAGGCAGCAGTGCTAACCACTGGGCATGTTCAATTGAGGCATTGGAGAGGGCATTGAATGGTTCTTTGGAAAGAAATGGTGTGTAGGGATATGGGGAAAAGGTAGGAGATTGGCACTAGGGATAGAACTGGTGCAGGCATGGTGGACTGAAGAGCCTCCTTCTGTGCTGTAACAATTCAATGACTCTGTAAATCCATTAATTGGCATTTTCCAGGAGCAGTGGGCTTTCCTCGCTCCTTGTGGGATCCCCACTGCTTCTGTAGCTTGCCAACCCCAATGAAGTGAGTGTATTGGAGACTGGAGTGCAATGAAAATAAGTTACAACCTGCACATTAGAGGTTCAAATTGAACAAGCTGTCAGCTATTTCCAAGCAGAGCCTTACCCTCATAAGATTATCTCCCAGATTCTGACACAACAGATAGCGCTGGAGATGAGGAGGTATCTTACATGATGCCACCTTGCCCCATTCTCCTCAGCAGCACTTGATCTCACTGCAGACATGCTGAAGGCTAACGGACTTAAAATATGCAGCAACCTTCATGACTCACCGGCCTGCCGTCCCAGATTGGGCAGCTGATCCCGTCATTGTGTATCTCCTGAGAGGCTGTATTGGCAATTTCGATGATTCTCACGATCTGAGAATGGTCTCCCACTGTCCCTAGAGAATCTGAATCGGCCATTGTGTCAATTCTCTTTGCTCAAGCTCTCCAATTAGGTACACTCCCCAATACTCTTTCTTCAGACCACAGCAAATTTCCCATTTCAAGCATTCATCCAATTCCCTTTTGAAACTTCTTATTATTGAACCTTCCTCCAGTATCCTTTCAAACAGACTAGAAAAGAACTCCCCAAATTGGGGAGGTGGGGGGAGCTCCAACTGGGGCAAGGAGCTAAAAACATGGCGGGGTTGTGAGCTCAGATGCAGTAATGGTCTTCTGTTCCTCCACTGCTCAGTGAGCTGATAGGACAGGCTTCAAAACTCAAAATGGGGTAAATGTGGAAAAACACCCGGGAAGCACGGGACCCTCAAAGGAAAAGCAGATTCAGTCCCTCCAACATCAGTGACAACATTTATTTATGAGATTTTATTTCCCCAGAAGTTTCAAAATTAAGAAACGGATGTTGAAAGGCTACAGATGAGCCTGAAGAGGTGTCAGCTTGAAAAGGGTTAGGCCATTCAGCCCGCCGAGCCTGTTCCACCATTCAATATGAACATGACTGATCTTATCTCAGCCTCGACTCCACTCTCCTGCCCAGTCCTCATAGTCCTTCAACCAGTTATTAATAAAAATTGATCTCCACCTTACATTTACTCAGTGTCCCAGTATCCACCATACCCTGTGTTAGTGCAGATTTATGAACATTGGAGAGAAACAATTTCTCCTCATTCATGTTTTAGATCTGACAACCTTTATCCTGAAACTGTCACCTCTTATTCTAGATTGGCCCACATTTGGAAACATCTGCTCTAGGCCTACTTTGTCAATCTCCTTTAGTATATTCCTGATGAAGGACTTATGCCTGAAATGTCGATTCTCCTGCTCCTCAGATACTGCCTGACCTGCTGTGTTTTACCAGCACCAAACACTCGACACTTTAGTATGTTGTATACCTCAATTAGATCTCCTCTCATTCTTCTAAACTGCAGAGAGCATCAGACAAAATATCAAAGTTTTTGAAGTTTGAAGTTAAGGGTCACGATTTGTGAAGGGACTTCCTGAGAACATTAGCTCACAAGAGGATGGAAAACTCCTTCCATAGCATTTACATGCCTAGCAATGAAAGGCCTTCTGTGTATGAAATCACTTTGCACTCTGGTTGAGAAAGGGTTTATGATATTTGGGCACTTTTTGCAATTAGAATGGCAAATGGAAGAGAATGATAATTGGTTGTAATTAGATGTAATATTGTCACGTTTCCATAGTGTGTTTGACTGTGATCCAGCCGAATAAACACTGATCAGTTAGTTAATTGTTAATGAGGACAGGTCTATGGATTTAATTTGTATTCCATCTTTGTTCAGTATCTAAAAGGAGTTGTAAATAAAATATGATTATGTTGCACAGTCCTTTTGATTATTTTAGATTTTGCAATTATAAATCTAAATTTGAGTTGTACAGGAATCTTTCTCGCGGTAAACATCGATCACTTTCTGATTCAATAGCAGTGTTTTAAATCTCTTTCCGCAGGCATTTAGCGTAATGGTCAACTCAGCTTTTTAGATTTACATTTTTCTGCAGCTCATTCTGAGAGGGTTTTGCAAATGACCCTCTGCAGAAAGGTAACTGCTGAGAATGTTATTTTAGTGCAACATTGAAGCCTTTTAGTATGAGGCCTGTGGAGTTTGATCACAGTGCTACAGACAGTTCCAGTAGGCCAGGTACAGATCAAAGCACAGGCTCGCAAGCTCACATTGCAATGCACTTACTGTGTACTGTCCGTTTACAAGAAAATAAAAGCTAGGAACAGGAGTGGCAATTCAACCCAGGGAGCCTGCCCTATCATTTAATACCATCATGGCTGATCTCATCATTCCTGCCCACTCTCCATGACCCTTTAACCCGTTACTAATTAAAAATCTGTCTATCTCCTCCTCATCATCCAGTTTTACTGAGATTGCACACACCACTACTTTAAATAAAAGAAAATATCTAATATCCTTTGATTTGATATAAATTGATGCTTGATTATGATCGCTGATGTAATGTTATCAGTTACATGATTAACAGCGTTTGTAACATCCCTGTAATCATAGAAAATAACCATTACGTCTCCACTAAAATTGTTAATCAATTAACTGAAATAACTACAAATCTTTTGGAAGCTATGTGAAATCCAAGGCCCAGGTGATGCTTTGGGCCTCTTGACCAACCCAATTAGGTCTAAGGCCCACTCATTCCCTAAATTTACTTAATCTTTTGCCCATGAGCAATGTGGGGTTCTCAGGACATAGAAACAGAACCAGACAAAGCACAATACAATGGTTGTTTTATACAGACATGGGATGTGATAGTCTGGTGATGTTACCACTAGATAATTAATCCATAGACCCAGGTAATGTTCTGGGACTGGGATTTGAATCCAACCATGGCACATGGTGCAATTTAAATTCAATTAAAACAAATCTCTGGAATTCACAGCCTAACGAAACTTTTGCTGATTATTGGGGAATTTTTGTTTCAATAATGACCTTTAGGGAAGGAAATCTGCTATCTTTACCTGGTCTGGCCTACAGATCCACAGCAATGTGTTTGCCCTTCTGGGCTATTAGGGATGGACAATAAACACTGGCTTGGCCAGTAACACCCACATTGCTTTAATTAAGCAATTAGCTCCATGCTTTCTCTTGCATCTTACAACTCTAGTGACAGGCCGCAAGTGTAGCTGTATCTGGCAGCTACAAGTGACTGATGTATGAACATTGATCTTTCAAAAGAGAGCAACACTACAAACATTGAGTATAGCCAGCGTTGTACAAAATATCCGTATCAACATCCACGTGAAGGCATATTTTGCCTTGTGGGTTTTATGCAGGGGCTGACCAAAACTAGAGACCCTGGATATAAAGTGGTCAACTATCAATAAATCCAATGGAGAATTCAGCAGAACCCAGGAAAGAGAAGTCATTGTCACAAAGATATATCTGTGTGTATGTGTGTGCCTCTCTCTTTGTAAGGGACAATTAAATGAGTACTTGAGGAAGATAGGGATGCAAGATTAGGGAAGAGTGAGATGAGTTTAGCGCATAAGCATTTGGACCAATTGTGATGAATTAACTTCTCCAGTACTGTACATTCTGTGTGATGTTAACAAAACTAAAATATGACACTTAAGGTAAAAATATCAGTGAAAATAAATACAGGATGAATAGAATATAGTTATAGACAGAAACTCCGAGAACCAGGAAGTGCATCACTGACAATATCTTGATATCTGGGGTCGAAGTCTACTGAAATTATACAATTCACTGGCCAGGACATATTTAATTTCAAGTACTGTGTGTAATCCTGGTTGTTCTGAAAGATTGAGACTATGGGCAATAGAAAGAAAGTAGAGAAATATAAAATGTTAAAAGTTTGCATTTGATAAATTCAGATTGTTACTTTAAAATAAGTGAGGGTGCATAAGAACAACAGAATGAATTTTATGAGAGAAGAAAGTAAATTTAAATCAAATGGTAGAAGAAGTATTATCAGGCAAAGGAATGTCTGGAATGAACTGCATAGCAATGGCACAGGGACATGATTTATAAAGTGTTCCCATGGAGGTGGTTCCTAGACTGACAACAGTTAGACTAAAGAGCTAGCTCCACTGGCTGAGGGAGGTTTTGATTTCTCCTACATTTCAGGTGTTTCTTCACTTAGCTGGAGTAAGCACTAAAGAAGATGCCAGTGAGGAGCATGGGTAGTCATTTCAGTTTTGGGGATTGATCTTAACCCAGATAGAAAAAAAATGAAAGTTTCCTGACTGTGACAGCTGAGGAGCTCCTAAGATAAGCTTGCAGTGGGTCCAACTCAGATTCTAATGGGCAGAAATGTAATTGCTTGGTTGTACCAAATGAAGTCGAAGCTTTTTGTCATGCGCTCATCAGGACTGGGATGCGAGAAACCAAAGTTAGAAAGTGAACACCGATTTGTACAGCATGAGAGGGAGATGCTGATTGCTTGGACTATGGTCAACATGGAGATGCAGTAAAATCTATTAACTGTCAATCTTAACTGATCAAAAAATAAATCTGTCCAGAACTTGGGTGTTCACCTGATCAAGCTACTAGGATTTCTGACATGGCAAATGGACTGATACAGTCAAGGATTATTTTGTGATGTGGGTCTGAGAGAAAGTGGAGGCCTCGACACGGCACAAAGTTCATGTATAATTTGACCGAAATCTATCTGATATAGATGATGATTAAAAATCTAGTACTGACATCCCTCCATTACCGAGTATCAAAGTTAAGGAAAACTTACAAATATTACCATTAATGAGGCATTATTATCTATACTGATGTTAAAAACTGATTCCTAAATGTATGTAGATGAATGCTTACGACAGTGTGAAAGTTAGTTGTAAAAGTAGATAGAAGTTGTATTCAGCTGTTCAAAGTTTTATTATCATAATTGAATTTGGAGTGTGAAATAAAGTTGACCTTTGATACAGATACATGCAAAGAAAAAACAACCTGATCTATATTAGGACTTTGATTGTTAAATACATCCTGTTTCTTTGAGTGTGACGAAGCTTCTTTGCTCAGGTCCTTTTTATATGTCTGTGCGGATTGAGTTAATCATTGGATTCCAGTTCCTAGCTATTAAGGCACTAGAAATTAAATATATTATCAACAATTTCTGCCCCATATAACATCAGTGATCTCTGCTGAAATATAAACACAAGGACAGAATTTGGCCATTTGGCCCTTTGAGACTGTTCTGCTATTTGAATATATTTTCAAGTAAAGTCCTGCTGTGGTTAGAAAGAACAAAACAGAGGTAGTGAAATTACCTCATGAAAAGAGCCAGCACAGACTCAATGGGCCAAATGGCCTTATTGGGACCTGTACTTTACAATAATTCTATCTCAACTTAATCTCTCCAACTTGGTTCTGCATCAGTGAATATCTTTGCACAACAAAAACCTCAATAGCTTTTTGGGGGAGCAGGTTCTAAATTTCCACTGCTCATTGGGATGAAATAATGCTTCCTGACATCATTATGTATCCTGAATACTCTCGCTCTAATTTGCAGATGATTGTATATCCTTTTTTATAAACTCCTTCACCCACAGGAATAGTTTTTCCCTTCACTTTCAAACAACCCTTTAAAGTCATTCAATTATCTTCGGTGTTTTTGTGTAGACTTTGATTGAAAGCATCGTTGGATTTGGTTGTGACTGCTAGCATGATACTATAGCCTCATACTATTCACTTTGTATGCTATTTCCTGGCCAGTTTTTTGGGAAGGGAAATGGTATTAGTCCCAGTAGTGAGATTGCAGTTCGATGTGTAACTATTTCATTCTTGACCATGACTGATGGAGCATGAAGCAGAGTATGGGGAAACAGCCTGGCACCCAGCAAGACTCATAACCTCAGGAGGTGAGGAAGAGAAGGGAAGGTTGGCAAATTGCTTTGCTTTGATCGCTACACTGCAGGAGTTTCGGCTGGGCTGCCTGCAGAATCAGGAGATGTTGTAAATTGATGTCTGCAATTATATCTTAACCTGTGCGTCAAACTAAAAGCTCTTTGTTCTCAATGATGTTTACTATAGCAGTCTTATTGGTGGCAATACTTGTGCATTGGTTTACTGAGTCTTTGGTTATTTTGAGGGTTGGTTAGCTCAGTCGCCTGAAAGGCTGGTATCCAATGCTAACAGCCTGTGATCAGTTCCTAGACTGGCCCGGGTTACCTCCTTTTCAACCCCTTCCCGCACCTAAGACGTGGTGACCCTCAGGCTAAACCACCACCAGTCCTAATGAGAGACTGGTCCTCTCAGACTATGGCAACTTTATCGGCATTCAGCAAAGAGAGATCCCAGTGTTGGCCTGGCACAAGTTTAGTTTTAGCAATTTGTACTCTAAACTGTATTTTTAAAACAATAATGAATAAAATATCATGACAAAATATTGGCTTGAAGATCACAGAAAGTGTCATAAAATTCAACATCTTCTCTGATACAGCATCTTTGGTGCCTCAATACTCCATAATATACATTCCATGTCAGACATACTGCCTGAGGACGAAGCATTTCAAATTGAAACTTGCAGAGACTTGTTGTGATCTCCAGTGTTTGTTGTTTTCAGTAATTCAGTTTTCCTTGTGCAAGCTCAGTTTGGCCAATGCAAGGTTAAGGTTTATCCAGCCCTGAGGGTGTGCACTCCCTGAGATGTGCCATGTGTTGTCCCTGTTCACTTTTGGGTAGGTGCTGATGACAAAGAACATGTGATCTGAATCCCTGTTGTGAGATTGCACATAAGGAAGGTTAAGCCTTGAAACTTGCAACACAATCTCTCATCATTCTCCTGTCTCCATCATAAACACAACTTGACACCAACAGGAGGATCTATTTATTAAGAGTGCGCACTATTAAAAGGAAGACAATCTGCGACATTGCTAGTTACAAGACAGTGAAGGTGCCATTTCCGTTGGGTGGGAGATGTAGTGTCGGAAGCAACAACCAAGAGGTGCTACTCCTGGTGTGAATTCCAGTCAGTGCTAAGATATTTGAACTCTGCAGAGGTTGCAGAACATTTGGCCTCAGTTCTCTTGGGCTATAGGAAAGGAAACACACGCGTTTACACACACTTTTCACCCCCTCGGCATTTCCCAAAGCATCAACCACTTTTGCTGTATAGTCACTGTCATAACCTAGTAGAAGAGCAGCCAGCATGTACACAGTAAGATCCCACAAGGAGACGAATGCCCAGGTGATCTGTTTTTTGAGGCATTGATTGATGGCGTAATTGTTGGTCAGCACATCGAGAGGACACCCTACTCTACTTTGACCAGTGATATGTGGGATTTTGTACATTCAGGGGAGATATTTAAGGCACATAAAATGATGCAGCACTCAGAAAGTACCACATTGAATCAGGAGCAGGAAAGAGTCAGCAAGGATTCCTGCACCTAGAGTCATAGAGCCATGCAGCATGGGAACAGACCCTTTGGTCCAACTCATCCATGCTGACCCGATGTCCTCAATTAATCTTGTCCTATTTGCCAGCACTTGGCCCATATCCTTCTAACCCCTTCCTTTTCATATACCCATCCGAATGCCTTTTAAATGTTGCAATTGTACCAGCTTCCACCACTTCCTCTGGCAGGTCATTCTATTCACGCACCACCCTCTGTGTGAAAAAGTTGCCCCTCAGTCCCTTTTAAATCTTTCCCATCTCACCTTAAATCTATGCCTTTTAGTTCTGAACTCCTCTACCCTAGGAAAAAGACTTTGTCTATTAACCCTATCCATGCCCCTCATGATTTTGTAAACCTCTATAAGGTGATCCCTCAGACTCTGATGCTCCAGGGAAAACAGCCCTAGCCTGTTCAACCTCTCCCTATAGCTCAAACCCTCCAACCATAGCAACATCCTTGCAAATCTTTTCTGAGCCCTTTCAACTTTAACATCTTTCCTACAGGAGGGAGACCAGAATTGAATGCAGTAATACCCAAGTGGCCTAGCTAGTTATCTGCAACATGACCTCCCTACTCCTATACTCAATGCACTGACCAATAAAGGCAAGCATACCAAATGCCACCTTCACCACCCTGTCTACCTTCCAAGGAACCACCATTGTTCAGCCAGAAGAGTAGGCTAGGACAGTGCAGTGAAGGTATCATACCCTTGGTTGCAAACCCATCAGAGTATTGAGTAGCCTTCTTCAGGATAACTGAGAGATGTAGATGTGTACATACCCTAGTATAGTGGCTTCAGAGAGGAAGGAAACAAACTGCATGAGGCAAAATAATCATGAAAGAACAACACACAGCTTGCTATTGCTATAGGGTAAAACAATTAATTGCTTAAGACAGAAAACGAGAGAGTTGTGGTTCAAAGTGGGAAAAGACGAAAAGAGGAATGCATGAAACGAAACGCTGGAAATAAATGAATGCACTGCACAGGAAGTATGGATGTGAGTTTTAGTGTGATACATTAAACTATTCAGCTAGTATTTCTGCACACAGGAAGCCATTCCCTAGGGAGCTGCACTGTCTGAATAATGAATGGGCACACAGGGGCTTTGTAGTGTTGCTGTACATCATCCAAGAAAGCGTTATGGAAGCAGCTTTTTCTTTTACAAAGGACTGTATGGACTGTTCATTGCAGAAACAAATGAGCCATAATTAAGAATAAATAGCAAAGATCAATCTTGCACTGCACTCTCAGGCCTGAAGTTGAGGTGTAGCCCTGCTTTTCTTGTTAAATTGAGATGCCTCGATCAAGGACCAACCCTCCACTCGATAGGAAATATCTGAAAAATTGGTTATTTAAAGAAACAGTTAAGAATACTCATAATCTTGGAACTAGAAACCTGTAGTTTTAAGAAGAGAAATACTACTTTTTAAAACTGGGCTATTGAAGTAAACCCACCCCGGGGTTATAGGAGCTGTGTTTATTTTTAAACAGCATCTGTCTGTGTTCTAACTTGTATCAAGGCCCATTCACCCATCACCCTAATGCTTACTGGCTTAAAATGGCTTCTCAACTGGTGACATGTTGACTTTGAAGTTTAAAACATCCTTGTTTTTCATTCCATCCATGGCTTCTTCATTCTGTGCAGCTCGTACCACCCCCAAAACAGTTTTCCCCCTTCACTCAACCACCATCCAGTCACAATCTCTGGAAGTTTCTGTAGTCCAACAATATTTTTCCCTCTGGCTCTCATCTCTCCAAACCTCCAGTTCTGGGCTCTTGTATATCTATGATCATTGCCTTGAGCTCTTCAGTCCTCCCGCTAACCCTCTGCATGTTTTTACTTTTTTGATTTACAATACTCCTTAAAGCCTACTAAATGTTTGGTCTTCTTGTCTGGTTCAGTGTCAAATTGTGTTTTCTTTCACTCCTGTGAAGTGGTGGAGGATGTTTTACTCTGTTAGTCACAGGATTATAAAACTAGCGCTGCACAGGAGAAGGTTATTCAACCCATCTTCTCTGCATTGGCTTTTCTAAGGAGCAATTCATATACTATCCCTCTTCTACCCTCTCTCCACAGGATTGCATTCCCCATCTTTAGATGGTTGGACTGTTTAAAAAATGTAGAAAAAGCTTATGGCACAGAGGGAAGTCAGGGCGAAAGTGAGGGCTGCAGATGCTGGAGATTAGAGTCGAGTGTGGTGCTGGAAAAGCACAGCAAATCAGGCAGCATCCAAGGAGCAGGTCGATGTTTGAGGCAAAAGCCCTTCATCAGGAATGAGAACAGAGGGAGGTCACTCTGCCCATCATCTGCACAACAGCTGAGAAACAAACTACCGAGCCCAATCCCATTCTCCTGTACTCAGTCCATATCCCTGCAGGTTTCAGGACTTCATGTGCAGACCTAGAAATGGTTTGAAGCTTTCATGCCTTGGTCACACTTTCAGGCAGTGAGTTCCACTCACAGCTCCAGGAAGGTGTCATATAAATGCAAGTTGTGGTTGTGGAGGTAGAATGCTGCATTTTTTGAGGGATTGAAGTACAGGGAGTCCCAGCTCTCGCTAGCTGGTTTGATATTAATGCCAGCTTTGATCTGAACCAGTAGGAGAAACATTTCAATGTCAGGTTTGACATCCATCTACTGATGAGAAGAAAGTTAGGACTGCAGATGCTGGAGATCAGAGTCAAAAAGTGTGGTGCTGGAAAAGCAGAGCAGGTCGGGCAGCATCCGAGGAGTCGACGTTTCAGGCATAAGCCTGACACGACCTGATCTGCTATTCTTTTCCAGCACCACACTTCTCAACATCCATCTACTGATGTGCTGCAAGGTCCACTATTAGGTCTGTGTATATGTTACGTTGAAGAATGATGGAACAAGTGTCTGTGGTTGTGATTTCCTCACTCAATGTGCTCATAATTTCAGTCAGTCCCATTGTGTATAGTTACCAAGCCAAGCACAGCCACTTCATTACAGGAAATAGATGGAAAGATTATAGTAAAGCGATCATATTGTAATAAACAAGCTTTCATGTTTTTAGAATTAATTCGAAGGTTGAGGGCATTTCTGGCTGGGTTGCCCTTGAGGAGGTGGGGGTGAGCTGTGTTATTGAACTGCGGTGGCCCATGTGTTGCAGCTTGACCAACAATGTGCTTAGAGAGGGAACTCCAGGATTTTGACCCAGCGATATGGAAGGAACAGTGATATATTTCTGAGTCAAGATGGTTTGTGGCTTGGAGCAAAATTTGTAAGTCATGGAGTTCCCATGTACCTGCCACCCTTGTCCTTCCAGATGGGAGTGATTTTTTGCAATGCACCTTATAGATGGTACACACTGCTGCTGCTGCTGAGCATCAGTGGCTGTTTGAGGAAATGATGTCACTCAAGTGGGCTGCTTTGTCCTGGATGGTGTCAACCTTCCTGAGTGCTGTTGGAGCTGCATCCGGTCAACTGGGGGATATTCTCTTGACTGGTGCCTTGGAGACAGTGTACAGGCTTTGGGGAATCAGCAGGAGGGTTACTCGCTGCAGGACTCTCAGCCTCTGACCTGCTGTTGTGGCCACAGTATTTGTATGGACAGTCCAATTCATTCTAATCGGTGGTAACCCCACAATTGCAATTGGAATGCCATTGGATACAGTCAGAGTCATACAGCACAGAAATATAACCTTCAGTCTAATTCATCTGTGCCAACTAGATATCCTAAACCGATCTAGTCCCATTTGCCAGCATTTGGCCCACATCCCTCTAAACTCTTCTTATTCACATACTTATCCAGACACTTTTTAAATCTTGTAATTATTGAAGGTGGTGATGATTGTACTGTCCCCTGTTTGAGCTGAATATTGTGGCAAACATTCCCACTTCTCACCTTATAGTGGAGGAGAAGTCATGGAGGAAGCAGCTGAAGATTATTGGGGCTAGGACACCTGCTGTGTGAAAGCTGATAATCCTGCCAAAATAGCAGTCTCGTTTTTCTTGCTTGGAAACAAAAATGCCAGAACTGAAAGTTAGCTCTGTTATATCCACAAGCTGGGGAAGCTCTGTATGAAATTTCATAGACCACTGTTTCTGTTCAGGATCACAGGAGCTGTGGCATAAGGTTGGAAAGGCTCCTATGTCTCTCTCCAACATTTGTTCATACATTGTTGGCACCTTTCACAGCACATAATTTTCTCAGTACTTCGCACAAGTGTTATCAAATGAAATTTGACACACCACCTGCAAGTTACCCTCCAAGCTGTATTCCATCCTGACTTGGAAATACATCACTGTTCCTTCAGTGTCTCTGGGTCAAAATCCTGGAATTCTCCGCAAAAGGGAATTGTGGGTCAACCGATAGGACATGGATTGCAGTGATTCAAAAATGCAGCCTACCCCCCATCTTTGTAAGGGGGCAACTAGAGACTGGAAGTACACATTGGCCCAGTCTGTGGTACCCCATCAAATGAATGAATTAAAGAAAAAAGAGATTTGGGAGGAGCTTAAGGAGCTAAGGGTGCAGGATCTAGAATTGGAATATCGCAGAGATGTCCGGGTTGAAGCCAAACTGAGGGAAGTTGTTGAATGGCCAGCGATTTTTGATCTTTCCTAGTTGCCTTGGGAAATGGGAAATGGGTAGTGACCCTTTCTGAATGACTGTAACCTGTGAGGTTGCCCCCACAATGCTGTTCTCTGAAGAGTTCCAGGATACTGACCCAGCGATGATGAACCAATGGTGGGTAATACATCAAAAAAAAACTTTGAAAGCTGTGTGAGATGTTCAGGGGTAAATTCATTCCCAAGTAGATTCTTTCTCAGTCCTTCCACACCTTAGAGATTACAGGTGTGGAAGGTGATAGTGCCAAGAGACCTTGCTGAGTGGTTGAAGATAATATTCAGGGCAGCCACCATGCATGTAGGGAGGAGGAGTGGATGTTCTTGACTGACTGGATTAAGAATTTGTGGTAAGGCCTATAGAGGGAGACAGACTGCAAGGAGAAATGACCACATTTGTAGTTCTTCATATGGAAAAGTGTGGTGTAGCAGTAATGTTATTGGATTGGTAATCTCGGACCTTAGGATAACGTTCTGGGAGCATTAATACCGTGGGAGACTATGGACTTTGAATTAAAATCAAAAATCTAATGGTGACCATGTAACCAATGTCAATTGTTACTAAAAGAAATCAGGTTCACTGATGTCTTTTAGGGAACTATTGGACGTGCAGTAAAGCCCATGAAAAATTATACTTTGTTGAAAGAGATCTCTCTGAGTTTTTAGGCATTCCATTCTCAGAGTTACAGATTAGCAGGTTCACCAACCCTAAAAAAGGGTTGAGTTTCAATTTTTTCCATTATGATAAATTCCACATATTTTTAAGTTTGCCTAATATCTTAGCTTCGACCAAAATTCTCACCTGTGTTACAAGTATTTATTTCACTCTTTATTTGTAAAATATTTTAAAAATATTTTTTAAAGTGGAAGGATTCAATGGTTTTTACTTCCGGTCCATGACAATATCACAATGTGATTGGTTGCTTGATGACATCACTGTTGCTGGGCTCTGAAAAATTTCCTTGATGGCACTACATTGATTCCTGATGAAGGGCTTTTGCCCAAAGTGTCGATCCTCGGATGCTGCCTGACCTACTGTGCTTTTCTAGTGCCACTCTAATCTTGAAACCACATTGATGCCTCACAAGATATGCCCACCACCAGCATTGGGGATCTAGGTGGGCAGCTTGCTTGGATGCCACTAGCAACTTCCCATGCTAAACCACTAACAACCTTTTATTATCCTAAACTTTAAAAGTTATCCTAAACTCCAAAAATTAGCGCACAAAGCATTTTCTTTTCAAAATTAACTTGGTCTGTTTTCTCACTGCTTAATTTTTAACTGGACCATTAGATCATTTCAAGCTGATATTCCTTCTGTCACTCACATGCTTCTCTCCTCTAGAATCATGCAGTAGGTAAGAGAACCTTCAGCTCATTAACTCTGTAATGTCACAAATACAATGCTACCTACACAAGTCGTGCATTGCCACACCAGGCTCACTGCTTTGAATATTCTGACATCGAAGTACTTTGTGATGGTTGTGCTGTCCTACTTTCAGGCGTTGCATTCTTGACCCCCACAACCCGGAACAGATGTTTCTCAAATCTCCTGTAAAACTACTGCCTTTCACTTTAAAAGTGTGCCCCCATTGAGTAAGGGGAACAACTGCTTTCTAACCACCCTGTCCATCCCCCTCACCACCTCTGCCAGCTTTTTTTCCCCTTACCCCATCCTTTGTATATTCTGCTATTTTGCAGTGATATCTAGCATCTGCTCAGAGCCAGATTTAAACAATCTGCAGCCAGTTAGGAGAATGAAACTTGTGTGAATGAACCGACATAGTAGCTTTGGTGATGTGATTGCAGACAGATATCGCAGTATATCAGGTTAGCTCAGGCTGCTGATTTCTCAATCATTCCATCTGTATCACAGATGGGCCAACGGCACCTGGATACAGTGATTCCAAAAAGAAGAAGCGTTATTATTAAATCCACACTCAACATCAATTCATCACCCAACTCATTAGTAAGGGTATAAATTCTCCAATTTTAAAAATTGATCGGATTAATTAGTTGTATCAATATTTCTGTGCAGATGTTATACTTGCCTCAGTGATTAAATTAGAGTTTCTGATGCTAGATTAACATCCTCATCTATCATTTATGTTGAAAAAAAATGAAAGAAACATACATTTATCAAATGCTCCTCATGATTTCAGAATGTCCTAAAGTGCTTTACAGCTAATGAGACACTTTTTGACATGTAGTTTCTGTTTTAGTGTAGGAAATGCAACCGTCAATTTGTACACAACAAACTCCCACAAACTGTAGTGTGATAATGACTAAAAATTTGTTTTTCTTAAACATGTATTGATTCAGAAGAGGAAGTGTCACCCTGCTCTTTAATACAAGATAGTCCATGCCTTGATTCATTGTCTAATTGGAAAGATGGCACCTCCAATTCCCTCTGCTTTTCCCTGGAGTGTCAGTCTGCACTTTGATTGCAGCACCCCGTGAATCAGAGGCTGGGGGTGCCATCTCCATTAAAACTGAGCCTAAACAAGCGGACAATCGGGGGTTGACATTCAGCAAATGGAAATGCCTTCGAAGAAGTAGAACTCTCTTAATCCTTTATGTTGACCCACATTGCCAGTTCAAAGCCTTGAGTAGGCCATGAGTAAGACTCCACAGTCTGAGTGGATCAGCGCTAGAGAGGGCAGGATCCTTACTCACTGAACTGTTGCTCCTGTCTTTTACTGTTTTGAAAGGCCAAAACCTTCATTCTGATCAGTTTTTTGAACAGCCATTATCCACATCTAAGTTGATTGATGTGCGATATACACTGGACAGTGTGAGCTGTTTCCAGAACAATTAGCATCTTATTTCCAATGGCTTCGACGGTACATCTTTGAAAAGAGGTGAACATTCCTTGTCTATGGAGTCCTGACAGTTCCAGTAAAGATCAAGCTCCCAGTGCTGTTGATTTCACAGCATATGGCGCCGATGTCCACACTCACCAAGGCAAAATACTGTGGATGCTCGAATTACAGACAGAAAACCCTATACATACACAGCAGGCTTATGGAGAGGGAAAACAGAGGTAACATTTCAGACCAGTGACCTATGGCCAGGACTTGGAGAAAGCTTAAGATTTGTTGGGTTTTAATCTGGCAGAGAGGCAGGGAAAGGTGTGGTATGAACTAATGGGAGAATTTACAACAAGCTGGAAGGTGAGAGGGAACAGAAACAAAAACAAACCAAAAACACGAATGGGACAAATTTAGGAGCAATATCAAACTGGAGGAGGTGAAGTATTTGGAATCAACCTGTTTGGACACATTTTGAGATATTTCCAGTGCAGATGGAACTTGAACTCCTGCATTCTGACCCAGAGGTAGGGACTCTACCATCGAGCCAAGAGTGTGGTACTGGAGAAGCACAGCAGGTCAGGCAACATCCGCGGAGCAGGAGAATCGACATTTTGAGGATAAACCCTTCTTATGAGAGATAAAGGGGCTGTGAGATAAATGGGAGGAGGGTGGGGTTGGTGCGAAGGTAGCTGACAATACGATAGCTAGATGTAGGTGAGGGAGAAGGTGATAGATCAGAGAGGAAGGTGGAGCGGATAGATGGGAAAGGTGATGGACAGGTCAGGAGGGCAATGACAAGTTGGAGGCTTGTGACTGGGATAATGTGGGGGAGGGAGAATGAGGAAACTGTTGAAATCCCACGTGGTTGCAGGGTCCCAAGGCGGAATATGAGGCATTCTTCCTCCAGGTGTCAGGTGGTTAGGGTTTGGTGATGGAGGAGGCCCAGGACCTGCATGTCATTGACGGAGTGGGAGGGGGAATTGAACTGTGGGGTTGATGGGTGCAGGTGTCTCAGAGATGTTCTCTGAAATGATCCGCAAGAAGGTGTCCTGTCTCCCCGATGTAGAGGAGACCACATCGGGTGCAACAGGTACATTAGATGAATTTGGTGGCAGGGGAAGATGCGGGGAGTGGGGTTAGGGCTGGTGGGGGACGTGGATCTGACAAGGGAGTCACAGAGGGAATGGTCTCTCTGGAATGCTGAAGGGGTGGGAAGGGAAATATGTCTCTGGTCGTGGGGTCCATTTGTAGGTGGCGGTAGTGACGGAGGATGATATGATGTATGTGGAGGTCAGTAGGTTGGAAGGTGAGGACCAGGGGGTGTTCTGTTCTTGTTGCATTGGGAGAGTGGGGTTCAAGGGCGGTGATGCGTGAAGTGAAGGAGATGCATTGGAGGGCATCATCAACCACGTGGGAAGGGAAATTGCGATCTTGGAAGAAGGAGGCCATCTGGGACAGAGCCCCTCCTGGTCCTCACCTTGCATTAAATAGAGTCTTGTTTCAGCATTACTATGGACTGAAGGGGTGATGTCAGGAAGCAGTATTTGTACATGACAATGGTTCTGATAGATTTAATGTTGAAGCTGTATTAGGGTCCACCCAATCTGATGGTGTCACATAGTGTGTGGGTCGGGAACAGCAGTCCTGGGACACAGGCCCTGATAGAGACCAATGTGTCATCCTAGCTCCTGATAGTCTTTGTTGTTATGTGTAACAAGTCAATGTAATTTGTGCTTATCATGCAAAAATCTGCATTTTCTCCTTTTTTCATTAAGACTTAACAGTGATCTATCTTTTACCTCTGCTAATTAGATAGTCCTTTTGATCCAATACAGAAATGAGGATTGATAGAACTCTATCCCAATGAGAACCCAGCAGTGGTTGATACTGTAACATGTAACATGGTGATCAGTGGTGGGATTGTTGCAGAAATACCTCAAGGTAACAATGAGGCAAAACAAAAATCAATTCAACACAGAAGGAAATATTTTGGCAGAAAAGTAAGTTTTCCACTTTCAGAAGATTTGCACTTTAAGAAGAAGACTCACAGTCAGTAGCAGCAGCAGCATAGCACCATCAACACTGCAGAAGAAAACTTTCACCTCAGAGTTGGTAAGAATCATAGGAGCCCCTACAGTATGGAAACAGGCCATTCAGCCCATCAAGTCCACAACAACCCTCTGTAGAGCAACCCACCCAGATTGCCCCCATCCCTGTAACCCTGCATTTCCCATGGGTAACCCACCTAACTTACATTTCGCTGAACACTATGGGGAATTTAGCATGGCCAATCGACCCTAATCTGCATATCTTTGGACTGTGGGAGGAAATGGGAGCACCTGGAGGAAACCCACCCAGACACGGAGAAAGTGCAAACTCCCCACAAACAGTCACCCGAGGGTGGAATTGAACTCAGACCCCTGGTGCTGTGAGGGAGCAGCACTAACCACTGTGAGTAGAAGCAGTGAGAGAGCCTCTACAGAAGTGTTGCCTTTTAGGATTGTCGAAAAGTATATCTCCACAGAAAATGGATTTAATGTCGGGCAAAGCATTTTTGCACAAAAACGGAACACTTGCCTGTTGGAAATTCAAATACAATGTATTGCCTTTGTTCATTCGACCTAATATCTCCTGATGTGACTCAGTGTGAAAACTAGTTTGATCATGTTCCTGTTTTACGATCATTTTACAGAGTAGAAGGTGCTACATAAATGTAAGTTGTTGCTGTGTAGTAAAGAAGTTGCAAGCCCAGTCTCTTCATAGAAAGCCACTCAGATCATAGTAGCTTAACAACAGGCCATTCAGCCCCTCGAGCCTGTTCCACCATTCAATGAGATTATGGTTGATCTGTGGCCTAACTCCAGATACTTGCCTTTGGCCCATATCGTGGAACACATTGACATAACAAAAAAGTATCTATCTGAGATTTCAAATTAACCACTGATGAGGCACCCACTGTCATTTGTGGAAGAGAGTTACAAACCTCTATCATACTTTATGTGTAGAAGTATTTCCTAACATGGCTCTTGAATAGTCTGGCCCTAATTCTAAGACTAAGACCCCAGTTCGAGAATCCTCAACAAGTGGAAATCATTTATCTTTATCTACCCTGTCTGTTCCTGTAAACATCTTGAAGACTTTGATCAGATTGTCCCTTAACCTTCTAATTTCTGGAGAACTGAAACTGAGAAAGGGTTTGGAAGAATATGGGCCGAGTACTGGCAGGTGGGACTAGATTGGGTTGGGATGTCTGGTCGGCATGGATGGGTTGGACTGAAGGGTCTGTTTCCATGCTGTACATCTCTATGACTCTATGACCTGAAAGCAGATTCTGATTCCTAGCCTGTTGTTGTGCAACTCCCTTACCTTCAAGATCTCCCCTTCCTCCACTTGCAGTGACCTTTGATATCACAATGCCCTGAACCCAAGGCAGGCACTGGATAGCATTTCATATATGATCTTGTGAGCTGCAAAATGAGCAAATTTTACGAAGAGACAACTGCCATAAAATAACAAAAGAAAAGCAAAAAGTCATGTGCAGTGCTACCAATTTAGCAGAAATTTACAAGCAGTTTTGTTTCACTGCACAACAAAACCTGCTGTGGAGGAAGATATTTGAAGATGAATACAGAACTAATAAATAGAAGGGAGGAAGCAATAAGTCTTTGAATATATCACCAGATGCTCAATGAATTGGTGCAGCAAGTGTGTATTTGTTGTGTCAGATCACGATGAATTTTAAATGTCATCAGGTCTTGGTGCTATTGACAAGTTCAGTCTGCAGGCAATGATGGATTGAATGATGAACTAACTCTTCAAATGGCATTTTGAAGCGTTCTATTTGCAATTTGTAATGCTGCATTCCCACTTCATTCCATTTGTTAGATTTGAATTAATCATCAAACACGCTTCTCTGCAGTCAGCTTAAATCCACACAAAAGAAAGACTACTTTACTTTTGACCTGAAAGACTCATTCGTGTCTTCACTGTAAAATTTTTACGTCTTTCTGTTTTCTCACCCATTGGCATCATCTTCATTGGCATTTCAAGATTACTAAATTGAACAATATTTAAACAGGACTGTGACAAATTCCCATCTATTGTTTTGACAAAGAATGAAGTGTTTACGGCTTTGTTGAAGGGACAGACAAAAGAGCTGAATCCGAACATATCATAGAACAAGACAGCACAAAATGCCATTTGGCCCACTCTGTTTCTACTAGCTCTTGAAAAGAGGAATTGGATTAGTCCCTTATGCCCTTGTCTTTCCGCATAGTCCGAAAGAATTATTCTTTTTCAGCCTTCCTTCCACTATCATTTTGAGCAATAAATTCCAGATTGCAACAACTACATTTAAAACAAATTCCACACATTCCTTTCTTTTCTTTGACAATCATGTTTAAGCTGCTGACAGCCACTTGTAGAAACAATTTCTTTATTCTGACTGATTCATTATTAGCCTCATACAGCATAACCTTAATACATCAGCACAACAAAATTTTGTTAAAATTGCCAGTCAGAGTGAACAATATGTACACAATCAGTAGATAATGTTATGGACTAAGCCAGACCACTCAAAACATTCTTAAGCAGGCAGCCCAAATCACAACTTTGCAATTTGTTTCGGTACGTGTACAGTGAAAATTACCCAGAGTAAGTTAGCGAGGTTGACTACCAGGTTTTTCAGCAGACAAAAATTTATTCACAAAATTACACAATGAAGCACAAAGAACAGAATAAAGAACCCCTCTAGAACTCAGCCTATCCAAACTAGACTTAATTATGCTGCTCCGAATATACACAACAGTTCAATAAGCAAACTCCCTTTAAAAATCAGTATAAATGGAATACATGCTTACAGGTTGAAGTTGAAGGGCAGGAAGAGAGAGTGAGAGTCTCCACACAGGTCCCTGTTGAACGCCTCACCAGTCCAGACTGAACGAAACTGCTTAACTCAACTAGAGAGCTGACCTTTCTTTATACAGGTCACTTCTAAAATATGATCACTTTGGCCTGAAGTCTCATCTGTTTACAAATAAACAAAAGGCCTCTCAAAATCCTTTTCATCTCTGTACCAAACCAGACTGGTCAGACCCCAGCCCGGTTTATTACCCCTCTGAAACAAATCAAGGACAATAAATCCGTGAGCCAAGGAATAGCTTTTAAAAAAAAAAGGGGACTAACTTTGTGACACCTCCCCCATTAAAAAAAGAACAATCAATACCAAAAGATGTCTTCATTTTTAACACTTCAAAACCTGGTTAGTAGTCTAAACACACATATACACTATACTAACGATAAACATGCAAATATGACAATTCCATGGAAATTCAGGTCGCAGTACACTCACCACTGACCGCCTCCGTATCTCATTCAAGTCTCAATAACTGATGGGCAATCACATTTTCATGACCTTCCACATGTACGATTGTCAAATGGAATGGCTGCAACAACAAGTTCCATCTCAACAGGCTGGCATTTTTGTCCTTAGGTTTTTCCACAAATGTCAAAGGGTTATGATCAGTGTATACGATTGTCTCAGATGCATTGCTGGTAATATAAACATTGAAATGTTGTCATGCCAACACCAAGCTCAAAGTCTCTTTCTCCACCATTGAATGTTTCTGCTGATGAACATTCAACTTCCTGGAAAAATACCTGATGGGTCTTTCTATTCCCTCATCATCCTCCTGCAGAAGCACCGCACCAACACCCACATCACTGGCATCAATAGCCACCTTCAAAGGCTTCGTATAATTTAGTGTGGCCAATACTGGGGCAGTGGTTAACACAGGTTTTAGGCTGTCAAATGCCTTTTGACGGTCTGCTGTCCAATGAAACTTCTTGCCCTTTTTTAACAATTCGGTAAGTGGAGTAGCCACACTGCAAGAGTTCGTGCACACTTTCGGTAAAATCCACCCAACCCCAGGAACCATAGTACTGCTTTTTCCATTGACGGTGTGGGAAATTCCCCAATTACTTTTGTTTTTGCATCCCATGGGGCCATTTGTCCATGTCCAATAACATGGTCCAGGAAGGTAACTTAGGCTTTGACAATTTTAGCTCAGTTTACCACCAAGCCTGCATTCCGAAATCACAGGTCATCAACATACACCACACAGTTGGGTAACCCGGCAACGACCTTATTTGTCAGTCTCTGAAATGTGGCTGGAGCATTTTTCATACCAAATGGCATGACTTTGAACTAACATAGTCCAGTTGGCGTTACAAAAGCTGAAATTGCCTTTGCTCTCTCTGACAAAGGCACCTGCCAGTAGCCTCTGAGCAAGTCCAACTTAAAAATGTAAGTTATTTGTCTCATCTTTTCGACACAGTCCTCCAACCGCGAATGTGGATATGCATCAGTTTTTGTAACGGTGTTGACTTTGCAGTAGTCCACACATAACCTTTGGGTACCAGCTGGCTTTGGCATCATGACTATGGGGGAGCTCCAGTCACTGCAACTCACTGATTGTGCCATCTTGGAGCATGCATTCTATCTCCTTCTGAATCTGTGCCAACTTTAGAGGGTTATGCCTTTAAGGACGTTGCTTAATCGGAACAGCATCTCCTATACCTACATCATGTGCAATTAGGTTAGTGATTCCCAGTTTATTTCTGCATATCTCCCCATGTGATAGTAATAACTCTTTTAGGTCATTTCGATTTTCTTGTGGAAGGTAACTCAATAATTTATCCCAATTTTTGACAACTTCCTCATTGTCCAATTTGATTTGAGGAATGTCCAATTCAGAATCTCTGAACTTGGTTCTTCCTTCTGTGCTGTAACCATTAACACCTTCTCCTCTTGCTTTCCTTCCCTCTCAAAATACCTTTTGAGCATATTCACATGACACGCTCTGTGAGATTTCTTCCTGTCTGGAGTCCTTATCAAGTAGCTCATCTCACTCAATTTCCTCTCGATTTGATAAGGTCCACTAAATCTGGTTTTTAAAGGCTCACCTGTGACTGGAAGTAACACGAGTACCTTATCCCCAATCGCAAAATTGCGCATTTGTGATTTCTTATCTGCTTCCTGTTTCATTGTATGCTGGGGTACTTTTAAATGCTGTCGAGCCAACTCTCCAGCTCTATTTAATTGTTCTCTAAAATTTGACACATAGTCGAAATGGGTGGTCTCTGAACTCTGCCTTATTAATTTCCTCTTAATCAATCATAATGGTCCTTTTATTTAATGCCTAAACGTTGATTGAAATGGACTGAATTTGGTCGATTCATTCGGAGCATTTCTGATCGCAAAAAGTACTAACAAAACTCCCTTATCCCAATCATCTGGATAATCCTGACCATAAGCCCTCAACATGGTCTTTTGTGTTTGATGCCATCTCTCTTGCGCTCCCTGCGATTCTGGATGGTACACAGTCGATTTGAATTGCTTTATTCCCAAGTTATCCATAACCTCCTTGAATAGTTTGGACATGAAACCTGATCCTTGATCTGACAGGATCTCTATTGGTAATCCGCATCTAGTAAAAAATTTAAGTAGTTCTTCTACAACCCTTTTAGTTGTGATGTTGCGTAATGGGATTGCCTCTGGAAATTTAGTCGATACATCCATTATTGTTAATAAATACTTATTCCCATTTTTTGTTTGAGGTAGGGACCTATGCAATCAATCAAGACTCTTGTGAAAGGTTCCTCAAATGTTGGAATAGGTATTAAAGGTGCAGGTTTTATTACTGCCTGTGGTTTTCCAATTAGCTGACATGTATGACACATCTGGCAAAATTCAACTACATCTTTGTGTATTCCAGGCCAGTAAAAATGTTTTTGTATTTTAGCCTGTGTTTTCCTCACCCCTAAATGACCTCCAAGTGGTAGCTCATGCGCTACTTGTAGCACCTCCTTTCTATACCATACTGGCAAAACAATTTGATGAATCTCTGCCCATTTCTCATCTGTTTGAATGTGTGATGGTATCCATTTCCTCATTAAGACACTATTTGTTAAGTATTAACAAACAGGAATGCATTCAGTTACTTTCTCTGTAAATTCCTTTTGATATAACTGTTTTAAGTTCTCATCTTTCCGCTGTAATTCAATCAGCTTAGTACATCTAAAGATACTTGCATGTTTACATAGTTGTTCCTGCTCTGTCCCACACATTGATCAAGGAAAGTCTCAGATAAAGCTATGTCAGCTTCCTTAACTGTGCCTTTTGATCTCTCCTGCTTCAGCTTGTGTCCCTGTGATCTTGTGATCACACAAATCAGGGAAAATTCCTGGATAAAGATTCTCCATGTCTTCAGTTGACTGTATCTCCACTGGCTTTTCAACTAGACTAGGCAGCATGTCTACTGATGAATCAGCTATGTCATTTGCAAGGACAAATTGTATTCTTGGAGCTGAGAGTTTATCCAGTACTCCATTCAGAAATTCTCCACTCTTCCCTGGACTCTCTAACCTCACTTTATATAATTGAGCACTTTTTGTCTCACCATGAATTCCTGTTACCAGTACCTTTTCTGGCAATAGTCCCTCAGGAGTACATATCTCCTCACCCTTCAGCTTTACAAACTGAGAGGATCCTGTGTCCCTTAATATTGGAATCTCCTTACCTACTGCTCCTAGCCTATGTGAATAAACTTTACCCTTGCATGTATTGTTTTTAAGCAAATATGGCACATCTCCCTTAATCAACCTCTGATCATCTTGTGTACTCTGAGGCAGTTGTCTAACTTCCCTTATGTTTTTTGTTACTAGTCCAACAAAACTTCCAGGCTTGTCTATTTTTCCTACATCTGGCTTTCTCCTAGTCCACCAACACTGTGATTTCATGTGGCCCACTTTAGTACAATGAAAACACTGGAGCTTTTTAACTTCTTTGTCCCCCTCAAGGACTTCTTTTTTAGCGTGTTGTAAATTATCCTTGTGATCTCCACTGAGATCTATCTTTGCCTTTCCACGTGAGGGTTTCTCTTTGCCCCAATTTCTATCCCTCATGGACTCAAATTGATTCTGAAAGCCAAACCATGTTTTATGGACCAGCTCATAACCATCAGCCACTTTAGCTGCTAACCTTGCTATTTTAACTCTCTGCTCTTCCACATGGGTTTGCACTACTTCCTCACCGAGTCTACAGTCTTTATCTCCAGCCTTTTAAGGTGACTTCCCTTTTTCAGTGTCAGTATTTGAAGTTCAAAAGCTCTCCCTTTTTCCCTCTCTTCTGCTTCTAATTATAACTCAAACTGTTTCATTTCTGCTGGCCTTTCCTTATCTCTCGCCTCTAACTCAAGCTGCTTCATTTGCAACTGAATCCTTGCCATCGCTATAGATTCTGATGGTTTCTCCAGCAAGTTTAAATGCTGAGCAACTGCTGTAATTATCTCTCCTTTTCTCACAGAAGCAGGCAGCTCCAACCCCAGCTTCTCTGCTAATTCCTGCAGCTTGGTCTTATTCACTTTCTGCAAAATTTCCAAAGTCACTGCATCCACATCCACATCCACATAACTTTTGGCCATTCCTATCCCAAACTTTGTCTACCCAACCAAACCAACACCCAAAATAAAGGTACTAGCACCTACCATTCACTGATTAAAATCCCAAAAAGAGCCCCCAATCTGTTATGGACTAGGCCAGACCACTCAAAACCTTCTTAAGCAGGCAGCTCAGATCATAACTGTGCTATTTGTTTCAGTAAGTATGCAATGGAAATTACCCGAAGTAAGTTAGCAAGATTGACTACCAGGTTTTGAAACAGACAAAAATTTATTCACAAATTTACACAATGAAATGCAAAGAACAGAATAAAGAACCCCTACAGGACTCAGATTTAATTATGCTGTTCTGAATATACACAACAGTCCCAATAAGCAAGCTCCATTTAAAGACCAGTATAAATGGAACACATGCTTACAGGTTGAAGTTAAAGGGCAGAAAGAGAGACAGAGACAGAGAAAGCGTTTCCATGCAGCTCACTGTTGAACCCCTCACCAGTGCAGACTGAACTAAGCTGCTCAGCTCAGCTCGAGAGCTGACCACTCCCCTTTCTTTATACAGGTCTCTACTAAAACGTAACTTTGGTCTGAAGCCTTATCTGTTTACTTATGAACAAAAGCCCTCTCAAAATCCTTTTCATCTCTGTACCAAACCAGACTGATTGGAGCCCGGCCTGATTTATTACTCCTCTGAAAAAAAATCAAGGACAGAATATCCTTGCGCCAAGGAACAGCTTTTAGCAAAAAATGGGACTAACTTTGTGACAATAATAATCTATTACTGGTGCCATGGAAAAGACAGGGGATTGGGGAACTGGAACACACATAGTATCAGATTGGCGAAGATTGTTAAAATGGTTACTTTGAGTTCAAGACCCACTCCAAAGTTATGAACATTGAGTTTTGGTTGATACTCCTGTGTAGTACTGAGGGAGTGCTGCACAGCCAGAAAGTGAGCTGTTACCTCAAAGCCTCATCTTCCCACTTAGGCAGATGCTTTTTTTTGAAGAAACACAGGAGTCTTTTCTTGTGCCCTATCCCATGCTTATTCCTCCAGCACAATCACAAAAACACATTGTCTGGTCCTTATCATACATCTATTTGTGCGAGGATTGATCCTTAGATTACAGAACTAATTACTTCACAGCACTTCCAGCCATCTTAAAGCTTTGAAAGTTGTCATATAAATGAAAGTCTTATCTGTTTCCAAAGCAGAAAATGAGAATGCCCTTGTGTCCTCAGAATATTCTAAATCTCAGCAGAAACAACAGTGTATTGTCACTTCTTTCGGACAAAACACAGTGACAAATTTACTTGCCGCAAGTCCCTATAATCAGCACATGACAAAAATATTTATTGAGCTGTTTTTGGGGTTATTATTTAATGCAGAATGTTGGCCAGGACATTAGGATGCCTAGTTCTGTCCCCTCCACATTTCAGTTAAACTCTGATGAGGAATCATGTCGACTGGAAACGTACGCTTGCTCTCTTTCCATGGATGCTGCCTGACTCGCTGTGATCTCCAGCATTTGTTGTTTGCGGTACAGATTCCAGCATCTGCAGTAATTTGTTCCTGTATTAGGATGCTTACTTTCCTTTAACTAAAACTATAGGGTCATTTCAAATTTAAAATCAGGATTTGGTTTCATGTCTTGTCCCTACCTTTGAGCTTGGAGGCCTGGGTTCAAGTCCCACTTGCTCCAGAGGTGTCACAATGTGCCTGAGCAGGTTGGATAAAGTTATTTATCAGTTCAGTTGACCCGTTGGTCTCATTGGCTAGTTTTGCTGATTTTTCTTCGAGGATCTGGAATGGAAATGAAACTAGCACCTTCTGCAGGTTTTCCTGTCTCCTGCTGTCAAGATGGAGACACTCTCCCTCTTCAAAGGCTATGAGAATGTTAACCCCCCTGCCCTTTCACAGTCTGAAACAGAATCCATGATCCCTTGCTCAATTTTTAAAAATAAATAAATCTTCATAAATCTTCCCATTGTCATCTCAGTTTAAATTATGAATGTCCCAGTATTGCCACAAACATTAAATTCTTCCAATTAACTGCTTCTGTTTAACTCCATCCTCAATTTTTTTTTAAATGTCACAATAATTATTGTGAATAATTACTGTGCTCTGTAACAGTACTGTTCCCTCAGTGTAAATACAGGTTCTGCTCCTTGCTCTGTTTTCCTGCTTTCCTCCTGAGTGCTCCGGTTTCCTCCCACAGTCTAAAGATGTGCAAGTTAGAGTGGATTGGCCAGGCTGAATTGCCCGTAGTGTCCAGGGATGTGCAGAGTAGGCAGGTTAGCAATGGGAAATGTAGGGTTACAGGGATGGAGTTGGGGAGTTGGTCTGGGTGGGATGCTCTTTGGAGAGTCAGCGTGGACTCGATGGGTTGTAGATTCTTTGATTTGTATGTGATTTCAATTCATTGTGCAAGGGACTTTTCAGTGGCTGAATGGAATGTCCCCAAAAGTTGGAATACTTATAATCCTGCTCAAACATTACATGTCAGTGATTAATGCCGCTAACTTATAACAGCGATCTTTGATAGAGAACAGGCTTTAAATAGTTCATAGGATGTCTGAGATGGAGTGAAAAAGAGAATAGGTATTAACTGCGTAATTCAGAAGAGTGATGTTGGACTTGAAATGTTAATTCAATTTCTCACTGCCCAGACGCTGCCAGACCTGCTGACAGTTTCCAGAACTTGTTGGGATTTTTAAAAAATACTGATTTCTGGCATCGGCAGTGTTTTGCTTTTGTCCCTGCTTCTGATGTTGACATCTCAATGAACACACCGACAAGAAAGCTTTAAATTGATGCAATTCAGTAGATTCATAAATGAAGGAGCAGATCTCGAGAGTGGTGGGTGGTATCACAATGGGATAGCCAGCTAGCTTCAGGACAGAACGCTGCAGGTGGCAGTAAATGGCAGATATTTGGAGTGACAAAAGATGGGAAGTGAGGTCCCAGAAAGATCACTGCTGGTACCACTAGTGTTCATGATTTAAATTATATTTACATGAAAATGTTGGAGCTTGGATTCAAAACATAACTTCCACATTTGAGGATCACACCAAATTCGAGGTGGTAGTCAACATTACAGGGAAGCATTTGATAAAAAGAACCATTGGAAAATGCATTTTTCATGTATTATTAAGAGAAATAAGGAGGTCACATAGTACTTTGAAATTAGAAGTCTAACTGGAAACAGAGGAACTGGGACAAAGGAATCGAGAAATAGTTACAGAAATTATTAAAAGTAAAGACACTGGTTAATGAGGCAAAACAAACCAAGCACTTGGATTGTTTTTAGAGCAATAATATTGAGAAATAAAAGAGTTATGCTAAACTTGTATCAGATTTGACTAGACCACATTTTAAAGTGGCCTGACCACACTGTAAAATAAAGGATGTAGGAGCACTGAAGCAGGTGCAAAACTGTTTACAAAGTGGACACTAAAAATGCAAAGGTTACACAGGAAAGGATGCAGAGACTATACTTCTGTTCTCCTGCAAACAGAAAAATGATGGGGTGAGCTAACAGATAACTTTAACAGTTGAAAAGGTTTTGACAGAGTACAGATAAAAAGAGTGGGAGAGAGAAGAAACAGCAGCCATGAGTGCAAGATACTGCTGGAAATCTGAAATAAAAACAGAAAATGCTGGAGAAACTCAGCAGGTCTGGCAGCATCTGTGGAGAGAAACAGAGTTAATAGCTTGAGTCTATATGGTTTCTTTGGGACCAAAATATGTCAGAGCAGAAGGAGGCCATTCAGCCCATCAAGCTGAAAAAAACTCTCTAATCTTTCTGGAGGCAATCAGCTCTCCTCAGGAATGCTGTGCCCTGGAGCTGATGAATCATTCAATGAGATCAGGGGTGATCTGATAATCCTCAACTCCACTCTCCTGCCTTTTCCCCAAAATGTCTGTCTCAGTCTTGAGTATAATTAATGCCCCAGACCCAAGAACCCTCTGTGGTAAAGAATTCCACAGATTGATTATCCTCTGAGAGAAAATACGCCTTCTTATCTCTGTCTTAAATAACAAACCCTTAATCTGAGATGATGCCTCTGGTCTCAAGCTCTCCCACAATTGAAAACAACCTCTCCCCATCCACCCTATCAAACCCTCAAGACTCTCAAATGTTTAACTAAGATCTCCTTCCATTGTTCTAACTTCCAATGAGTATAGACCCAACTTACTCAACCTCTCCCCACAAGGACAATCACCCCACACCCAGACTCGCTCCAGTGAACCTTCTCTGGACTGCTTCTAATGTCAGTTTCCACTTGTCACCAAGAAATCAAACAGGGAATTCTGACGAAACCTCTGGTGAGAACATGGAACTTGTAGCCTCGTGGTGTAGTCGAGAAGGAGAGACCTGTCCCCATTAAATAAATGCACAGCATTCCTGAGGAGAGCTGATTGCCTCCAGAAAGATTAGAGAGTTTAAGGTTACGTGGGCATATGAGAAAGAATGGGAGGAGACCCAAGGGAAATGTAAACGCTAGGAAGAGCTAGTTGGGTTAAGCGATCTGTCTCTCTATGTACTGTGTAATTCTCCGTAATCAGTTAAGTACTGCATCATCTTTCCTAATCCTGGTCGACTTCTTGCAACATTTGAAGCTGCATTATAGCAAATTTACCACAATATGTTCCTTCTAAAGTATGGCTTCATCAGCTACAGGGCACAGCATTCCTGAGGAGAGCCTCCAGAAAGATTAAAGTTTTATTTTAATTGGTGCATGTTACTTGATTAAAATATATTAGTTTAATTTAGCAAAGAAAGAGGTTGTGGCTTTTAATCAGAACAATTGTCAGAGTTTGAGAGGAACACAACAAATGGGAAAATGGAAAGGTCATTAGCCACTGAAAGGGTTCAAGAGTTAATGCTTTTTTACATTAGATTTTCATGTGCGCTAATGTCAAAAGATTTGTCCAACTGAGAGCATTAAATATACATTGTGCTCGTGGTATCCTTGGCACTAGCAGGTGGCAGAGAAATTATTTCAGAGCCTGAGCACAGCATTTATTTAATGAGGACAGGTCTCTCCTTCTCAGTCACTAGGCAGACTGTTCAAGTGATAAATGCCCTCGTTTGTGGTACTCAACAAAGCTCCAACGCGTAGTACAGTGACGATAATGAACGGGGAGACACATCCATCATCTGTTACTGCGTTAGAGAAGACAAATACCCCCACTATGATCAGTCACTTCAGAGGGGAAATAGCCAACACAACAATTGCCCCCTGATAGGAAACAATCGCATCATATCCCAGCACCATTTGTATTATCTTCAAAAGCAATACAAATAGGAGTGGGATTAGATTCTTTTTATTACTGTATTCAGCAACAAAAACAGGGTGTCTGGTGCTCCTCTTTGTCAGGAAATGAAATTTCCAATAACACACGGGAAGAGGCAAGTCAGTTAGGAAGGAGGGAAGCAGGAATGTAGTTAATCTAGTGTTGCATTGCACGGACAAGGAGTCAAATGGTCTGTGTCATCTGACCCTCTGTTTGAGTGTGACCGAGTCTCTGGTAAAGGGCGAACCCGCAGTTATATGGCTATTTGTAGCATGCTCAAGACATCCCAGAGTGATTCATTGAAGATGTCATTTTTGAAGTGTACAACAAGATCCCATAAGAATCTTAAAATCCCTACAGTGTGGAAGCAGGCTATTCAGCCCATTGAGTCCATACTGACCTCTGAAAAACATCCCACCCAGACCCACCCTCCTACCCTGTCCCTGTAAGCCTCCTTTCCCCACGGCTAACCCATCTCACCTGCCCATCCCTGGGCACTAGAGGCAATTTAGCACAGTCAATCCACCCTAACCCGCACATCTTTGATTATGGTATACATTATGACACACCGACACCTACATGGTAAGTTGGACCTTCAATCTGGACCTTCTGACCCACAGGTAGGGACAATACCACTGCCCCTCATGTCACATGAGCTTGTATTATGGTGTGGACAGTGTATTATTCACTAACCTTTAATCAACCTGCCCAGCCATGTTTTTCACAGAAACAAAAACACAGAAAACACTATGGGTGCTGGCCATCAGAAACAAAAACTGAAACACGCGAGGTCTGACAGCATCTGTGGAGAGAAATTAGAACTAGCATTTTAGTCCAGTGACCCTTTTTCAGAAGGGTTTTTGCACAGCTTTGGAAGAGGTGGGACTTGAATATCTATTGACCTCAGTTTGTGTTGTTAATTCATATATCTTATTTTAGATAATATGCCTAGATAAATAGAGAGCTATTAATTTTACCTCATGCAAGATTTTCCCCTTTGACCTAATATGCTGCTCTTTTTATGTTTATACAATTTGTCCCTTCCTGTCCCACTCTGGGTATTGTTACCTAAGAAACTACCCTGCAATTGTGTCATCCTTTTGGTTTGTATGTATATCACCCCTCCAGAACCTTCTCCTCCTTGTCTATAAATATTATGGTTGCAAGAGCAGGTCAGAGACTTGGAATTCTGCAGTGAATAACTCACCACATGCCTCACCAAAGCCTGTAAGGCACAAGTCAGACATGTGGTGGAAAACTTCTGACTTTCCTCAATAGGTGCAGCTCTGACAACACACAACAAGATTCACAGCATCCAGGACAAAGCTGTCAGCTTGAGTAACACCCCATCCAACACTTACTCACTTCACCACCATGAGTGGCAACAGTGTGTAACATTTACAAAATGCACTGTGGTCGCTCATCAAAGCTCCTCCAACAGCATCTTCCAAACCTTCATCGTATCTCTAAGGACAAAAGTAGCAGGTACATGAGAACAGCACCTACTACAGGTTCCCCTCCAAGCCTGACTTGGAAACAGATCGCCATTCCTTCAGTGTTGCTGGATCAAGACCTTGAAACTCCCTTGCTAACAACACTGTGGATGTCACAACATCCTAGGGATGGCTGTGCTTCAAGAAGCCAGCTCACACCATCTTTCCCAGGCCAATTGAGGATGGACAAGAAAAACTGGCCTTGACAGTAATGCCCACACCCTGTGAATAAATTCAATAAAGGATAGAGTGAATAGAGATATCTCGTGATTCAAGTAATTCTTGAATGCCAGGTAGACCACCAGCATTTCAAGTTTTGTATATCGCTGCCATATTCCTGAAGATTTCTTCAAGAGTCCTCCTGCCCCTATATTTCCACAATTGATCAACCCTTACATCCATGTTTTTGGATCTCTGCCTTCCCATCACTGCTGGAAGCAGCATGAACTTTCCATTACCTGATTGGACATTTCTTGACCCCAGTGGAACATGCAATGTTGGCTCTTTTACTGGAGTACAGGAAGTTAAAAGAGAGATGTTGGTGGATATTTTTAAAAATTGGAAAAGATTTTCATAGAATGTCTCAAGAAAGATTATTTCTTCCATTTCATAATAATGATGAAGGACACTCAAAAACTAAGAAATATTAAGAGAAAACAATACATAGTGGTAACAGTTTAAAAAAGACGATCTTTGGCGAAGAGGACTGGGTAGACTGCAATAGATGCATTTAATAATCCCAAATTCTGTTTTGTTGACAAAAGTCTGTCTGACTCCTCAGAACCAGGTTCTAATACTTCAGCTCAGTTTTGATTCAGGAGTTCAGAAAGAGTACAACAACAAGTGGGGTTTTGGAGCAAGGGATTGGTGAATGGTTTGATGAATACAAGAGGCAGGGGTAGTTCCAGAACTACTGTGGGAAATATGGTATTTGTTTTGGCTGGTTCGGTCAAAGATTCAGCATAGCCTCATCAGCTCATTACTGATGAAGAGCTTTTGTCCGAAACGTCGATTCTCCTGCTCCTCAGATGCTGCCTGACCGGCTGTGCTTTTCCAGCACCACAGTTTCAACTCTAGCCTCAGTGTTGCAAGGTTCTACTTGGTACTGTAAGTATATATCTTTACCCAAGGTCATTGAGGAGCTTATTAGGAAATTTTAAAGTAAATTGTTTGCTTCCTTAGGAGGTGGAGACACCGATATGGGTTTTGCTCTCTCATAGTGTCAAAGATCATTTGCATCCATATTAATAGGCAAGGTCTCATTATGGGTTGTAACACCACTGCAATTAGGATCCAGCACACTGCTTATAAAAGAAACTGCACCTTGGTACTTTATCTGCAAAGTGACTTGACTTTCTAATCCGGGTTGGCACAGTCCCCATTAAACGCCACCAAGTGTTTTTAGCGAGTTTGAAAATGCTGCACGACAGGGTTTCTCAATTATTCTGTTTATAAAGGCCAGCTGTCCCCAGCTGGCAGATTCCCAAAATATCCTGATGAATCTTCTCTCTGCCAAAGCGATGGACGACATATTCTGGGGGGGGTGGGTGGAGTGGGATGTTCATATTGCAGTACGGAAACCTTTGCTCTTTTACACTCAAGCCTTCTTTTGCAACAATCCACTCATTAAAATGAAGCACATTTGACAATATAAAGAATGTTCAAAACAACAACTGCATCAATGCAAAGTCTGCTCGGAGCAGTACATTGTTTCACTGGAATAAGCCAGGTTTATATTGATTATTCAAGGAGGCAACATTTCGAGGATTCAAGCAAAACTGTAAGCTGGGAGTGCACAGCAGGTCAGTCCATATCACATGGAGAGAGGTTCAAGTTTCAAATGAGACGTTCAAAGACCAAAAAAGTCAATTTGGCTGGTGTAGGTTGACATGATCCAACGATATTTCTCACTTTACTTTGTCTTCTTCAATTTTCTGTTCAAATTCCTCCCTTGAGTTTCTCCTTTATCCTTCTTGCAGCTGTAATTGTTCCATGAGTATATCCTTGTGTTGCTGCCTCCATTCCTTCATGCCTCCTATTTGATTTTGTTGTGTCTGTGAGCCTTGAGGCAACCTTTTATTGCTGCCAGCACAGACTTTTAAAACAGAATTGCATAAAATATAAGCTATTAGAAGCCACAAGACAAAACCAAACACTTGGCAAATTGCTGGATGTGGGATGTATAATTTCAATATGTAATAAACAAAATATATGAGTTGAATTTATGCATTAAGCCATAAGGTATTGAGATTAAGTAGACCTAACTCTTAATTAGCACAGTTTTAAAAATGTTTCTACGGTGCATTTGCAAATAAAATAATCTTTAAATCAAACTTCAAGGTGATAGGATGGAGACACCTTTTTCAGCTTTTGATTCTCAGAATTAAAAATGACTTCTAATAGCAAAACCAGAAAAGCTATCAGCTCAATGATATTAGAAGCAATAATGGTCACAACAATAAAACCTACTCGAACCAAAAGCAAAATTAATAAGCATCTTGTAGCACAATGTATTTATATCACTCAGACAGGTTTAGTTAGAACGCAATGATGTTTTTCATTAAAATAATCATTTGAATCATTTATCCCCAGAATGAAAACACAGCTCTATTAATTTTCTTAAATTTTATTTAGGTACATAATGCAATCCAACTGGAAAATGTTGGGATATAAATGTGATCTGACCCAAGAGATCCAAGTCCCAAGTCCAACCTGCCCTGAATGTGTGTCATAAGACGTCAGGACAGGTTGATTAAAAATAATTACATTGACGCTTATCATGGGTTTAGAGCATTCTGGTGGTGCAGTGGTAGTGCCCCTACTTCTGAGCACAGAGGCCTGGGTTCAAGAGCTGCACAGGTGTGCAGTAACATTTCTGAACAAATTGAAGCGATGTTTGAAGGTCCCCAGCCCATGCAGTTAATGCTGTTCAGGTTCAGGTGACATGAGGGTCGAAGCTCCCAAATCCACCATCAAGTCACTTCGATCTAGAAGGACAAATGCAGCAGATACATGAGAACAACACCCCTTGCAAAGTTCCCTTCCAAGCAACTCCCCATCCTGACTCGGAAATATGTCACTGTTGCTTCAGTGTGGCTGGGTCAAAATTCTAGAATGCCTTCTTAATGGTATTGAGTATCTACTTGGGGCATGTGGACTGCAATGATTCAAGAATGCAGCTCACCATCACCTTCTCAAGGGGCAATTAGGGTCGGGCAATAAATGCTGACCCAGTCAGCAACCCCACACCCATTCGTGAATAGGAGAACAGGATCTGAATTTGCTGGAATTGGGAACTGGGTTATGAGTTAAATTTCTCCCTCCTCTTCATTTAGCACCAACTATTTGGACACCATAGGTAGCTGAGGGTGCCGGTTAACAATGGATGTGCCCAGGGCAATATGGTATCTGGAATTGTAATGAAGAGTGGAGTAAAATCAATCTCCTTTTCCAAAGAGGTTTAAAGATATAGAGAAGAGGGAGCAAAGGAAATAGGGCAAATTTAAATCAACTTAAACATAGCTAAAGGAAATGTGATTGAAATGTTGGATTTTGGGAAAACCAGGAGACAAAAGATTTTAGCTCTTCAAATGTTCAAATTTAAATAATCAGTAGTAACAATTAGCTACATGCAGTAATGAGACTGGATTGTTTCAGTTATTTATGTGCCGGAGTCAGTGATGCAATGATGGCGTAATGAAATGAGTAAGCCAGAACCCCAGGTTAATGTTCCAGGTACATGAGTTCAGATCCCACCATCACAGAATTGTCAAATTTGACTTCAATTTTAAAAAATGAAATAAAGAAGAATCTAATCCAATGGCAGTTCACTCAGGTCCATTAAGGAAGGAAATCCTTACCTGGCCCGGTTTACATGTGACTCCAGATTCATGACAATTTGATTGATTGTAAACTGCCCACATGCACTTAGGGATGGATAATACATGCTGTCCTGTCCATCACGCCTACCTCTCCCAAATGAGTTAAAAACATATTTCTTTGTTTCGAATGTGTTGTGGCCCCTCAGAGATACAAGCTGTTCTGTTAGTTGCTCTGTACCTGGTGATATAGCAATCCTAGCTTTCTGCGGCAAATTTATTTCTTCTGCACAGCTGAAATCCAGCAATTTGCTGACACTTACTGAAAGGTGGAAGTTGACATTGTGTTTTTGCGGGGCTAAGGGCAGAAATCTTGGAATTTGTGCCAATTGGTAACTCATGCCATGTACCCTACAGGATTGTTGTAACTTTTCTCGTCCACACTTTTGGCAGCATATACCATGAACTCACTCTCGTTGTCTAAGAAAATTCTGGACAATTTTATCCTCTTCGGTTGACATTCAGTGGAAGCCCTTGTATCTGCTGAGGGCACTGGGTAGGGTATTAATCCTGGCTGCGATCGCTACTGTCCTATCCAATGCCAGAAGCTAGCTAAAGCCCATAAAATGTGCTGTTTACAAAATTAACTGCACTCAGTTTGTAACTGTGTCTTGAAAGAGCCTAGATACCCCATGAGAATCTTCAATGGTCCATTGTTTTAGCCCCTGATAATTGACTGAAGACAGGACCAATATATCACCATTTAATTACAGAAATGGGGCATTGACATTATAAATCCAGAAACCTCTCGAGAGCCTCTGCTGAGTGAGATGTACGTGCTGCCTTATGTAAATACCTGATTCCATGGGACTACCCAGTAATTAGTGAAAGGGCCCAAAATCCCAGTGTATAAAACAGACAAAACACAAGCAGCTTCCAGTGATTAACAGGACCAAGGCTGAGCGAAACGGTGAGATACAGTGTCTAATTAGAACCAGCACACGATGTAAAGTTTGTATTTATTTTTTTGAAAGATTGATATGACAGCTATGGAAATCATTTCAAATAACAAGTGGTAACACTTCAAAGAAAATAAGCATTGGGACTGAATAAGTGGCTCTGGGACACAACTGTACAAGCATTTGAGTTAAAACGTTTCCCTGAAGTTCCTCTGGCTCATGTAAAATAAATGAGTTGACCAATCTGATAGATACTGCACAGTGTTTTAGATAGATGAATTTACTTTTCATTCACTCATATTTGCAAGTCGCCCACCAAAAATTGCTCATTAAAACGTTCAGTTCTATCAAGAGCTGTCTGTTCCAGGCTTCATTACTGAAACGAAGGGAGAACGACTGTCCTTCAAGTACACATGGTGAGTGTGGAACAAAAACACACTCAAGAAAGTGAAGTCAGTAGAGATTATGGGGAAACTCTCCAAAAATGATAGTCATACCCAACAAGAGGACAGATGGATTCACCTGCTGGAGGTCAGGTTCTTCAGGAGTTCCTCAGGCAAGCATCCTCCATCTAACTCTCTTTAGTTACTTCATTAATGCCCTCATTAGCAGATAATGGTAAATCATCATTGTCCTACCAGACCATAGGGCTGCTCTCTCACTACAGAGAGGTGGTAGTTTAACTTGAGAGTCACCAAGCCTCAGGTGAGGGAACCAGTTAAGAAGGAGAGTTCTTCCTGGTAAGCTCAGCCAGTGTGGGAATTGAAACCATACTGTCAATGGCACTCTGACCAACCAAGCGAACTAACTGAACTCCTCTCTCATCAATTAGTAATGTTCAAATACACATTCAGGTTAGTGTGGCAGTAACTAGCTCCCTTTATTTTCAAGCGCTCCAGAGTATTTTATTAAGCAATGGCCGTGTAAGCCAAGAAAGAGCCACTGGTGTGTAGATACCGTAATGTGCTCATTCCCAGATAAAGTATCATCAGGTGGTCAGTTAAACATCTGCACGTACCCTGCCCACAATCTGCCTTTCTCCTCCCCTACCTTCCCCACTCAAACTTCCCCTACCAAACACCCCACCGTCCACACTCTCCCTTTGTTTCAATGGCACTGATACATTGTATGTTGATCAGGAGGGGAATCAACTCCACACAAACAGCCACCCAAGGCTGGAATCGAACTTGGATCCTGGGTGCTGTGAGGCAGCAGTGCTAACCACTGAGCCACCGTGCTCCCTTATTGAATGGCAGAGTGGGCTTGAGGAACTGAATGGCCTACTCATGTTTCTATTTCTTATGGATTTATGATTTTTGCCTCATTTTTTCTTTTAAGACAGTAAGATCCTGAGGGATCTACACAGGATGCACATGGAAAGGTTGTTTCCTCTTGTTGGGGGTTCTTGAACAACGGGGAACTGTTTAAAAATAACGGGTTTAACCATTTAAGGCAGAGATGAGAATATTTTTTCTCAGAGGGTCATGAGTTTTTTGAACTCTCTTCCTCAAAAAGATGGTGGAAGCAAAGCCTTTGAACATTTTTAAGGCAGTGATAGAGAGATCCTTGATCAGCAAAGAGGTGAAAGGTTACCAGGGGTAGCCAGGACTGTGAGTAAACTCTTCAGCAATGATCTTACTGAATGATAAGGTAGACCTGAAGGGCTAAATGGCCTTCCAGGTGAAGTTTTTTTAAATGCAGTCATTGAAGTACAATCATTCTGAGATTATAGGTCCAGAGTTTCCTTGAAGCATATCCTGCCAAATCATCAAAATTGAACTGATACCTTTTTAAACCTCATTCATGGGAGGTGAGTCTCATTGGCTGGGCCAGCATTTATTGTCTATCCCTGATTGCCACTCGAATTAATTTGTGAGGGCCATTTCCAATGGAAGTGTAAGAGTCATTGGCGTTACGTAGTTCTGGAATCAGAACCTGGTAAAGAAGATAGATATCCTCTCCAGAAGGGTATTAGTGAACTGGATGGAATTTGATGAAAACCGACAATTGTTCGGGCTGGCTTTTAATTCCAGGTGCTATTGATTCAAAGTTCACTACCTGCCACCATGGGATTACGAACCAACACCGCACAGGCCAGGAGCCTGAATCTCCAGATTATCAATCCCAGTGACAATACCACTGAGCCACTGCCTTCCCCCAGTGTACTGTGCTTGAATTTAACCCTGTAAGTGGGCCACTAGGAGGTGCAACATGGTATTTGGAATGCTGATAAATCATTCCCACTTCCGGAACTGGCTACTGTGAAGAACCCTATATGTCTGTGCAGGGGCTGGGAAAATTAGAGAATCGCTGTTCTTAAGACTAGAAAAATGTTTTTCACTGGACTCATTGCGAAGTGACTGTAGTACGGGATGGGGGTTGCCTTTGTTTGGTTATTATTTCAGAAATTTGGACCGTATGAGCAGTCTGAGCGTAACTGTTGCTGCAGCAACTAATATTTGAGTGTAATCATTTTAAGTCATGAAACATGAAGATTCTATCTGGTGGTGCGGTCGATAACTAATATGACTTGCTCATAAAACTGCCTTCATTCAGAGTTATTTTTTCATTTCCATTCTAATACTGCAATGTAGCACCATGGACTGCTGCAGTGTCTCAGGTACTGTCTTCCAGATGAGACATTTAGCTGAGCTTCCAGTTGACCTCACAGGTGAATGCGAAAGATTCTATTGGGACAGGTACACGAATAGGAAAGATTTAGAGGGATATGGGCCAAATACAGGCCAATCAAACTAGTTCAGTTTAGGATATCTAGCCTGCATGGACAAGTTGCAGCGAATTGTCTGTATCCATGGTGCACAATGCTATGACTCTGTAACAGTTACTCCCTAAACCAATCTCTATTGACCAACATCGTATTGGGATCTTGCTACTCACAGATTGGTCATTACATCTCCTTACATAACAATGGTGACTGCCATTCGATATAAATCCATTCACCATGAAGTTCTCTGGACCATGCTGAACTTACAAAGGATTTTCTATACGTGCACGACCTAGCTTATATAATGAGAGTGCCATTTATGTTCTGTACATGAATGAATTCCTCGAGGACTTTCAACAGCTCTCAAAACTGAATCCATGCAAATTCAAATAAGCCTGTTAATTGTAGCATAACTTGTCAGGAAAGCGTTTCATTATTTTCAGGGTTTCAAAAGATTTTGTTTCAGTCATGGTTTATGCATCCATCACTTCCTGACAGAAACGCACCAGGAATTATGCCACAACAATAAAAATTTGACATTTAATCCATCCGTAAAAACATTTCAATACCCTGTTATTTCTTAACAGCGACTTCAAGGTTTCTATCATCCCATTAACTGAAGAACGTTTGGCCCCATGCTATTTAGCAAGCTTCTCAGTATTGAATTTATTCGATATGGAGACAGGAACTGACCAAGGATCCCTGCAAACTGGTGATGTGGATGCCCAGGTTAATAAATGCAGACAAATAATTGGGTTTACACCAGTGCAGTGGCACAAGAAGCAGCAATTAGACAAATGGTTTTATCTTGTAATTGTTTGTTGAACAGCTGGATTAATAATTAATTTGCATCTTTGGCTTCGAGATATATTGGTTGTCCAGCCAAGCTCTGGTCTATCACTCATTGCTGAGCCATGTTAATCAGAGGTTTTTGTAAGAATTGTAAACCCTACCTCATTTAAAATGGCAACTTCTGACAGCTTTCCCACACAACATATGCCTTCAGATATGTGCTGTGAAATATGCTACAGTTCTGTAGAGACATCACTGTTGAAATAAGTCCTTTAGAAGTGTACTGTGCTTGTAAATGGCAAACACTAATGGATTTCTAGAAAAGATTAGGGATCGAGTGGTCTGAATAATGAGTCCTGGGAGTCCAGTTGTTCCTGATTCATTGCTTTCCTTATGCTTTTTAAAGAAGGAATCAGCAATGTACAGATGATGGAGAACACATGATGGATGACTGCGCAACAACAAATGACTGAGAAATGTTATTGAATGATTTGCTGAAATTCATCTTTTTTAATACAAATACTGCTCATCCTGCATTTCTGCAAGATACTGCTGATATCTTGCTACTCTTTAAGCAGCACTTTACAGTTTAAGGGAGGTGGTGGAGTAGTGGTAATGTCATTGGGCTCATAATCAAAAAGCCCCACGTTAATGTTTCAGGGGCAAAGACTCAGATCTCATCATGGCAAATTCTGCAATTTAAATTAGTTGAAAATCTCTGACCTATCACTTCCATCCCCATCCCCATTCACCTATTGTACTCTATGCTACTTTCTCCCCACCCCCATCCCCCTCTCATTTATCTCTCCATTCTGCAGACACCCTGCCTGTACTCCTGATGAAGGGCTTTTGCCCAAAACGTCAATTTTCCTGCTCCTCGGATGCTGCCTGAACTGCTGTGCTTTTCCAGCACCACTCTAATCTAGACTCTGGTTTCCAGCATCTGCAATTCTTGTTTTTACCTATCAGGCAGGGAGGTAGCTGTCAAGACAGGGAGCCATGGTTTACTAAAGAAGTTGAAGCTCTTGTCAAGAGGAAGAAGAAGGCGTATGTGAGGATGAGGCATGAAGGCTCAGTTCGGGGGCTTGAGAGTTATAAGTTAGCCAGAAAAGATCTAAAGAGACAGCTAAGAAGAGCCAAGAGGGAATATGAGAAGTTGTTGGTGGACAGGATCAAGGAAAACCCTAAGGCCGCCTTTAGGTATATCAGGAATAACTAGAGCCAATCAAAGATAGTGATGGAAAGTTGTGTGTGGAATCTGAGGACATAGGGGAAGTGCTTAATGAATACTTTTCATCAGTATTCACATTGGAAAAGGGCAATGTTAGTGAGAATGCGGAGATACAGGCTACAAGATTAGATGGGATTGAGGTTGACAAAGAGGAGGTTTAAACAATTTTGGAAGATTTGAAACTAGATAAGACCCCAGAGAAGCCAGGGAGGAGATTGCAGTGCATTTGGCTTCGACCTTTATGTCAGCATTGTTGACAGGAGTAACGCCAGAAGACGGAGGATAGCAAATGTTGTTCCCTTGTTCAAGAAGGGGAGTCGGGACAGCCCTGGTAATTATACGCCAGTGAGCCTTACTTCGGTTGTGAGTAAGGTGTTGGAAAATGTTATAAGAGATAGGATTTATAATCATCTGGAAAGGAATAATTTGATTAGGGATAGTCAACACAGTTTTGTGAAGGGTAGGTCATGCCTCATGAACTTTCTTGAGTTCGTCGAGAAGGTGACAAAACAGGTGGATGAAGATAAGGTGGTTGATGTGGAGTATATGGACTTCAGTAAGGTGTTTGATAAGGTTCTATATGTAGGCTATTGCACAAAATACAAGTTTCGGGACTGAAGGTGATTTAATGGTTTGGATCAGAAATTGGCTAACTGAAAGAAGACAGAGGGTGATGGTTGATGGAAAATGTTCACCTTAGAGCTCAGTTATCAGTGGTATGCCACAAGCATCTGTTTTGCGGCCACCGCTGTTTGTCATTTTTATAAATGATCTGGAGATGGGCATAGAAGGATGGTTAGTAAATTTGCAGATGACACTAAGGTAGGCAGAATTGTGGATAGTGCCGAAGGATGTTGTGGGTTACAGAGGGACATAGATAAGATGCAGAGCTGGGCTGAGAAGTGGCAAATGGAGTTTAATGTTGAAAAGTGTGAGGTAGTTCACTTCAGAATCAGTAACAGGAATGCAGAGTCCTGGGCTAAAATTCTTGGCAGTGTAGATGAACAGAGAGATCTCAGTGTCCAGGTGCATAAATCCCTGAAAGTTGATAAGGTTGTTAAGAAGGCATATGTGTTTCGGAGCCATAAGGTCAGGTATCAGCTGTACAAGACACTGGTAAGGCTGATCCTGAAGTATTGCGTGCAGTTCTGGTCACCGCATTATAGGAAGCATGTGGAAGCTTTGGAGAAGGTTCAGAGGAGATTTACTAGGATGTTGCCTGGTATGGAGGGAAGGTCTTCCAAGGAAAGGCTGAGGGAACTGAGGCTTTTTTCTTTAGAGAGAAGAAGGTTGAGAGGTGGCCTAATTGCAACTTATAAGATACTCGGGTTAGATAAGCTGGACAGTGAGAGCCTTTTGCCTCAGATGGTGAAGGCTAACATGTGGGGACATAGCTTTAAATTGAGGGGTGATAGATTTAGGACAGATATCAGGGGTAGTTTCTTCACTCAGAATAGTAGGGGCGTGGAATTGCCTGCCTACAGCTGTAGTAGACTCGCTGACGTTAAGGGCATTTAAATGGGCTTTGGACATACATATGGATAATAATGGAATGGTGTAGGTTAGATGGGCATCAGATTAATTTCACAGGTCGGCACAACATTGAGGTCTGAAGGACCTGTACTGCGCAGTAACATTCATGTTCTCTCTCTCTCTCTCTGTCCCTCTCTCTATCTCTCTCTATGGACTATAGTCAGTGTTGTAATGTCGGAAAACACAGTTACCAACATGTAAACAGCAACGTAATAGTGACTAGCTAATCAGCTTCAGTAATCTGTGATGAAGGATAAATATTGGCCAGGACATCGAGAAGAAATTCCCTTCTCTTCCAAGTATTGTCAAGAGATCTTTCAAACCCATTTTAAAATGCGGGTCTTGGTTCTTGCAATGGGATGTTAACTCAGATTTCTGCTCAGCTTTCTCAGCTAAGTCCTGACCTTCCCCCTACCTGACTCTGAGGTGAGAGTGATATAATTGGATATGTAAAGGGAGGAACAAATGAAATTGCTGAGCATTACTCACCTGAGCAACATAAAAGAAGTGCCAGGGCACCCAGGTCAGTTTAGATGATATGTTTAAGACTCTCAAGTAAGATTTCAACTCCAGCGTTCTAAGTTAGAAGCAGGAATGTTACTATCTGAGCCATGACTGAAGAACTGAAAAACCCATTGGGCTGTTTCCCACATGATTTGCAGGTCTCAATCTTTTTCAGTTGGATCATAACAACATGATGAAAGCTCAAAAGGTGAGTGGCATATTTTCATTATGAGGGAAAATAGCTAATCATTAAGCTTCACTTTATGATTTCAACTGATTATATTTCTGGAAAGCATCTCTGTACAATAAGCAAGCCTATTTAAGAGGTATAGCTACAGCTGGTGCAAGAAGACCATAGATTATGCCTTTGGTTCAGTTACAGGTTTAATGGTAAAATGTCACACGGGTTATAGTCCAACAGGTTTATTTGGAAGTACTATAACCTGGTATTATGTGATTCTTAAGTTTGTCCACCCCAGTTCAACACCGGCTCCTCCACATCATCTCTAATGAGAGCAGTGCTGTGATGACTTTACTTTTAGTTTTTTTCTCGTTGAAAAGAAATTATAAGTTGTAATAATTGAGAGTTAGGTCTATTTTAATATTTTTGGTACTGATCATTAAACTTAATACAAGCATTTTGTTATATATTTGCAGTTGTGCATCCTACCAGACACAATTGGCAATTTGCCAAGTTGTGGTGTAACAATAACAAATTTTAAATTCTCAGTAGTTTATACTTAGATCATTCTGTTTGAAAAGACTCTTCCCTGCAAAAGGTTTTGACCTATGGCTTAGACAGTAAATTTTGATTGGCTTTTCAAATAGACATTGAATCCCTATAGTGTGGAAACAGGCCCTTTAGCCCAACAAGTCCATACCAGTCCTCTGAAGAGTAACCCACCCAGACCCATTCCCTACATTTACCCTAGATTAATGCATTAATCTACACACCCCTGAACACTATGGGGCAACTTAGCTCAGCTAGTTCACCTAACATGCACATCTTTGGATTGTGGGAGGAAACCAGAGCACCTGGAGGAAACCCACACATGGGAAGAATGTGCAAACTCTGCACAGACGTTGCCCAAGGCAGGGATCGAACTCAGGTCCCTGGAGCTATGAGGCAGCAGTGCAAACCACTGAGCCACCATGTTTGTGTGGACACAGCATGATAGTCTGTAATATTTCAGTCTGAAATTCAGGCTGAACAAAGGTTACTGTCGAGTTTTTCCCAAAAGCTAAGTGAATCTTTCTGCTTCCTTTCTCCAGTCCTGGGTATTGGGTTCAATTGTAGTACTGTTATTGACCTAACTAACTGAGCAGAATGGTGAACACAGATCTTGACTTAGACAGTGGTCAGCACCTGGTCTCCAGCTTTCTCAAGACAAAGTCTCAAAAGTCCAAAGGGAAACATGTAAATCAAGTAGTTCTCATCATGCATTTTCACAAGGTGGCTGTGGTCCCTTGCCAAAGGAAGCATGAAAATGCTAAAGTGGGTACTGGGTTTATGTGGAATGCTAAAACAAGCATAGGCCAAATAGAAGAGTCGGCCTGGCCTGTTCTGTGAATTTTATCAGGTTGTGAAAGATGCTACAATACATGACATCTTCAAGGACTTCAAAGCTAAAAAGAATCCTGATATTATTTTTTATTAATTTATTTGCTGTGGATGTTCCTGGCTAGGCAGGATTTATTGCCCATCCCAAGGAACCCCTGAGAGGATGGGGATGAGCTGCCTTCTTGAACTGCTGCAGTCCATGTGCTGTAGGTAGACTCACAATGCCCTTTGAGAGGGAATTCCAGGATACTGAGCCAGCAACACTGAAGGAATGGCGATATATTTCCTAATCAGGATGGTGAGTAGTTTGTAGGGGATCTTGCAGGTGTTGGTGTTCCCAGGTGTCTGCTGCCCTTCTCCTTCTAGACAAAAGTGCTTGTGGGTTTGGAGATATGGTTGAAGGAACCTCGGTGAATTTCTGCAGTGCATTTGTAGGTGGCACACATTGTTGCTACTGTGCATCAAGTTGAATATTGAAGATGGGGATGTGAAGTCAATCAAGCAGCTACTTTGTCCTGGATGGTATCAAGGTTTTTGAGTTTTGTTGGAGCTGCACCCATCCAGGCAAATGGAGGGAATACAATCTTTCCCATGACAACACCTTGACCAATCAGAGTACCTGACAGATCTGAGAACCAGGACTGACTGTTAACTGTTCTCACTGAATCTCCATGCCAATTGATGGCCCAATCATCTTCTCTCGCTGCATAAATTGGTGTCCTTTATTTCCTGTGCCCTACTCGAAATGAGTGTCAGACAAAAAGTTTCTACTTCTTGTTTGATTTTAGCAATGTTTAAGTTCTGTACTATTAAACAAGTATTTATCTAGTTTTTTCTGATGTACCATGTTAAAAGGAGTGAGATTTGGCACAACATAAATTGTTCTGTACCCAATACTCTATCACTGCCATTGCAGGACAGAAACCTTTAGTACATAATGTCACAGTTTGCAGAGACAGTGAATTTAAAAATGACAGAGTCTTATAACGCAAACGTAAATTGCTGGAAAAGCTTAACAGGTCTGGCAGCATCTGTGAAGAGAAGTCAGAGTTAACGTTTCGGGTCCAGTGACCCTTCCTCAGCTAGCTGTTACGATAGTTGGAGCTGTGCAACTGATTTTCTGGCAACTGTGGTTCAGCACACTCCCAGAACGTTTGGCTTCTTAAAAGAAAATGTGTTAAATATTTTCTGATATTTTGAAGCCCAGTACAAGGTAGTCATTAAAATCTTAATGCAACTCAGCACAGTCCAGTCCCAATCATTAGGTATCTAATCCCAGGTAATTCTTTGTCAATCCTTCAGTAATTTTCTTGTCCTGATGCTAAACATTGAGTGAGGATTTGTACCCCTAGAATTTAACTTTTCTTCCTTGAATAGATTCTGATCAACAGTGGGTTCACCGTGATGGGAACACACTGTTTCCTAAGGGATTGGGAGAGAAAGAGGACTCCCAGAAAAAAGGAAAGGATGGCTTTGATGGGGCTGTATCCGAGAAATGTTGTGAGGGTGTGAAAGGTGCTACAGTACTTGCACTTTTGTTGTCAAGTAGGTATGTCACCATGGAAAGGATGTGGTCACTCGGGCTTTAACAGCTGATAACCTGGAGTTCTGAATCCATCACTTTGTCCTTACACAGCATCTGCAGCTAAAGTGAGTATCAGTACATGCTTTGACTCGTACAATGGTCCCATCACTGATTGAGAATCAAAAGGTGTGGTGCTGGAAAAGTACAGCAAGTCAGGCAGCATCCAAGGAGCAGGAGAGTCGACGTTTCGGTCATAAGCCCTTCAGCAGGAATGCCCGAAAAGCCGACCCTCCTGCTCCTTGGATGCTGCCTGACCTGCTGCACTTTTCCAGCGCCACACTTTTTGACTCTGATCTCCAGCATCTGCAGTCCTCACTTTCTCCATCACTGAATGAGATGAGCAAGCCTGATAATATTTGGCTGGACAGGCACCTCAATCACAGCCAGACATCCTCAACGTGGTGCCAAGTGAAAAGAAGACTAACAGCCACTTGGACTAGAATAGACTAAGAGAGGACAGCCAGCATAGATTTATTAAAGACAAATTGTATTTGATTAATCTTGATGAGATTTCTACTGAGGTAGTAGTGAGGACAGATGAAAGTGGTGTATTTGATGTTGTTGATCTGACCTTTTCAAAGACCTTTGATAAGATGTCCCATATTAAACTTGGGAACAAAGTTGAAACCCACAAGATAAAAGACACAGCAACAGCATTGGCTGAGGAACAGCAAGCACTGAGTTATGGTGACTGGCTGTTTTTTTTGAACAGGAGGATGTGATCGAGTGAAGTTGAGAGTCTGTCATGTTAAGGCAGGGAATAAGCTGCAGCTAATTTCCTCAAGGCCGGAGTAATTTGACAGAGATGTGTGAGATAATAAAGTGATCAGAGACAACAAACAAAAGGACACTGTTTTCAAAATTTGATGAGATTGATAAGCAAAGGGCATTGATGTCACACAAAAAAGGCAGAAGTGACTCGAGGAAAATCTGTTATTTCTGCTCCCGGGGTGTGGGTTTGCAGTGCACTGTCTGTTATTTCTGCTCCCGGGGTGTAGGTTTGCAGTGCACTGTCTGTTATTTCTGCTCTCAGGGGTGTAGGTTTGCAGTGCACTGTCTGTTATTTCTGCTCTCAGGGGTGTAGGTTTGCAGTGCACTGTCTGTTATTTCTGCTGCCAGGGGTGTGGGTTTGCAGTGCACTGTCTGTTATTTCTGCTCCCAGGGGTGTGGGTTTGCAGTGCACTGTCTGTTATTTCTGCTCCCGGGGGTGTGGGTTTGCAGTGCACTGTCTGTTATTTCTGCTCCCGGGGGTGTGGGTTTGCAGTGCACTGTCTGTTATTTCTGCTCCCGGGGGTGTGGGTTTGCAGTGCACTGTCTGTTATTTCTGCTCCCGGGGGTGTGGGTTTGCAGTGCACTGTCTGTTATTTCTGCTCCCGGGGGTGTGGGTTTGCAGTGCACTGTCTGTTATTTCTGCTCCCGGGGGTGTGGGTTTGCAGTGCACTGTCTGTTATTTCTGCTCCCGGGGGTGTGGGTTTGCAGTGCACTGTCTGTTATTTCTGCTCCCGGGGGTGTGGGTTTGCAGTGCACTGTCTGTTATTTCTGCTCCCGGGGGTGTGGGTTTGCAGTGCACTGTCTGTTATTTCTGCTCCCGGGGGTGTGGGTTTGCAGTGCACTGTCTGTTATTTCTGCTCCCGGGGGTGTGGGTTTGCAGTGCACTGTCTGTTATTTCTGCTCCCGGGGGTGTGGGTTTGCAGTGCACTGTCTGTTATTTCTGCTCCCGGGGGTGTGGGTTTGCAGTGCACTGTCTGTTATTTCTGCTCCCGGGGGTGTGGGTTTGCAGTGCACTGTCTGTTATTTCTGCTCCCGGGGGTGTGGGTTTGCAGTGCACTGTCTGTTATTTCTGCTCCCGGGGGTGTGGGTTTGCAGTGCACTGTCTGTTATTTCTGCTCCCAGGGGTGTGGGTTTGCAGTGCACTGTCTGTTATTTCTGCTCCCGGGGGTGTGGGTTTGCAGTGCACTGTCTGTTATTTCTGCTCCCGGGGGTGTGGGTTTGCAGTGCACTGTCTGTTATTTCTGCTCCCGGGGGTGTGGGTTTGCAGTGCACTGTCTGTTATTTCTGCTCCCGGGGGTGTGGGTTTGCAGTGCACTGTCTGTTATTTCTGCTCCCAGGGGTGTGGGTTTGCAGTGCACTGTCTGTTATTTCTGCTCCCGGGGGTGTGGGTTTGCAGTGCACTGTCTGTTATTTCTGCTCCCGGGGGTGTGGGTTTGCAGTGCACTGTCTGTTATTTCTGCTCCCGGGGGTGTGGGTTTGCAGTGCACTGTCTGTTATTTCTGCTCCCAGGGGTGTGGGTTTGCAGTGCACTGTCTGTTATTTCTGCTCCCGGGGGTGTGGGTTTGCAGTGCACTGTCTGTTATTTCTGCTCCCGGGGGTGTGGGTTTGCAGTGCACTGTCTGTTATTTCTGCTCCCAGGGGTGTGGGTTTGCAGTGCACTGTCTGTTATTTCTGCTCCCGGGGGTGTGGGTTTGCAGTGCACTGTCTGTTATTTCTGCTCCCGGGGGTGTGGGTTTGCAGTGCACTGTCTGTTATTTCTGTTCCTCCGCTACATTGATGACTATATTGGTGTCACCTCGTGTACCCACGAGGATGTTGAACTACACCAACATCTTTCAACCCAACCTCAAATTCACCTGGACCATCTCGACACCTCCCTACCCTTCCTGGACCTCTCCATCTCCATGTCCGATGACTGACTAACCACGGACATGTACTACAAGCCCACCAACTCCGACAGCTACCTAGAGTACACCTCCTCCCACCCTATCTCCTGTAAACACGCCATCCCTTATTCCCAATTCCTCATCCTTTGCCGGATCTGTTCCCAGGATGATCAATTCCACATCAAAGAGTCCCAGATGGCCTCCTTCTTCCACGATCGCAACTTCCCTTCCCATGTGGTTGACGATGCCCTCCAGTGCATCTCCTCCACTTCACGCACCACCGCCCTTGAATCCCACCCCTCCCCAACGCAACAAGGACAGAACCCCCCTGGTTCTCACCTTCCACCCCACCAGCCTCCTCATACAATGCATCATCCACCGCCACTTCCGCCATCGACAAACAGACCCCACCACCGAAGATGTATTTTCCTCCCCACCCCTATAAGCTTTCCAGAGAGGCCATTCCCTCCACGACCCCCTCGTCAGGTCCACACACCCCCACCAGCCTAGACCCCACTCCTGGCACCTTTCCCTGCCACCGCAGGAAGTGCAAAACCTGGGCCACACCACTCTCCTCACCTCAGAAGCATGACTACTTGAGTAGGTCATTTAGCTCCTTGTTTCATCATTCAACTGGATCGCAATTGATCTGCATCTCAACATCATCATCCCTCCTTTGCTCCATAGCTGTGATACCTTAGCTCAAAAAAACTTGACATCGCCATCCAAATTCAACATGTTAATTGACCTGGCATGCGCCCCTTGGAACAGGACTGTGATGTGGCAGATGGCAAGTTCCAGGTTAGACCATAAGACATAGGAGCAGAAATTAGGCCATTCAGCCCATCGAGTCTGCTCTGCTATTTAATCATGGCTGATTAATTTCTTAATCCCATTCTCTCACATTCTCCCTATAATGCTTGATTACCTTGATACTCAAGAACCTATCTATCTCAGTCTTAAATATACACAATGACCTGGCCTCCACAGCCTTCTCTGGCAGTGAATTCCATAGATTCCCCACTCTCTGACTGAAGACATTTCTCCTTATCTCCGTTCTAAAAGGTCTTCCCTTTCCCGAAGGCTGTGCCCTTGGGTCCTAGTCTCTCCTACCAATGGAAACACCTTCCCAACATCCATTCTGTCCAGGCCATTCAGTATTCTGTACATTTCAATTAGATACCCCTAATTCTTCTAAACTCCGTTGAGTATAAACCCAGAGTCCTAAAACTTTCCTCATATGTTAAGCTTTTCATTCCTGGGACCATTCTCATGAACCTCCTCTGGACATGCTCTAGGGCCAGTACATCCTTCCTGAGATATGGGGCCCAAAACTGCGCACAATACACCAAATGTGTTTTGACCAAAGCCTTATAACCTCAGAAGTACATCCCTGTTTTTATATTCAATTCCTCTCAAAATAAGTGCCATCATTGCATTTGCCTTCCTAAACTTAGTAACTTGGGAGAAAATAGGCCACCTCAAAGATCAGCAAGGCGGCCTTTGTGTGGAGCTGCAAGAGATGAGGAGACACTGTGAGTATTTTGCATCAGTGTTTACTGTGGAAAGGGACATGGAAGATATAGAATATAGGGAAATAGATGGTGATATCTTGAAAAATGTCCTTATTACAAAGGAGGAAGTGCTGGATGTCTTGAAACACATAAAGTGGATAAATTCCCAAAACCTGATCAGGTGTACCCTAGAACTTTGTGGAAAGCTGGGGAAGTGATCGCTGGGCCCCTTGCTGAGATTTGTATCATTGATAGTCACAGGTGAAGTGCTGGAAGCCTGGGGGTTGGTTGATGTGGTGCCACTATTTAAGAAAGGTGGTAAAGACAAGCCAGAGAACTACCAACCAGTCAGCCTGGCATCAGTGGTGGGCAAGTTGTTGGAAGGAGTCTTGAGGAACAGGATGTACATGTATTTGGAAATGAAAGGACTGAATAGGAATAGTCAACATGACTTTGTGCATGGGATATCATGTCTCACAAACTTGATTTTTTTTGAAGAAGTAACAAAGGGGATTGATGAGGGTAGAGTGGTAGATGTGATCTATATGGACTTCAGTAAGGCGTTCGACAAGGTTCTCCATAGGAGACTGGTTAGCAAGGTTAGATCTCATGGAATACAGGGAGAACTAGCCATGCAGATGCAGAACTGGTTCAAAGGTAGAAGACAGAGGGTGGTGGTGGAGTGTTGTTTTTCAGACTGGAGGCCTGTGACCAGTGGAGTTCCACACAAATTGGTGCTGGGTCCACTACTTTTCGTCATTTACATAAATGATTTGGATGTGAGCATATGAAGTATACTTAGTAGGTTTGCAGATGGCACCAAAATTGGAGGTGTAGAGGACAGCGAAGAAGGGTTACCTCAGATTACAACGGGATCTTGACCAGATGGGCCAATGGACTGAAAAGTGGCAGATGGAGATTAATTTAGATAAATGCGAGGTGCTGCATTTTGGGAAAACAAATCTTAGCAGGACTTATACACTTAATGGTAAGGTCCTAGGGAGTGTTGCTGAACAAAGAGGCCTTGGAGTGCAGGTTCATAGCTCTTTGAAAGCAGAGTCATGGGATAATGAAGAAGGCATTTGGTATGCTTTCCTTTATTGGTCAGAGCATTGAGTATAGGAGTTGGGAGGTCATGTTGCAGCTGTACAGGACATTGGTTAGGCCACTGTTGGAAAATTGTATGCAGTTCTGGTCTCCTTCCTGCTGGAAGGATGTTGTGAAATCTGGAAAGGCGCAGAAAATATTAACAAGTATGTTGCCAGGGTTGGAGGATTTGGGCTATAGGAAGAGGCTGAACAGGCTGGGGCTGTTTTCCTGGAGCATTGGAGGCTGAGGGATGACATTATAGAGGTTTATAAAATCATGAGGGTCTTGGATAGGATAAATAGACAAAGTCTTTTCCCTGGGGTCGGGGAGTCCAGAACTAGAGGACGTAGGTTTAGGGTGAGGGGGAAAGATATAAAGGAGGCCTAAGGGGCAACTTTATCACGCAGAGGGTGGTACGTGTATGGAATGAGCTACCAGAGGAAGTGGAGGAGGCTGGTACAATTGCAATATTTAAAAGGCATTTGGATGGGTATTTGAATAGGAAGGGTTTGGAGGGATATGGGCTGGATCCTGGCAAGTGGGACTAGATTAGGTTGGGATATCTGGTCGGCATGGACAAGTTGGACTGAAGGGTCTATTTCTGTGCTTTGTATCTCAATGACTCTATGACTCTAAACCTGCAGTTTACTTTGAGAGAACCCTGGACTAGAACTCCCAAGTCTCTTCGCACTTCAGATTTCTGAATTTTCTCCCCATTTAGAAAATAGTCCATGCCTCTACTCTTCCTACCAAAGTGCATGTCTTCACAATTTCCCACGTTATACTCCATCTGCCACTTCTTTGCCCACTCTCCAAACCTTTCTGCAGTCTCCCCCACTCCTCAATGTTACCTATTACTGCCTATCTTTGTATCATCTTCAAACTTCGATAGAAAGCCCTCAGTTCTTTCATCTGGATTGTTAATGTGCAAAGTGAAAAGTTGTGGTCCCAACACTGAGCCTTGCGGAACACTACCTGTCACTGACTGCCAGCCTGAGAAGGGCCCTTTTATCCCCACTCTCTGCTTTCTGCCAGACAGCCAAGCTTATATCCATGCTCGCACCTTGCCTCTGACACCACGGACCCTTATCTTGCTCAGCAGCATCCTGTATGGCACCTTGTTAAACACCTTCTTGAAGTCCAAGTCGCTAACATCCATTGGCCCTCCATGTTCTAATATGCTCATTACTTAGAGTCATAGAGATATACAGCACTGAAACAGACCCTTTGGTCCAACCCGTCCATGCTGATCAGATATCATAACCTAATCTAATCCAATTTGCCATCACATGGCCCGTATCGCTCCAAACCCTTCCTACTCATATACCCATCCAGATGACTTTTAAATGTTGTCATTGTGCCAGCCTCCACCACTTCCTCTCGCAGCTCATTCTGTACACGTACCACCCTCTGTGTGAAAAAGTTGCCGCTTAGATCCCTTTCATATCTTTCCCCTCTCACTCTAAACCTATGCCCTCTAGTTCTGGACTCCCTGACCCCAGGGAAAAGACTTTGTCTGTTTATCCTATCCATGACTCTCATGATTTTATAAACCTCTGTAAGGCCACCCCTAAGCCTCTGATGCTCCAGGGAACACGGCCCCAGCCTATTCAGCCTCTCCCTGTAGCTCAAATCCTCTAACATCCTTGCAAATCTTTTCTGAACCCTTCCAAGTTTCACAACACCCTTCCGATAGAAGGAGACCAGAATTGCTTGCAATATTCTAAAAGTGGCCTAACCAATGTCTTGTACAGCTGTAACATGACCGCCCAACTCCTATACTCAATGCTCTGACCAATAAAGGAAAGCATACCAAATGCCTTCTTCACTATCCTATCTACCTGCAACTGGAACTGTGAACCTGCACTCCAAGGTCTCTTTGTTCAGCAACACTCTCTAGGCCCTTACCATTAAGTGTATAAGTCCTGCTCAGATTTGGTTTTCCAAAATGCAGCATCTTGCATTTCTTAAATTAAACTCCATCTGTCACTTCTCAGCCCAATGGCCCATCTGATCAAGATCCTGTTGTAATCTGAGTTAACCTTCTTCGCTGTCCACTATACCTCCAATTTTGGTGTCTCCTGCAAACTTACTAATTATACCTTTTATGCTCCCATCCAAATCACTTATATAAATGATGAAAATTAGTGGACCCAGCACCGATCCTTGTGGCACTCCACTGGTCACAGACCTCCAGTCTGAAAAACAACCCTCCACCACCACCCTCAGAGCCAGTTCTGCTTCTGAATGGCTAGTTCTTCCTGTATTCCATGAGTTCTAATCTTGCTAACCAGTCTCCCATGGAGAACCTTGTCGAACGCCTTACTGAAGTCCATATCGCTCATGCCCACCACTCTGCCCTCATCAATCCTCTTTGTTACTTCCTCAAATAACTCTATCAAGTTCCTCAAAGAATTCTAGCAGATTTGTCAGGCATGACCTCGCTTGATGAAACCATGCTGACTTGGCGTTTTGCCAACAGAATTATTGGGGAGTGGCTGATTATCTCTCACATTAATTAGTGAATAAAATTAAAAATCACACAACACCAGGTTATAGTCCAACAGGTCTATTTAGAAGCACTAGCTTTTGGAGCGCCGCTTTTCCAAAACCATCTGATGAAGGGGCACTGCTCAGAAAGCTATGTTTCCAAACAAACCTGTTGGACTATAACCTGATGTTGTGATCTTTAGCTTTGTACACCCCAGTCCAACACTGGCATCTCCCAATCCTTCGTCAGATATTAATGATGAAGACTGGGAAAATTTGTATGCGTACACAGCAAGCAACTTAGAAACACAGATATATGAAATCCAGTCCAACCAGTTGGATAATGCATTAACCATTAATCCAACGTTGTATTTGTTATGACAGGAATGTACATGCACATGGGAATATAATGGCCTCCTGGTATTATCACTCGCCTCTTAATCCAGAAGCCCAGGTGATGTTCTTTCAAATCCTGCCATGGCCGATGGTGGAATTTGAACTCAATAAAAATCTGGAATTAATAATCTGAAATAACTGCACAGAAGCCAGTATGTCGTCACTAAGTCAGCCTTTATTTGTATGTACACAATATGTGGGCTCTGACCATCTAGCCCAGAGCAAGTCCGTGGAATGAGGACTGAGACTCCTGTTTGTATCCATCAGCCAAGGCTCCCTGTTTGGAGCTGTTAACCTGAGCCAATCAAGGATCTCATAGTTAATGAGACCCACCTGGCCCTCGTTCCAATCACTACAGAATCTAATGATGAGCATGGAAAGGTTAAGGGAAAACCCACGAATATCATTTGGGAAGGAAGCTGCCATCCTAACCTTGGCTAGCCTAGGGGTGACTCTTAACTGCCATATTGGGCGCTAACTGCTGGCCTGGCCAATGATGCCTACCTGCCGTGAATGAGTAAAATAGAGGGAAAATCCTTCTATTTGTAGCAAATCCAGAGATGCTCAAGTGACTCTGTGCAGTTCTGCACTCCCATCCATAGAACAAGACCTTACGGATCATGAGGATCTCAGCTTTTCATTCCTAGATTTTATTAGGCTTGTCAGTTATTGTTTCCCAAGTTGCACTGATGCTGCTTTGACCTCAATTTACTTCAGTAGAAAAGAGAATCAGAGAGTACTGCTGATTCCCCATCACCTGCTTTGTTCAATGGCTGAAGGCCAATTTCATTCCAAAATGTAATGAATGCATTGTATGGTCTTTTAGGTAGCAGAGAGGAAGCAAAAAACCCTCGGGATCATTTAGCTAACCATGAGATGTGGCAAGGCAGACTATACAGATAGATGCAGTATGATCATCCACATCATCTTCATAATTCTGATCCTTAACTCCTGATGTATTTGCAAGGGGTTAAAAAAATTCCTGAACGACAATTTAGATTATTTGGGTTTAGGTAGCAATTAACAGAAACGCAATGAGAAAGCGATATGAGTGAAACGGTGTATCTCAGTGGCTGTCTATCAAATCCAATGACAGGCTGCGATGCCAACTAATTAAAACAACTTAATTAATCAGTACAAATTACATCAACTGGGCCCTTGCTGCCCTGAAAATTAATGCAGTGCTCACTCCAATAGATCCTTCCATTCATACGAAAAGCTTATTATTCACAGGAGCAGAGCACAAAATACCGAATAGATATGTACTTAGATGTATACCAGATATATGCAATTGCATGCGGCATCCCTAACAATGGAAGTTTCTCATATTTTTTTGAAGTGTGAAGCAGCTGTTGACATCCCACCGCACTGGCAGCATAACCCATTGGATGTCCCACCAATCAGCTCACTGAGAGGCCTCAACGTTGGTATGCCAGGCGCTGAGGAGCTGCCTGCCATTCAAAAGCCAGTAGCTCTGTGTCCTGAAGACCCTGGATCAAGGCTATCTCCTCAGGGGATTCTAACAATGAGAGAGTGAAATAATACCACAGAGGTTGGTCTCCCGTCAACAAGTCTCCTATTACTTACACGTGGAGAGTCCTTGACACTGATCCAGCTCTCTCAGAGCCAGCTCTCAGACTGAACAGGATGTCTGACATTTCTGTTTATATCTGTCAGCCAGGGCTCCCTAACTGCTGCTGTTAATCTGGTCCAATCAGGGAACTCATATTCTATGAGATTCACCTGGCTGACCTCATTACAATCATTACATTTTTACCTAGTTTGGGATGGATACTGTAGTGAATATGGGCCAGGCAGTTTAGAGGCATTAGCAGAAGGCTAGCTTTCAAACATCATGACTTTGCCCCCCTCCATGCCTCTATATTCTCCCGAATTAGTCCTTATCCCACATACTTCATCACCCCTCACATACCTCATACACACCTTCATGCCTTTGGTTCCCCCTTCATGTTCCTTCATTTCCCTCATGTAACCTTCCATACTCTGGCATATTCCTCCTGTTCCCTCCATGCTCCCTGATATTCCTCCTGTTCCCTCCATGCTCCCTGATATTCCGCATGTTCTCTCCTCGGTCCCTGATATTCACTATGCTGCTTCCACGACTCACTAAGTATCAATTCTGGGCAGATTTCAGGAGCTCTGTCTTTGAAATAGACATGAAAGAACAAATAAGCTTTTATAGCTGTCATTCAAACAAAGCTCACAGTGAAAAGGTGATCCAAAACAAAGATTCCTCAGGTGGTCAGTCTTTTAGAAAAACAAACCAAGATCTATTTCACTTACTTATCAAATATAGGTAATCCTTTAATAATCTCTTCAACCTGTCAATTGAAATTAGAACATTTCCTTGTGAGTAATTTTGGTACTTCTGAAACTCAGCCAAGCATTAATGTAGATTCGGATATTTGAACTATTAAGTCTGGGTCCTGCCATTTTTATATGTTTGCTGATTCAGCGAAAATCTAGATCACTCCCATTTTCCTGTCTCTGATGTTTATATGACTCTGTGTGGCATTTAATAGAGGTGACAGGAGTATCAAACATTGGCTGGAGTGCCAGTGAGAGCCTCTCTCACCTCTTTCAGGAATGCCTCACAATCAGGCACGTAAATAGACACCAGTGGACCTTTTTCCTGATCGCAGATTCTGTCCCAAAGAACTATGGATAATCAAAGGCTGACATTTATTGAAGTTATTAATTGCTCAGCAGTGCCATTGCAGAGACAGTGATAGCTGCCAGTACTGCACCAACCTGAGGTCCAAGATCGCCAAGTGACCTTTTCCATAGGTGACACATGATGAGGTGGAAGAGATCATGGAGGAAGGTGGGGAAATGGGGATTGACAGCAAGAGCTGTGGAATGGTTCTCTACAGGTTCCTATATCCCAATGTCAGATTCCTTGATTAGATACGAAATGCCTCTGAACAAGGCACCCCCCATCTACATTCCCCATCTCAATTAGTGGTGGTGAATTGAGTCCATTAATTGTCCACTTGACAGCCTCAATCAGTGACAGAGTGGGAAGCATATTGAAGAATGTTTCCACACCATATTTAATTGCTTCAGAGGCAATTAAATGGCTAAATCACCACCCACCATGCTCCTGCCCAATTGAATACCCACTATCACAAAGCATGTCTCTAGGGAGGGAGTAAAGTGCCACCCTTGCTGTGTGCAAATTGGCAGCTGTGTTCTTTTCACAGCAGTGATGACATGTTTGTATAAAAGTACTGAAGGCTGTGAAGTGTTTGCAACATACTGAGGTTCTGTGTAAATTTTAATTATTCGTTTCCAGCAATTCAATCTTCAGTTTGCCTAAAATAACTGCTGTCCATACCTTGTTAGACACTAATTGATCAGGGGTATTTGTAAGTCAATCTCAGTGGACTGGAGGATGGCAAATGTAGCCTGACTCTTTAACCTAAAGGAGGTAGAGAAAAATAATATAGGAACTACATGGCAGTGAGCTGAGCCTGAAAAACAGGGAAAATACCAATGAGAAAACATTCAATTAATGAAAGGGAAACTCTTATTGGACAAACCTGCTGGGGTTTTTTGAGCTTGAGACATTAGAGTCAGGGACAAGTAGGGGTAGTGGAGTCAGAGGTTACGGTGGGTGACAGTGAGCGAGGGAAGATATTGCAGGCAATAAAGAGAGTGGTGGAGCATGAGTCTCGATAGCAGGTTGGTACAGTGGCAGAGATGGAGTGAGTGTGAGGTGTCTGATAGAAGATGGTGACATTTACACTGGCAGAGTGAGGGAGCTGTGATGTGGATGAGCCAGTGTTGGACTGGAGTGGACAAAGTTAAAAATCACACAACACCAGGTTGTAAACCAACAGGTTTGTTTGACAGTACAAACTTTTGCAGTGTTGCTCCTTTGTCAGGTAACTAGTGGGCCAGGATCGTAGGAGACAGAGTGGGGAAGGTCATTGATCTTCATCCTAAAGGGATGGACATTCTGCTAGACAGCTGAGAGTGCACTGAGCTGTGGGGCCACCTTGGCTGTGGCTAGGCAGGATCTGATGATGTGGTCTCCACTGCTGGTCCTGAAGAAAGAGGAATTTCGCATCTTTTCACCACTCTGTCCAGCAGGATCTCCAGGACCCTGCCTAGCAATATGGGCCCCTATAGCACTTTTCACATCCTCAGGCCATTGTATATCCTTCACAACCAATTAATTCATTCTGAAGTGTGGTCAATGTTGTTATTGAAGCAAATATGATAAATTTGCACAAAGCAAGTCCTGCCAAGTGACCGGTGTACAATGTTGACTTTAATGAAGAGTGACACTTTAGGAGTCATACACAGGGCTTGTTACTACAGTAGAAGTGTCACCTTTTGGCTGTACACAGGATGACAGCTGGATAATAATGCAGTGAGGTTCAATACTAGTCAGTAATAAAACTCCTTGTTTCTTTCTTACTCTCTGTGCCTCTCTTCCATTCATTCTTTCTTCTCTCAAGAATCCTGAACTGATTTCAATAAATTGTATGTCATGCATTAAAACAGTGAAGCTTTACAAAGAAACCTTTTGACAATAATTGAACTTGAGAGTTGCTGTTCCAGTTTTTAATGGGGCCTTTATATTTTCCAGCCAAATTTATCAAACATTTGTTGAATGTTGAAATGTATTTATGAAAGTTGCTAATCGTATAATGGATTTCAACAATAAAAGAATCATATTTTAACTAAGAGTCTCTCTTGAAAGCTAATGAGAAACAATTCTATAGAGTATCATTTGGCTGTGAAAAGGAAGAAATTTGATTTATTAGATAAAACACCAGCCTAAGCTGCCTTTTCAAGAGCACTTGAAATTTTTAATGAAAATATTGGTCTTCTTTGTAGTGAAGGCACCAAACTGTGACCTCCCAAAATGATTCTCTACTCAATCCTTGTAATGCAGGAATAAAAAGGTACTTATTTGAGCTAAGCAAATCCTTGCATTGTTAACCCATGTGCAGTTAGCTTGCAGCCTTTAGACTAAGTAGGATTTTATACAATTATTGTGCAGTGGAGAGATTGTAAGCTTTTGTTTTAACTTCCCTCATCTCTCAGTGTTATTTCTCCTTCTCTGACTGTGCTGGTTCATGCTAGGCACTCTTTGAAAGCATCAACTTCTACCCATCATTACTTCTCCCAAATACCTATTGTTATTGATGTCCAAATTCATAAAGCTTTCTCCCATTTATATCTATGCCATCAGTGCCCTGTCAGAACCTATCAATTTCTAAATCACCAAATATCTGGTACACAGGCAAGTCCTGTTGCAACTCAGGGAGGCATCAATCTTTTACTAAATGTCCAGACTTTAAAATGTTCCACCTGATGTTTACTTGCAAGGTCACCAGCCTGCAATCCTGCCCTGGCTTTTTCTCACTCCATGAGATCATAAGACATAGGAGCAGAAATTAGGCCATTCAGCCCATTGAGTCTGCTCCACCATTCAATCATGGCTGATAAGTTTCTCAACCCCATTCTGCTACTTTGTCCCCATCACCTTTGCTCCCCTTGATAATCAAGAACTTACCTATCTCAGGGTTAAATATTCTCAATGACCTGGCCTCCACAGCCTTTGTGGCAGTGAATTCCACAGATTCCCCAATCTCTGGCTGAAGAGGTTCCTCCTCATCTCCGTTCTAAAAGATCTTCCCTTTACTCCAAGGCGGTGCCCTCAGGTCCTAGTCTTTCCTATCAATGGAAACATCTTCCCTACATTCACTCTGTTCTGGCCATTCAGTATTCTGTAAATTTCAATCAGATCCTTTTAAACTTCATTGAGTATAGTCCCAGACTCCCCAAACATTCCTCAAATGTTAACCCTTTCATTCCTGAGACCATTCTCGTGAACCTCCTACAGACCCGCTGCAGGATCATTACATCTTTGGTGAGGTATGGGGCCCAAAATTACTCATACCTGCATTCTTCTGGACTTTGCAAAGGAGTGAACTGAAAGGAAACTTGCTTTATCATTGCAAAAGGAGGCGGTTTGGCTTCACAAGGAGGATGTTCGATCTGCAGGCTGAGTTCCCAGGGAATCCATCCAAACAAACAAGGTCATTGGATTCCTTTGTTTCCATCATCAAATTCACCAAATTTAACACACTTCTGTCACGTAAGTGTAACCCTAGTTAGGAACATCGAGTGAGCAGTGTTGTTCTGAAAGCGATGGAAGGAGGGTCCTTTCCACTCTATAGCTCACAACATAAATTTAATTGTTTTGCCTGGTTTCTGATATGGCTATTTGAATGCTTTCTCTGTGTTTGACTTAAAAACTTAAAGATCCATCAACTAGGTTTTTTTTTTACAAAGTGCTGTTGATTTAGAGTCATAGAGTTGTATTGCACGAAAACAGACCTTTGGTCCAACTCATCCATGCCAACCGGATATCCTAAATTAATCTAGTTAAAATCACACAACACCAGGTTATTGTCCAACAGGTTTATTTCGAAGCACGCTTTTGGAGCACCGCTCCTTTAGGTTGTCCACAAACACCTGATGAAGGAGCGACGCTCCGAAAACAAGTGCTTCCAAGTAAACCTGTTGGACAATAACCTGGTGTTGTGTGATTTTTAACTGTGTCTACCCCAGTCCAACACCAGCACCTCCGAATCATAAATTAATCTAGTCCCATTTGCCAGCATTTGGCCCATATCCCTCTAAACCCTTCCTATTCATATACCCACCCAGATGCCTTTTAAATGTTGTAATTGTACCAGCTGCTACCACTTCCTCTGGTAGCTCATTCCATACATACACCCTCTGTGTGAAAAAGTTGCCCCTTAAGTCCCTTTTAAATCTTTCCCCTCTTACCTTAAACCTGTGGCCTTTAGTTTTGGACTCCCCCATCCCAGGGAAAAAGACTTTGTCTGTTCACCCTATCGATGGCCCCTCATGATTTTTTAAACCTCTATAACATCACCCCTCAGCCTCCGACGCTCCAGGGAAAACAGCCCCAATCTATTCAACCTCTTCCTAAAGCTCAAGCCCTCCAACCCTGCCAACATCCTTGTAAATCTTTTCTCAACCCTTTCTGTTAACACACTCAGTTTGTAACATGAAATATTAATCACCTCTTTAAATGACCCAAAACTCTCACGCAAGCACGCAGGTATACACCTAGTGAAGAAAACATTCTCCCTGTGAAGATTTATTTGGGAAATAAAAACACTTTCAGCTAATAAGTCTCAGTTTGTGAAGGCAAGAATGGATACGGGGTGGGATATTCAGCTAGCTGTCAGTTCTGGTGTTCTGCAAGTGTAGGTGAGTGCCCCACATATGCACAATTGTGTTAGGAGTCTTTGCAGATGCAACTTGCTCAGGAATCACAATATTGAGGAGTTTTTCAGTCGCTCTCCAAGTATATGATCATGTTTCCTAATGAATTCACACAAAGGTGTTTCTGAACCAAGTCACATGAGCTGAGCAGCTTGTTCTGGAACAAGCAGAACTGTCTTAACAACTATTTATAAGAGCTATTTGTTCAAGCAACCAAGACCAGTTATTATCTGCAACATAGAATGTACAACACAGAAAGAAGACCATGCTGATGTTTCTGTTCCATGCTCCCGCTCTGTCAACTAACACTATCAGCATCATTTTATTTTCCTTATTCCCTCATGCATATCTAACTTCCCATTGAATACATTCCTCGTGGAAGCAAATTTCACTTTTTATCTGTCACTGAGTGATCTGTTCTTATTATCTCTTCCCTTTCCTCAATTCTATGGAAAAAACAGTCAGAAATATTTATATTCTATTAAGTTTTCTTTTACATTTCTGTGCAATATTGACATTAATGTCAATAGATCAACTTTAAATTTTTGTTGTCCAAGTAAGTAAAAACTACTTTGCAAGTGAAGCTGCTCAGCTCACATCCTGGCCAATGTTTATCCTTCAACTGACATCACAAAAAACAAATTGTCTTGCTGCTGTTTTTGGGAGTTTGCAATGGGGTTTGAGACATCCTCAAATTGTGACAGGTGTTAGGAAAATGCAAGTCTTTCTGTATAATCTTGCTTTTTCACCATATTTAGCAGGCAGCATAATGCTGCATTTGTCAATCTTTCTGCTTAAAGCCATCAGTGATGACCTCTGTGGCTGTGACCACAGTGTGCCACACTTCCTCAGCCTCCTTCCTTGCCATTGTGTCCATCATGGAAGTCATGATCCAAGCCTATGTAACAGTCCTTATGTTCTACTCCTATTATCTGAATGCTGCTGGTCAATGTTCATTCTCTTTGGTTGGATTTTCCTTAGAATCCTTTCTTGCCCTTTCCAGTTCTCCACTGTCCAAATCCCAACTTTCAGCATATTCATAAGCAAGCATTTAACTTGTGTGGATGTTGATATTAGCTCATGGCTAATTGAATACTTCCTACATTTGACAAAGGGATAGATTTAAGACAATTGTTTTTGGATTCCTGCAAAAACCATCCATAGTTGCTACTCATCTCCATCTTTGTCAGTCTGAACCAGGCTGGTCATAATCTCCAAAATTCAACTACCAACATCCTGTCCTATGATAATCTACCAGCCCATTACTTATTGACCAACACATCTTCCAATGAAACAATTGAGTGATCTCACCCCTAACTATCGTGCTCTTCAAAGTATGCTCCCTAGTTTTGAAATCCCCACCCTGGAGAAAAGACCTTTGCTATTCACCTTAGCTATACCCCTCATGGTTTTATAAACTTCTATTGTGTTACCCCTCAACCTCCTACACTCCAGTGAGAAAGATCGCAGCCTATCCAGCCTCTTTTTTAAAACTCAAACTCTCCAGTCCAAGAAATATCCTGATAAATCTTTTCTGAACCTTCCCCAATTTAATAATATGCTTCCTGTAACAGGGTAACCAGAACAGTACACCGTACTCCAGAATAGGCCTTACCAATATCCTGTACCACCTCACTGGTTAAAATAATTGGAAGGTTCTCATTAAGAACAGCTGGACATTGTTTTCCTTCACCTTTACTGTTTTCACTTGCAGTTGCTGACTCGAAGCTCAGGGGTCAGTTCCATGTGGACATGAATATGCACATATCGGCATTTGAGAGCATAGAAATTAAACATTGTGAGAAATGTAGTTAGTAGAAAGTGAGGACCGCAGATGCTGGAGATCAGAATCAAGAGTGTGGTGCTGGAAAAGCTCAGCAGGTCGGGCAGCATCTGAGGAACAGGAGAATCCACGTTTTGGGCAAAGCCCTTCATCAGGAAGGGCTGATGATATTCCTGATGAAGGGTTTATGCCTGAAACATCGATTCTCCTGCTCCTCGGATGCTGCCTGACCTGCTGTGCTTTTCTAGCACCACAACTCTCAAGAAACATAGTTAGTAAGGAGTATCTTTCTGCTCACTTGCAATATTTTTTTGTGCTGGTATTTACGGAGTGGATCAGATTAATAAAATCCCATAGACAAATAATCATATCAGTATATTACATCACACTTACATCGATGCATCAGCTTAAAGGGATTAGAACAGAAAATCAATGCAAAGCCACTCTATCGGCTTTCTACTGTAGGATTCTAATTGCCAATAATTTAGTGATGTGTAATTTCTCATAAATATTTCAACAGTTTGTACATTGCCCCAAGTTGAAGCATGAATTTTAGGCCAATGGGTTTGTGTAAAAGCCTTTAACCATGCAAGGGATAATATTTCAGCAAGCGTTACCATACTGAGGCTCTGGGAAGCACTATAAAGTGAGATTAATTGGACAGCTCCTTAAAGAGCTGCCACAGGCATGATGGGCCAAGTGGCCTTTTTTGGGCTATCTGATTCTAATTGCTTTGAACTGCTGTGAGTGTGATTATGCTGGATAGCTCAGCCTCCATTCTGTGCATAGCAAGGATGCTCACACAGCAATATGCTGAATGAGCAAGAAATTGTTTCTGGTAGTGCTGACTGAGGGGGAAGACATTGATCATGGCATCAGAAGACCTGAATTGTTGTATTATTACCTTCAACTGCTAAAATGGGAAGGCGCTGCACTTACACTCAATAAATGAGTCAAGTGAAAACACTTCTGTCAATGCATTATTCCCTGTGTATCACACGAGAACATCAGCCGAGATAATGTGCCTAACTTCTAAAGTACAACTTGATCTTGTACCCTTCAACTCAGGGGAACAAGTTGTCCAAACTGAGCCAGTTAAAACAGGTCTATTCCTTTTTATTATATATAAAAGGAGCTCACAATTTAAGAAATGTTCTCTTAGATGTCCTAGTATTTTGCTTGAGTTAGCACCATACTGTCCTGTCATGACCTGAACTCACATAGTCAGACCTTCCAACATATAACAGACCCGTTGTTGTTTCTCCACACCTCACAGTCTTCCATGCCTCATGTGGCATCTCATTTTCCATGTCAGCTGGAAATTACTTGGGTCAAGAATGTTTGGGCTGGTTTCCTGTTGTCCTCTTCATGTGTGCCGCAAGGAAGGACAAGCCTAGACGCTAAAGGACCTTCCATCGGTGAGTGAGCATTTATACAGTCGTAGCGTCATACAGCATGGACCCTTCAGTCCAACCAGTCCATGCTGACCATGTTCCCAAATTAAACTAGTCCCACTTGCCTGCACTTGGCCCATATCTCTCCAAACTTTTCCAATTCATGTACTTATCTAAATGTCTTTTAAATATTATAACTGTATCCGCACCCACCACTTCCTCTGGAAGTTCATTCCACACATGAACCACTCTCTGTGTAAAAAGGTAGCCCCTCATGTCTTTGTTAAATCTTTCTCCTCTCACCTTAAAAATGTGCTCCCTAGTCTTGATACCCCCACCCGAGGGAAAATATGCTGTTCACCTTCTCTATATCTTTCATGATTTTATAATCCTCTATAAGGTCACCCCTCCATCTCCAACGCGCCAGTAAAAAAACTCCTAGCCTATACAGCCTATTTTGATCATTCAAATTCTCCATTTCCCTGGCAACATCCTGGTCAATATTTTCTGAACCCTCTCCAATATCCTTCCTGTAACAGGGTGACCAGAACTGCACACAGTACTCCAGAAGAAGCCTCCCCAACATCCTGTACAACCTCAATAGGATGTCCCAACTCCTATACTCAAAGATCTGAGCAAAGGCCACTGTGCTAAATGCCTTCTTAAAGTTTAACCTTTCACAAGTTTCCAACTCTTCTGCCCCTAAAGATTCACAGTCGTAGCGTCATACAGCATGGACCCTTCAGTCCAACCAGTCCATCCTGACCATGTTCCCAAATTAAACTAGTCCCACTTGCCTGCACTTGGCCCATATCTCTCCAAACTTTTCCAATTCATGTACTTATCTAAATGTCTTTTAAATATTATAACTGTATCCGCATCCACCACTTCCTCTGGAAGTTCATTCCACACATGAACAAGTCCCACTTGCCTGCACTTGGCCCATATCTCTCCAAACTGTTGGCCATGCCTTGTAACCCTGAGCATGGACCCCTGAGTTGAGCCTGGGTCAGCTCCCAATAGGATGCAGTTGATCCTGAGCTATGTACTCTGCTGTCATGTTCCCAGCAGAAGCCACGAAATAAAGAGAAGGAGTGCTCGCCAACGATCTAATCCCGTGCTTCAGGTTCAATTGTAGCTCATATTTCTCCACCTTGAGTAAGGTTAGGCATCTCAACAAAGTCCAGTTCAAATGCCAGTGAGTTTTGCTGAGGTCAGAATAGGCTACTCCAGTAAATATGTGCACTCTAGGTTAGGGAATCATGACCTACTTCTGGAATGTGGAGAGTGTTCTTTTCACATTTAACAAGATTAGATTAGATTAGATTCCCTACAGTGTGGAAACAGGTCCTTCAGCTCAACAAGTCCACACTAACCCTCTGAAGAATAACCCACCCAGAAGACCCATTCCCCACATTCACCCCCAACTAATGCACCTAGCACTCTGGGCAATTTAGCATGGCCAATTCACCTGACCTCACATCTTTGGACAAGTAAACAATGAGTGATGCCTGAGTTGGATGAAGAGATGAAATGTAGTATATTGAAGCTTGCTGCATGTACAGGTAAAAAGGAAGCTGTGGGAAGCATACTGAGGGGCTGCAAAGTGATATAAACAGGTTTAAGTGAGTCAGCCACAAAGTGACAGATGGATTATGACGTAGCAAGTTGTTCACCTTGCTTGTTAGAATGGACCAGAAAAGCTGAATACTTTTGAAAAGGATTGAAACTGTAGATCTAGTTGTTCAAAGAGACTTGAGTGTGCTCACACAAATAATGCAAAAAGTCAGCACGCAGATTCCACAGGCAAGCGATGCATTGGTCTCCATTTGAGGTTGGGGAATAGGAATAATGAAGTTTACTAAATTGGCAAGACCACATCGGGAATATCAGGTGCAGTTTTGGTCTCCATATTTAAGGAAGGAGGCAGCACTGGGAATATTCACTAGATTGACACTTGAAATGAGAGGGTTCTGCTGTGGTAAAAGCCTTTATAAATTAGGCTGATATCCTCTGAAATTTAGAAGAACAAGAGACGCTTTCACTGAGATGGCCAAGATTTTGATGGGGTTTAAGAGAATGGACACTGAGAGTTCAGGCATCTAAAACATGGGGCACAGTTTTAGAATGAGGGGCCACTCATTCACGACTGAGGTGAAGCAAAATTACTTCAGTCAAAGGCTGGGATTTTGTGGAATTCTCAACCCAGTAAGGGGTAGGTGCTCCATTGTTGAATATATTTAAGACTTGAACATAGAAAGATTTATAGTCTCTGAGGAAATCAAGTGGAGTTGCCAAAGATCAACAAGGATGGTATTATTAAATGATGGAGCATGTTGACTGGCTGAACAATCTACCCCTGCTCCCATTTCTTGCATTCTTAAGTTCTATTTATGGCTCATCATTCAGGTCTCAAGTACCAATGGTCTTCTATATGTTGGCTCTATCAAATCTTTTTCAAACTCTGCAAGAGATTAATCAGGCCACGCCTTAATCTTCTTTTTTGGTTGGCAAGCATTGGACAGCCAGCCCACTGGATATTTCTCAATGGTCGTGGCTTCCGATTACTGACAATACAACCTTCAGTTCCACCTCATCCCTCTGTTGCTATGGAAGGTAATGGGTGGGGTCACATGATGTGTGCACAACGTTGCCCCCATTGTGAAGCATGCAAGCGAGCTGATTGATATTCCCATTAAAAACGGTTGCTAACTCAATTACAAAACACGTCACGTTCATTCATCACACAGAAGGCTCAAGATGTGCTGAAAGCTGACCTGAGAGCCACTGGAGACGTTCCTGTGAAAACCTTTCCTGAAGAAATGAGAAAAGCTCCCTTGAGTGCTGAAGACATATGGACAGAGAAAATGGAAATGACCAGATGAGGCAACACTGCTCACTGGAGTATTATCAAAAACTGAACCTCTTTACACTCATCTCCTCAATACTGAATAATTAACAAATTAGCCAACAAAGGCAGTGAAGTGATTACATTTAAGAGACACCACGCACATAATTGTCTTTCTATGAAATCATTTTTGCTGAATGAATACATTTTGCCAAAAGTGCAGAATATTATGGGATACATTTTAAGGTTGGTTTCTGATGGCTTCTCTTTTCATTAAACTGCCATCAGATCACCTGTTTGAAAAATTAAACAGCGATTAATAAGCACTGCGCACAAGGGGTAGTGCAACAACAGAACCAGGGAAGGATGAGAAGAGAGGGAGGAAACTAAATTAAAATAGCATTGAAAGGGAAAATAATTCAGAAATACGCTAAAGTTCCTCAGACAGCACCTTCCAAACTCACGACCACGTCCATCTAGAAGGACAAGGGCAGCAGATACATGGGAACACCACCACCTTTAAGTTCACCTCCAAGCCACTCACCATCCTGACTTAGAAGTATGTTGGCGTTCTTTCACTGTCACTGGGTAAAAATCCTGGAATTTCCTCTCCAATGGTATTGTGGGTCAACCCACAGCAGGTGGACTTCAGCGGTTCAAAAAGGCAGCTCACTATCACCTTCTGAAGGGCAACTAGGGATGGGAAATACACCCCACAAAATGAATACACAAAAATAACTTCAGCCCCCATGATGCCCACCTCTCTGGTTTCTGATCATTTGATATGGATGCTAAATTGTATTCAAGAATATTCCTGTGCCTTTTGACCAATGAAGCTTTAATTAACATTAATATTCAAAATGAAAAGACCAAACTCAGGTTTGTATAGCTAGATAAACTATTTCCACTTCTAGAACTAGGGACATTGCCTGAGAATGAGGGCCAGACTGTTCAGGAGAGTTGTTAGGAAACACTTTTACACACAAAGGCTGATAGATATTTGTAACTCTCTTCCAGAAATGGCAGTGAATGCTAGATCAGTTGTTAATTTTAAATCTGAAATAAATAACTTTTGTTAAGTAAAGGTATTAAAGGATATGTACAAATGCAAGTATATAGAGTTAGACCACAGGTAAGTCGCGATCACATTGAAAGATGGAATAGGTTCAAGGGGCTGAATAGCCTTCTCCTGTTCCTATGTTCCTAATTCTTTCGATCCAAATGTTTGCCAGTGCGACTCGGGAGGCATTAAACTAGTAAGGAGGGGAATGGGAACCAAAGAGAAAAGGGATCAGTCTGAGGCAGGTCCAGTAGGGAAGAGGAGCAAATCAAATAGTCAAGGTAAGTAAGAGCAAGGCAGTAGAGAATTCTTGACTGTACCCGCCTCAGACTGATCCCTTTTCTCAATATCTCTTTGGTCCCCGCTCCCCTCTTTACCAGTTTAAAGCCTTCAGAGTAGCACAAGCAAATCTCCCCATCAAAATAGAATAGAATAGAATATAATAGAATAGAATGAAGTAAGACAGATGAATTTAACTGCATTTATTTTAATGCAAGAGGCCTGACAGGTAAGGCCAATGAACTCTGGACATGGTTGGGAATTTGGGACATGATTATCATAGCTACTACAGAGACATGTATCAGGGATGGGCAGGACTGGCATCTTAATGTTCCAAGATTTGGATGCTACAGGAATGTTAGAAAGGGGAACAAGAGAGGAAGGGGAGTGGCATTTTCGGTTAACGCTTACATTATAGCTGTACTTTGGAGGATATTCCTGGGAGAACACCCAATGAGGTTAAATGGGTAGAACTGAGAACTAAGAAAGGGATGATCACCTCATTGGGATTGTACTACAGACCCCCTAGTAGACAGTGGGAAATTGAGAAGCAAGTATGTAAGGAGATCTCAGATATCAGTAAAAATAATAGCGTTGGAATGGATTTTAAATTTCCAAACATAGTCTCAGATTGTCATGGCGTGAAGGGCTTGGATGGGGAGGAATTTAAGTGTATACAAGCAAATTTACTTATTCAATATGTGGATGTACTTACTTGGGAATGTGCAAAACTCAATCTTCTCTTGAGAAATAAGGCAAGACAGGTGATTGAGTGTGAATGGGGGAGTACTTTGGGGCCTGTGGATAAATCCCTGGGACCTGATCAGATATATCTCAGACCTTTGTGTGAGGCTAGGGAAGAGATTGCTGAGTGCTTTGCTGAGATATTTGTATCATCAATCGCCACGGGTGAGGTACCAGATGACCGGAGGTTGGCTAATGTGGAGCAATTGTTTAAGAAAGGTGGTTGGAAAAGCCAGGGAACTATAGACCAGTGAGCCTGACATCAATGGTGTTAGCGAGTTTTGAAAAGATTTGTAGCTCACGTTGAGGTTCTAGATGTAGGTTTTATTGCTGAGCTGGAAGGTTCGTTTTCAGAAGTTTCATCACCATACTATTTAACATCATCAGTGAGCCTCCGGATAACGCACTGGTGGCATGGCCTACTTTCTATTTGTTGTGTTTAGGTTTCCTTGGGTTGGTGCTGTCATTTCCTGTGGTGATGTCATTTTCTGTTCTTTTTCCTCAAAAAAAGACATGACCCACTCTCACTCGTATCCTTACATACAGATGAGGAAGGACACCACTTAGACTGGGGCAATATGTCCATCCTAGGACAAGTCAAAAGAGACATGCACAAGAATTCCTAGAAGCCTGATATTCCAAGCGGAACTCTATCAATAAATACATTGACTTGAATCCCATTTACCAGCCCCGAGAAAAAGAACAAGAAATGGCATCATGATTAGATTAGATTACTTACAGTGTGGAAACAGGCCCTTCGGCCCAACAAGTCCACACCGCCCCGCCGAAGCGCAACCCACCCATACCCCTACATTTACCCCTTACCTAACACTACGGGCAATTTAGCATGGCCAATTCACCTGACCTGCACATCTTTGGACTGTGGGAGGAAACTGGAGCACCCGGAGGAAACCCACGCAGACACGGGGAGAACGTGCAAACTCCACACAGTCAGTCGCCGGAGGCGGGAATTGAACCCGGGTCTCTGGCGCTGTGAGGCAGCAGTGCTAACCACTGTGCCACTGTGCCGCATCAGTTATTGAAAAGTGTGGTGCTGGAAAAGGCAGCATCCAAGGAGCAGGAGGATCGACATTTTAGGCATAAGCCCTTCTTCAGGAATGGAGAAGAAGGGCTTATGCCCGTAACGTCAATCTCAGATTAGAACAGGACAGTAGCTGTACAGGACATTGGTTTGGCCACCTTTAGAATATTGCATTCAATTCAGGTTTCCCTGCTACAGGAAAGATGTTATGAAATTTGAAAGGGCACAGAAAAGATTTTCAAGCATGTTGCCAGGATTGGACAATTTGAGGTATGAGGGAGGCTGAATAGAGTCATAGAGATGTACAGCACAGAAACAGACCCTTTGGGAATAGGCTAGGACTATACTCCCTGGAGCATCAGATTCTGAGGGATGACCTTATAGAGGCTTATAAAATATTGAGGTGTGTTGATAGGGTGAATAGCCAAGGTCTTTTACCCAGGGTAGGAAAGTCCAAAACTAGAGGGTACAGGTTTAAGGTAAGAGGGGAAAGATTTAAAAAGGATCTAAGGGGCAACTTTTTCACACAGAGAGTGATGGGTGTATGGGATGAGCTGCTAAAGGAGGTGGTAGAGACTGATACATTTGCAACATTTAAAAGGCATCTGGGTGGGTATATGAATAGGAAGGGTTCAGAGGGATATAGGCTGAAAGCTGGTAAAATGGAACTAGATCAGTTTAGGATATCTGGTCAGCATGGACGAGTTGAACTGAAGGGTCTGTTTCTGTCCATCTCTATGGCTCTCAAAGAAAACTTCCTGTGGAATAGTGCTGGCTCCTTATGATCTCCTTGAGTCAGGAACATAAATCGAAGATCATTCATGTTAAATTCGAGGCTTTAGAAAAATCAGCTGAAAGTAAGACCTGTGATCTTTGTCGCGATAAAGATGGGCAAGGAGGATTTTGACATAGCATCTGCTCAGTGTTTCTCTGTGGGCATATTTCCCACTTCTACTGCCTCCAGATGGGACATATTATGCTGAGTAATGCATTAGAAAATACTGTTGGAGTGAAGTACTTTGTGAATTAATGTGTACCACCTGGGACTCATTCCAGTCCACAAAAACCTGTCCACTGAGAAGCCTGCACTCACTTAGACAGAAGGTCAGTCTGAAGTGTTGGTGTTTACAAGTGAAATTATTCAGACTCTGTTTATTTTCTATCAGTTTCAAGTCCTCCCATTGTGCGAAGCCTGTTTCCTCTCGACTTGTAAAAGCTGGGTGTGCATTTCCTCATACTGGCCAGATTTTCATCGAGGGAAGGGATGGCCCATTTATCACATGAAGTATGAAGCAGATAACTAACAGGAACAAAAACAGAAGTTATTGGAGAAACTCATCAGGTCTGGCAGCACCTGTGGAGAGAGAAACAGAGTTAACATTTCTTGACCAGTGACCCTTCTTCAGAAATGGGATGATTATCTGTTCCTATTTTGCGCACTCAGTGCTTAAAGTAGGTTTGTACACAACAGCTCCAATAACGTCAATCTTGCAGCCTCCTGGAAAGTACAGTTTGGAGAAGGTATTACTGGAGTGCAGTATAAACAAAGCTGTTAAACGAGTGTCTCTAAATGACATACTCCAACCGACCTGGGATATTTTCCAGAGTAACAGCACATTCATAAATGTTCACACACCATCCCCACAAATCTCTTTCCAGGAAATAGGATAATGAAATCGGAGAATGCTGCAGATGCTGGAAATCTAAAACAAAAGCAGAAAATGCTGGAGAAACCGAGCAGCTGTGGCAGTGTCTATGGAAAACGAAACAGAATTAATGTACCATGGCACTGGCACAATTCAGAATAATTGTATGGCCCAGGATTCTGAATGTAGACACGATGATTGTTACTTACAATTGGCATAAATTTCATTTATTCCTTTTGTAAGAAGCATTACTTTTCAATTCAACCTTTTTTCAGTTGATTGGTTTAATATTGATGTGTTCCTTGTCCTTTAACTTGCGCTTAGATTTATGTAGGTTTTGTACAAAGTACGGATCATGCATTCTTAAACAAAAATGTCGTGGCAATTGGACACTGATGAACGTGTTTTAAGTATCTATTCGCAAATTTCTGCCTTGCCTGGAGAATTAATGGTGCAATCAATGTGGTTTCACTCAGTGCTATCCACTTGCGTTCAGAATGAAACTATCAAAACTGCAGATTTAAAGATGCTGCATTTATCTGAGGGATCCTGATGGGGTGGTGAACCTTCATTTATCTGCTCCAACCTTCTCACTCAATTGAGGACCAAACGACGAGCAGTTCCGAAATCTCGGGAGGCCAACCATGAGAGTTGGTGCTGCTGGGATAGTTGGGAGATCGAGACAATGCACACTTGGAGAGAGGTAAATTAATAAAGCTGCTGGTGTTCAGGTAGTCTAAGCTGTTGGAGCTACTACTCATGATGAAGGTCACTACCACCATCTCCTTGAAGGGGACAAAGTGACATGGTCTGGTTGGTCCAATGAGGGAGGAGCACCCTACTCACTAGTCTAACTAGAAGACCCTCTTGTGGTTAACAAGGTATGCTTTTTTGCATGTTAGAATCACACAGTGCAGAAGAGACCCTTTGGCCCATCATGACTGTAACAGCAAAACTACACTAAATCTACACTAACACCACTTTCCAGCCTTGGATGTTAGTTACAGGTTATAAAGATAGGACACACATTGTTACAGAAACTTTGAGAGAAGATAGATTTTGGGTCTTACCCTCCTTCAAGATCCTGTGTTGTTCTGTCCATCATTAGAGGGGGTGGTGCTTATAGTACTGCTCAGGGTTAACCCTTTCAGACCTGAATGCAACCCCTGAACATGCAGACAGGCCACTCGAATTGAGGGGTCTTTTTGGGTCTGCTGTCCCTTTTTCTGTTAGCCTCTTCACGCCATGGAGTCTTCAGCATCCATTATCCTGTCTGACTGCCATGTGGATACCATCCAATGGGCAGCTGGCCCAGGGCACGGTAACTTCCTCAGTAGTAGGGATGTGCCAGGGAGCCATCTCAGTGTGGTTCCTTGCTATTTTTCTGGACCGTTGGCCCAGCAAACCAGGACCAGGAGAATTGTGTTCAGAATTTCCACTGTCTCTGGAGAAAATGGTGAGCCTAACAAGATGGAGCAGAGTATGAGCAAGGGATTAAGGGCATGAATGTAACCCTGGAGCGTACTTACCGGAAGATCATCGTCAAGACATTCATTGGGCAGTCACAGTGAAAAATGTTTTGTACAGTGTTGGAGGATATTGAGCAACTAGGATGAGATTTAAATACATACTTGCAAAAGAACATTTTTGCAGATTTATAGGGAAAGGGCAAATGGATGGGAGCAATGGGATAGCTCTTACAAAGTACTGGGTCAGGTACAGGCTCCACACTTGGGCAATGAAATCGATGAATGGCTTGATTAGGGAAAAGATAGGAATTCGCACATAAAAATCCAATGGTCGCTACAAGCAAAAAGCTGGGGATCCTCCATTACTGATCATCAAAATCCAGTGCATTTTTATAGCTTTGATATGGAGGTGCTGGAGTTGGATTGGGGTGGACAAGGTCAAAAATCAAACAATACCAGGTTATAGTCCAACAGGTCTATTTGGAAATACTAGTTTTCAGAGCACTGCTCCTTCCTCAAGATCCTGATTTATTTCAAGTCATATATCTATGTCTTAATCTGACACCTGGTTTGATTTTTTTGTCAAAATCTCCAGAAAAGAAGTAATAAAACCGGACCTCAGCTTAAAACAGAGACAGATTAAAGTGGGATCTCAAACCATTGTCTAACCTGAGATATCACCTCTTGTACATTGATAAAACCTTTAATCATCGAGGGACAAAGACTTGAAATAAATCTGGATTTTGCATTTTAATCAGTATTCTACCTCTTAATTAATTAAAGGATTCAACAAAGGCATCTAGTTTTAAAGTTGTTAACTTTTTGCTTATAAATACTGTGTCTTCTACACCATGCCTGAGAAAGGAGCAGAGATACAAAAGGCTTACAATTTCAAATAAATCTGTTGGGCTATAACCTGGTGTTATTCGATTTCTGATTTTTTTCATAGTTAAGATTAGTTGATGGAGTCTGTTTGTACTTGTCCTCCTTTGTATTTGGTGATTTTACCCATCATTAACTGGTGTTTCAAACAATGCTAAGTGATTTATAATCAGATGTACTCAGATTCTCAATGAAATGATTCTCTTTAATGTTTGTTTGCAGTTCCAGAAAAGTCATGGGTGTAGAGCAAGCAATTTGTCTTGACATCTCTGCACATTTTGTTTTGTATTTTATTTCCAGAGCAAGTATTTGTGTGGCACCTCGTTTGATAGAAACAGAAAATGTTGGAAATACTGAACAGAGCTGGCAGCATCTGTGAAGCGAGACAGAAAACCTTTCCTTCAGAACTGAAAGGTTAATTCTGTTTCTCTCTGCAGATATCGTCAGACCTGCTGAGCATTTCTGGCATTTCTTGTTTTGATTTTAGATATCCAGCATCCACCATATCTTGCTTCTGTTGTAGTGGACTGGAGAGTTCTGACTAGCAAAACAGAGTCATTGCTCGTTCAAAGTAGCACAATCAATCAAAAAAAAGCAATCAATTCCTACTCCTGACAAAGGTACCATTTAATTCCCAACCAAAACACTAATATGTATTAGCTAAAAACTCCAAACTGCAAACACTTCAGGCACACTTAAGTCAGCTATAGACTCACAATTGTACACAACATCTTTATGTTTAGCAGTGTTTTGAAGCATTTCAAAAAAAAAACAGCCACTTGTTGTATCAGCAAACAAAACATCCAGTTTATGTCTATATTACAGCAGGATTTCAGCGGGGACCGCTGTTCCCAAAGTATTTCTTTCAGTGACACTGTTTGAGGATGACTATTAACCAAGACACTGGAAGAACTCCCTTATCTCTGTTGAAAGGTGCAATTGATCTTTGATGTTTTGCTGGAAAAGAAAGTGAGATTTCCTTTTCAATAACGCCTTGTGTGACCTCAGGCTTTTACAGACTGCTGCATAGCCAATCAAGCTAATTAGCACATTGTGATGCCAAAAGTGTCGCTCTCATGGTGTTCAACAAGATCCCACAAACAAGAACATGACAATGATCAAACAATCTGTTTTACTGATGCTTCTTGAAGGATAGGTTTTTACTGGGACATCAAGGACAATTTCCCTGTTTGTAGAAATAATCAGTAGTTATATGACACCAGGTTATAGTGCAACAGGTTTATTAGAAATCACAAGCTTTTGGAGCATTGCTCCTTCGTCAGGTGAAGTGGACTTCATTCAACAAAGAGGTAACACTCTGAAAACTAGTGATTCCAAATAAACCTGTGGACTATAATCTGATGTTGTGTGACTGCTGACTTTGTCCACCTCAGTCTAACACTGGCACTTCCATATCTTAGAAATAATGCTATGAGATGAAACTTTGATCGATGTGGAAGGCTCCTTTGGGACCTTGGATGGAGGTGAGGGGGGAGGTGTGCGCGCAGGTTTAGCAATTCCTGTGGTGGCAGGGGAGGTGCCAGGACGAGAGGGAGGATTGTTGAGGGGGCGTGGACCTGACCAGATAGTCACAGAGGGAACGGTCTTTGCGGAAAGCGGATAGGGGTGGGGAGGGAAATATATCCCTGGTGGTGGGGTCCATTTGTAGGTGGTGGAAATGTCAGTGGATGATGCAGTTTATGCGAAGGTGGGTGGGGTGGAAGGTGAGGACTGGCGGGTTCTATCCTTGTTGTGGTTGGAGGAGTGGGCTTGGAGGGCGGAGGTGCAGGATGTGGATGAAATGCGTTGGAGGTCATCTTCAACCACGTGGGAAGGGAAATTACGTTCTTTAAAGAAGAAGGCCATTTGGTGTGTTCTGTGGTGGAACTGGTCCTCCTGGGAGCAGATACGGCGGAGGTGGAGGAATTGGGAGTACAGGATAGTATTTTTGCAGGAGGTAGGGACTGTGGAGGGGGCTGTAAGTCCTGACTGCCTGCCCTTGTTGGATGTATCTACACCACATGGACTGTAGTGGTTCCAGAAAGCAAACACCATCACCTTCTCAAGGGTGACAAGGGAAGGGTAATCAATGTGATACTGACAACCTGTGGGTAAATAATTTTTACTGCTCAGTAATTTTGGAAGCATCTGAGGAGAGAGAAGCAGAGATATCAGCTTTCAGTCAAGTGTGACTCTTCCTCAAAACTGGTTGCTGCACAGTAACCTCTGTTGAATGATATAAGACAGGACCAATTCAAGCGATGATATGACATGGTCTCCTGAAACATATTACCGAAGTGTAAAGATAAAGCACAGTCAATTGTGTGAGGCAGTGACTGTTGACTGACACTTAGGTGCTAAAATCTGTGTAAGCCAGTGACTTTGGGGAAAAGCGACAAGTAGAATAGCAAAACTGAAAGCTACACATCCGGCAAACAATATCCTGCAAACTGTGTAGAATGTTGTTCCAAAATACCTTGCTCATCGATGGGAAAATTCCACTGTCTGTGACCACTCTCTCACTGACCATACCTTCACATGTCCAGGTATTATACACTGGATTTCCTCACTACCTGACTCTTCACCTCCCTTTCTTCCCTGGAAATCCATTTTTGAATTAAGCCCTTGGTAAACCCATTCAGAATGTGCTTCTTAGGCTTGATGACCATGTCTACATAATATGATTCTAATACCAGCAAAAACTTGCATCTACATAACACCTTTAATTAACATGTTTACTTGAGATTTACTTAATCCAGTTTAAGTCAAAGTTGCTCTGATTTTCACAAACACACACATACACACACACATACATAGACACAAATACATAGACACTCACACATACACACATAGAGACACACACAGACGTACGGAAACATGCACACATTCCTTCTCTCACACATTCTTTCTCTCACACACACACAGTCACATACACATACTAACTTATGTGCACGCTCTCACACATCATTCACATTTACATGAATAAATTACAAGGTAGGAGGGCACATTAAGCAATTTAGCATCCAGTTCAATCAAAGGAATATATGACCCTTAGCGGTTGGCTTTTGGACTGAATTGTTAAGTTCTTTCTTTCTGAGGTTCTTTACACATGTGATGCAACTGCAAACACCAACTTCTGTGAACAACCAAATTTATTAAACACGGTGCAGTACAAGCTTTATGGAGGAACCTTTAGCACACACCGAGCAGGGCTTCCGGGATCATGGCAAAAACTCTCTCCTAACAAAGGAAACAGACCTTCCTTTATACAAAATCTTTACATCACAGTTAGTAATGCCTACAAGACTATCCCCAACCTCACAGTCACATGTCATTCAAGACACAATTCAGTGACTACTTCATCCTCAGAAACAATGTAAAGCAAGTCATCCCTTAATGGTCAAATCATTGCAAATCATTTTTTGTTACTGTAAAGGAGTAGTCAAACTCCAACTGTAATGCTCTTATTGATTTCTGAATTGAGATGACACTGTAAATGGCTTCTGAATAATGACTTTGAATGCCAAGAGATGGGAATGTGATTTCCTTACAATCTACCTGTAAGTCAAAGGCATCCCACCCTAGCCTCATGACATCCAATTTCCTAAAGGTGAGCAGAGCAAATTAAATCTTTAATATCTCAAAATTTGACTTTTTTCAGCATCAAAGCAGTTTGAAAGTGCAACTTTGTAATATATTGGTTTTTCTGAAGACAGGAATTACTGAATTACTTTTCTAAATTTCCGCCTATGTCACCGAAATGGTCAAAATCAGCAGACTGGGTTCAAAACCTGAAAGTTGGATTTGGGGGAAGAGAGGGAGAAAGAGAGTCTTGCTTTTTTGACCTGTTCTGCAGAGAAAACAGTTGCTTAATCAAACAAATGTACTAGTTGGCTTGTCATATTACTATATTCCTCCAGTTGACCAATACCCCAATATGGCCATGGCTAGCACATTTAGTTTGAATAACGTTATGTGCTCATCTTCTCCAGTTTGATCAATCCTTATCAGAGCATCATTGGGAAATGTTCCTTTAGAATGGATTTATTTGGAATGGTTACAAATGACAGTTTTGTCTGCTTCCTCCATCCATGAAAAAAAATCAGTCACAAGCTTTGTTTCAGTTATTTGCTGCTGTCCCATTTACTCCATCTGTCAATATTTCTTTGACAGTTTCATGAATTACCACATTGTGAGGGTGCTGTCATTTCCTTTACCAAATAAATTAGTCTTTGAAGAGTTAACTATGCCCAGAATCGTCAATTGTACATTTCAATCCCACTCATCACGCATCTTGAAACGAACTGTCCAAATCAGCCTGGAGAGAATCTGGTGCCAGGGAATTACTGATCTCTGCACCTCATCTTTTACCACCCATAGGGTGTAGGGGAGAGGGTAAATGGAACAATGTTGGAATAATCTTTAACTTGACAGCATTTACTCTGCAGATCCACAGCAACAGGAGACCTCATGGTTCAGAGGCTGTTATAGTGGGATTTTTAAAAGCAGATGTGAGAATAGTCATTTGCATTACAAAATAATTTGGAAATCAAATTAGGATTAGCAATTTGATTCCCTTGTTTTTTTTCGTTCACATGTTCCTACTCTAGGATACTATCCAAACACCTCCCCTCCCCTCTCTGCCTCACCACCATCCTTCTTGGTACCTCCGCTGCTCCTGTTGTCAGGCAATGCCCAACATCCAGGATGAAAGGAGTTGCAGTTTCCACCAATTAAATGATTGGAGGGTTATTGTCCCCAAACCTCTGCCCTGCACCTAAAAGGTATTCTTGCCCCACTCACTCTCTCAGGCTGAGATGGTTTATATCGAACAGTGGCATTCCATTTAACTCTGAGCTGAACATCCAATCTCCTATTCTCCACATCAGAAAGGCCATCAACTTCCACCTCTGTATCCCTGTCCTGCCTCAATCAGAGGTCTGTTGCTGACTCCACATCCATGCTTTTCATCGGACAATATAGACTTTCCAGCACAGAGACAGGCCATCTGGTACTACCAGTCCAGATTGACCTTTATGCTCCACTTTATCTTCAACTCATCCTCCTTTGCCTATCTATCAATATGTAGCCCCATTCCTCTCTTCTTCATACACTAATTGAACTCCTCCTTAACTACATTCCTGCTATTTACTTTCTTCAGGACTGTCCTTTATTGATGACACTGATTTTTACTCTTTCCCAAAAGTGAAAACACTCTCTTGTGTTTACTTTATCAAACCTTTTTTCATTTTAAAGAACATGAATACAGTGCCCCTCAGCCTTCTGTTTTGTTAAAGATCCCAGCTGTTCCTCTGTTCCTGATAGAAATGTGTTGGCAGTCTGGTATCATCTGCTTGAATCTTCTTAGCACCCTTACCAAAGCCTGAAAATCCTTTCTTTAGTACGACAACTAAAATATTGGTTCTCAAAGGGTTAGAATTGAAGATTGCATTAGGCTCCACTCAATCTGATAATGTCGCACATTCTTAGTAGGAGAATTAAAGAGTCAATCCAATGGACACATTTGCGATACCTCTGATACCTGATGACTTTGTCACAACACCCAAGTAATCAATGTAACTTTTATCTTCTGTATCATACAATAATCTCCATCCTGTTGTTAGGTCAAGTGCCTCTTCTCGTTCATACTGGTTAATAGTTTCTCCTGTACCACAGCTAGTTAGATAGGCTCTTAGACCTAGCATCCAGAAGCAGAGCTCCACCCCAAAGACAAGCCACCGCTGGTTGCTACCACAACAAGTGAGACACAGTTCTCCAATGTGATCAAACAAAAGTTCAACGTAATTTCTGCACTTTTCATTTCTGTCCTTACAGATATTAATCTCAGGACTTAGTTTGTTTTTGTTATGGTCTTATCAACCTGTTGCACTACTTTTAATGATTTGTGTATCTACTGCTGACTGCTCCTCTGCCTCCAGTTTCTTATTTTCTCTGCAACATGTCCTCATTCATCTTAATAAAATTAAGTAGCTTTCGCTTACCTGTGTCGCAGAATTTCCCAATTGGGTCCCATTCAGCAAAGCAATTGATGTCATAATTTGTTGCAGTCTTCCATGATGTCATCTATTCATCCAAATTTGGTGTGAACCTTTTTTAAACTGCACATTCACAGGCTGTAGGCTGTGCTGGCTAGGCCAACATTTGATGGCCGTCTCTGAGCACTTTTAAGAAAGTGGTGCCTTCTTGAACCACTGCAGTCCATGAGATATAGGAACAGCTGTTAGGGAGAGACCTCCAGTATTGCTTGGATGCACTGATATTGAAGGAATAATGATGTGGCTCCAAGTCAGGATGGTATGTGGCATGGAGAGGAATTTACAAGAAGTAAATGTACAGGACATTGGTTAGGACATTATTGGAATATTGAGTGCAATTCTGGTCTCCTTCTTATCGGAAAGATGTTGTGAAACTTGAAAGGGTTCAGAAAAGATTTACAAGGATGTTGCCAGGGCTGGAGGATCTGAGCTACAGGGAGATGCTGAACAGGCTGGGACTGTTTTTCCTGGAGCGTCGGAGGCTGAGGAGTGACCTTATAGAGGTTTACAAAATTATGAGGGGCATGGATAGGATAAATAGACAAAGTCTTTTCCCTGGGGTCGGGGAGTCCAGAACCAGAGGGCATAGGTTTAGGATGAGAGGGGAAAGATATAAAAGAGACCTAAGGGGCAACTTTTTCATGCAGAGGGTGATACGTGTATGGAATGAGCTGCCAGAGGATGTGGTGGACGCTGGTACAATTGCAACATTTAAAAGGCATTTGGATGGGTGTATGAATAGGAAGGGTTTGGAGGGATATGGGCCGGGTGCTGGCAGGTGGGACTCGATTGGGTTGGGATATCTGGTTGGCATGGACAGGTTGGACCGAAGGGTCTGTTTCCGTGCTGTACATCTCTATGACTCTATGACTAAGTGTCTGCTCTTTTTGTTCTTCTGGGTGGTGAAGATCATTGGATTGGGAGTCTGGCAGGATCTGTGGAGAGAGAAACAGAATTCACATTTTGAGTCCATTATGAATCTCCTTTGGAACCAATTGTCTTAATTTTCTGTTTCCCTGCCTTGCTAACTATTCATTTCTCTCCCCTCACATTGCATGCACTGATCATGTTTTCTTCTAGCTCCAGACTCAACAATTCTAACATTCTCCTAGCTGTCTCCTACTTTTTTGTCTTTCTAAGTGTCATGGGGATACACTGTTGCCCACTGCAAATCTCGCTCGCTTGTCTTCCCTTTGATTGCTGGGTCCACCACTTCCTCGAATTTGAATTCTCATTTTTATATTCAGTTCCTCTACAGCATCGTTATCTTGTCAAACATGGAACAACCAACAAACAACGTGACACAGGTTTAGACCAAGATCTAATTAATCACCAAATAAAAATGAAATGACTGAATATGAAATAGGCCAGAGCAGTGAAGGAGGAGCAGTAAAACATATTAAAGTAAAGCCGCAGGGTTCTATGATAGAAATTTTGTGAAGCTCAGTTAATGTGGCAGTGGTATTAGAAAGCTGAGAAATGAAATAATAATGCTTCAATCGTGTAAAAAGGCAAAAAGCATCAGTCTGGAAATTATAGGCTTGTTAGCCTGCCACCTACAATAGAGAAGAACATTGAAGTCAATTATTTCTTTAAGAAAGAAAACTTTCTAACACACTGGATGACAATGAAAGTTCTAAATCCAAGTGAATGTGGCTATTTGTACCTAATTGATCCACTGGGTTTCTCTGGGGGCGGAAGCAATGAGAATGGATGAAGAGAATAAAATTGGTGCGGTATGCCTTGATGTCAAGAAGCTTTTGATTAGATAACTCACCAGAGCCATGTGAGAGAGGTATTGGAGAGGTTGTTGCAAACTGAATAATGAGCCAATGTGCTAATGGTTCCCACTGAACAGTTCAGTGAGCAAGCTTCACCAGTGATGATCCTGGAATTGTATATTCTGTTTTAATTCACTTGTTGGACATGGGCATTTCTGGCATTTATTGCCTGCCCCTAGATGCCTTTGAGAAGATGGTGAGTCAAAAAGTGTGGCATTGGAAAAGCACAGCAGGTCAGGAGAGGAACAGGAGGAGAATCGAAGTTTCAGGCATTGTGCCTTCATCGGGACTGTCGACTCTCCTCCTCGGATGCTGCCTGACCTGCTGTGCTTTTCCAACACCACACTTTTTGCCTTTGATTCTTCAGCATCTGAAGTCCTCGCTCTCTCTCTTTCTTTGAGAAGATGATGGTGAGCTGCCTTTTTGAACTGTTGCAGTTATGTGCTGTAGGTAGACCCACAATGCCATTCGGAGAGGGAATTCCAGGATTTTGACCCAACAATGATATATTTCCAAGTCAAGGCTTGGAGAGGATATTGCAGAGGATGGCATTCCCATCTATCTGCTGCCCCTGCCCTTCCAGATGGAAATGGTCATGAGTTTGCTTTCTAAGAAGTTTTAGTGAATTCCTACAGTGCATCTTGTAGATAGTACACACTGCTGCTACTGAGTGTCAGTGGTAGAAGGAACGGCATGTTTGTGGATGTGGTGCCACTCAAGTGGGCTGCTTTGTCTTAGTTGTGTCAAGCTTCTCATGTATTGTTGGAGCTGCACTCAGTCCGGTTGAGTGGGAGTATTCTATCACACTGCTCCTCTTACTTATATTTGTCACTGAACTCGAAACCTTTTTCTGGCCAGCTACATGAGAAAGAGAAATGTGTGTGCACAAATGTTTATGAATGATGGTTTTTCATTTTAGAGGTGTATGTCATAAGATATGAGATTTGAATATTGAAGATAAAACATACAGAGATGAAAATCCACGGGGAAATTGGACATTTCACTTTGTTTGCACAAAATGCAATATTCTTGTCTGCAAAGCTTTGAAGAAGAATTGTTTCAGCAAACACATCAACAAGTGGAGGAAGCAATTGGATACATTTGTTAAAAAAAATTGAAAGCTTTCTTGAGAGATTGGACAGGAGAGGGCAATCTACCAAGAAGAGGGGAGGCTGGCTCAATGGATTGCCACTTTGCTGTTTCAGGGCACTCATAAAATGAAAGGCTGAACGAATCTGTGCTTTCATTATACTTACTCAAACATAATGCAACTTGCCTTGGTGGAACTTCCAATAAAAGGAAAAGAAAGAAATATATGCATTTCTGTAGTGCTTTTCCAGATCGGCAGGTATTTCAAAATGCTTGAGTCCAACAGAGTGCTTTTGAAGCATAGACATTGTCATGATGCAGGAAGCAGGTCAGCCTATTCACACGCAGGTAGTCTGTTTATTTTGATGTGATTGAGAACTCCTCAGTTCTCCTTTAAAATAGTGCCAAGGAATCTATTGCTACCACCTAAGCAGTCCAATATGCAGTATTGTGAAACTTGAAAGGGTTCAAAATTGATTTACAAGAATCTTGCCAGGGTTGGAGGATTTGAGGTAGGGAAACGTTGAATAGGCTGGGGCTGTGGATAGGATAAATAGATAAATTATCTTCCCTGGGGTGGGGAAGTCCAGAACTAGAGGGCATATGTTTAGGGTGAGAGGGGAAAGATATAAAAGAGACCTGAGGGGCAATTTTTCCACGCAGAGGGTGGTATGTGTATGGAATGAGCTGCCAGAGGAAGTGGTGGAGGCTGGTACAATTGTAACATTTAAAATGCATCTGGATGGGTATATGATTAGGAAGGTTTAAGAGGGATATGGGCCAGGTGCTGGCAGGTGTGTCTAAATTGGTTTGGGATATCGATCGGCATGGATAAGTTGGACTGAAGGGTCTGTTTCCGTGCTGTACATCTCTATGACTCTAAATAGTACAATATTTGAAGGATAGCTCCCCTGAGAGATGAGCATTGCTCCAATACTGCACTGTAGTGGAGTGTTTGTCTTGATGTTCTGTTCAAAGTCTGCACTGGGACTGAAACTGGAAGTATTTGGGTCAGAGGTGAGTTTGTTACCCATGGAGCTACTGCTGGGAAAGTGCGAAAGAAAGATATTTAGGATCCTTGACTAGAAGCTTGGTGGAAGTTTTTTTTATCCATTCATGGGAATATTTTTTGATTTGATTTATTATTGTCACATGTACCTAGGTACAGTGAAAAGTTTTGTTTTACATGCAGTGCAGGCTGATCATACCATACGTTAGGGTAATAGAACAAAGTGAGGAAATCAATGTTACTCTGTTAAGCTGCAGAGAAGGTGTACAAAGAGTGAGATCAATATTAAATTTAAAATTTGAGAGGTCTATTTGGAGTCTAATATCAGTAAAGAAGAAGCTGTTCTTGAATCTATTGGGATGTGTGTTTAAGCATGATGGAAGAGGTTGGAAGAGAGTATAATCAGGGTGGGAGGGGTCTTTGATTATATTAGCTGCCTTCCCAAGGCAGCAGGAAGTATACATTAGATTAGATTCCCTACAGTGTGGAAACAGGCCCTTCGGCCCAACCAGTCCACACTGACCCTCCGAAGAGCAACCCACCTAGACCCATTTCCCTCTGACTAATGCATCAAACACTATGGGCAATTTAGCATGGCCAATTCACCTGACCAGCACCTCTTTGGATTGCGGGAGGAAACTGGAGCACCCGGAGCAAAACCCACGCAGACACGGGGTGAACGTGTAAATTCCACACAGACATCGCCCGAGGCTGGAATCAAACCTGGGACCCTGGTGCTGTTTGGCAGCAGTGCCAACCACCGAGCCACCATGTCATTGACATGGAGTCAATGGATGGAAGGATGAATTACGTAATGGACTGGGCTGTGTTCACAACTCTCTGAAGTTTCTTACAGTCCTGAGCAGAATAATCGCTATTTCAATCCGTGATGCATCCGGATAGGATACTTTCCATAGTCCTTCGATAAAAATTGATATGAGTCTGTTGATGGCATTGACTGGATCAGCATTTGTTGACCATCCCAAGTTACCCTGGAAAAGTTGGGGTGAGCTGCCATCTTGAGCTATTGTAGGTACACCCACAACACTGTTATGGAGGCAGTTCCAGGGTTGGAACAGCAATATATTTTCCTGTCAGGATGTTGTGTGGCTTGAAGGAGAACTTGAAGATGGTGGTATTCCCATTCTTCTCGTACCTCTGTCCTTCTGGAATGTAGAGATCGAAGGTTTAGAAGGTGCTGTCTAAAGAGCCTTGGTGAATTGTTTTTGTACCTTTCTTAAGAAGCATCTTCAAGTGGATCACAGACATGCAGAAGTATAGATAGTATATATGGAATGTAGGACTTTGACAATGAAGGCACAGCAGGTGACATGGTAGAGCAAAGTAACTTGGGAATACTCAAATGGCCAGAATTAAGGAAGTGCAGAGTTTCTGGAGGCCTAGAGGAGGTGTGAGAGATAGAGGCATATCCATGGAGGGATTTGAATATGCGTATGAGAATTTTTAATTTGGAATCGTTGCTGGATAGGAAGCCAGTATAGATCAGTACAAGCATGATGGGTTGAAGGGAGTTGGTGCAACTAATGATGCAGCAGAACTTTGGATAAGCTCCAATTTGAGGAGACCTTTTCTTCATTAGGTCCCCTTGCCAATAAAGGAAGAAGGCAATTATTCTGCTTGGCAGATGTATCTCTGTGGTCAAACATGGTTTGAAATGAAGATCAAATAAGCATTGCCAGTATTTTTGCTGCATCTAAACCACTTGTTCTCCACATAACCTTTTGCAGTAAAAGCCTTGAAGGACATCTCCATAATTAGTATTTTTATTTCAGCGACAAACAGGAAGAGAAGGTACGTTCTTAAGATGTTACTACAGTCAGGTACATAAACAATGAGGCGCAAGGAGACTGCAATTAAGCTGAACTGTTTGCTCAAAGAATTACAAATTAGTGTACCATGGAGCAAACTAATTAGGCGGTAATGAAGGAGTAAGTGTGTACTGCTACAGTGAAGGTTTTAGTTGGGTATAATCAGCACCAATTAGTGAAGGAATCTCCTTGCAAAATGCCATAATTTTACCCTGAAATTGGCAACCCAAGAGAAGCTCTTTATTCAGACAGACGCAGCACAGCAATTTACATGGATAACAGCAAAAAAAAAAGATAGTTTAAAAAAAGCAAACTGATTACCAGGTCCGGCTATGTATTTCATTAACGTTCAGAATGTGACCTTTTCTTTAATAGCTCAATTGGATGTCTCTCATTTAACATTTAAAGCAACAGTGCTATTATTGTCAAGGTCACTTTTGGTAAAAGCATTACATATCCTAATGACTGTTAGTGTGAGAATAAAAAAGAATTTCTTCAAGGATTTGAGTCCATTACCCGAGGGGACAGCACTTCTGCAGCGAAGGTGCATCGCTAAATCAAAACACTTCAGCTCCTTCACATGTGGTGAAAAACCCAAAACACTGTTTCAGAGAAGCAGGAAAGAATTCACTTTGGTGTCCTGGCCAATATTTATTTCTCAACCAACACTCTTAAAAATAGTGTTGTCTCAAATCTGCACGGTTATGCAGTTCCTCTGAAGCTCCCTCTATGCCAGTGAGATTAACTTCCATTTTCCGGACTCTCACAAAACAGCATTGGAGGGCATATTGCTTGCTGCGTTGCTGTTTGGGGGCCTTACTGAGGGAAAAGTAACTGCTATCCTTCCTACATAACAGCAGTTATCTGCAGAAACAAAGTGTACATCATTGTCTGTGGAGCACTTTGAGACATCCTCGTTGTTAATAGTGCTATAAAAGGCAAGGTCTTTCTTTCTATTCCCATTTCATTCTTCTCATGAAGCCTCTGTTTACCGTAAATGAAGTGAAAGCTCTGATTACTGCAGGAGCTCCTGTTAGAAATACAGTCAGTTCTGCTATAACATGTGTTTCCTCAACACAAATTTGTTTTAATGCAGTTGAAGAATTTAGACTGTTGTTTGTAGAATGTGAACATTTCTTACCTGTATTGGCCCCATTGGCTTAAATGGCTCTGCTATTGAGCAATTTTCTTATAACATGAGATCTCGCAGAGCGGAACTATCATGTCATATCAGAACTGACTTGTCTATAATTGACAGCATATAATTTGGGTCCAGCCAAATTAAATCAATGTTTAAAAAATGACTTGTTCATTGCAGTATTTACAATCAAACAAAAGAAGACCTACTCTCTGATCCCTCTTCAATGCTAAGTCTTCATTGAGTATCTTGGTTTTAGATTTGGACTGGGGCTCTTTCTCTTCCTGATATTGTTTTCCTCACAATTTTCTTTTTAGTGCCAAGTCTGGGTCTCCTCTCTCTGAATCTGAAGCTAGTTATCTCAGAGCTAGTCTCTTTTGACAACAATAAATAACCTGCTCCCTGTTTTTTAGCTTGTATTCCACCAGACTCACTCACTTTTTCCCTCAGTACAGTCTTGGTCTAAACATGGACAAAACAGCAGAACTCCAGAGGTGAGGCAAGGTCAGGTTTGACCAAGTGCAGCATCAAGGAGCCAGAGGAAACTGGAGTAAACAGGAAGCACAGGCTAAACTCTCTTCTGGTTGAGAGTCATACCTGTCATAAAGGGAAATAATTTTGTTTGTTGGAAATAAATCATTTTACTTTCAGCACATCTCGGCAGGAGTTCCTCAGCGTAGTGTCCTAGGCCCAACCTTTTCAGCTACTTCATCAGTGACTTTCCTCCACCATTATGTTGGAAGTCGCAGGTTACTGATGAGTGTACAATGTCTAGCACTATTCACAACTCCTCAAATATGAAGCAGTCCATGACTATATGCAGAAACACATGGATAATATTCAGACTGTGACTGCACAATTTTGCCAAAAAGGTTCCAGGCAATGGCCAACTCCAATAAGAGAAACTCCAACCATTATCCCTTGACATACAATAGTGTAACCATCCTAAAATCAACCCCTATTGCCATCATATGATTAATACTGAGCAGAAACTCACCTGGACAAGCCATGTCAATATTGTGGCTACACAGCTGAACAGAGTCTGCGAGTTTTGCAGTGAATACCCCAACTCCTGATTCACTAAAATATTTCCACTACCAACTAAGCATAGCCATGAATGTGATAGAGTGTCCTACACTTGTCTGGATGAGTTACAGTAATTCCAATAACATTCAAAAAGTTTGACCCTATCCTGGGCAAATCAGCCCACTTTGTCAGTACCCCATTCACTACATTAACTATTCACTCATTCCACACAATGGCAAAAGTGTGCACCATCTATGAGGTGCACTGCAGCAACTCATCAAGGCTCCTTCATCAGGACCTTCCAAACCCATGACTTGTACCATCTAGAAGGCAAAAAAGCAGCAAGTGCAAAGGAACACCACTACCTGCAAGTTTCTCTTCAAGTCGCATAACATCCCATCTTGCAACTATATCACCATTCCCTGAGTGTCACTGAGTCAAAATTCTGGAGGTAACATCCTCACAACATTGTGCGTGTACCCATACCTGATTGAGCTTAGTCATTGAAATTAGTGGCTCACCACTTCCTTCTCAAGGATAATAAATGCTTGCCTCATCCACAAGAAACTTTTTTTAAGTTCTGCAGATTTACATTCCAACATGATCTCAGTATTGGCTACGTTGTGTAAAACCACCCAAAATGCTGCATCGTTAACTAATAAACATCAGGTTGGTTTAGAATCTCTCCAACATTGTGAGAATTTCAGTATTGTGGAAATGAGTAGTTCATATGTCCTTTATTCTGTTAAGCTCTCAGTACTACAAGTGAAATCAGCACTTATACATATGTTGTCAAGTGCTTACATTAACAAGAAATAATTGTGTTGATTTACTTTCAGATAAAGAGCATGTTGTGTATTGTGTGGGTCGATATAACAGTAACCTTTTAATACAAAGCAGGAGTTGCCATTTCCATTTAGAATCAATACTGAATTGTTTCCATTGGCGACAAACATTTATCTGACAAGGAGTCCCGGAGACATTGATGGCTTGTGGTTTGTCTTGCAGGAGAAGTTGTAGAACTAAACTTAATGTGTTTTTATCGATGAGAAGGACCCAAGGTTCTACATATTTTAATCGCAGACGTTTCAAGTTGGCCTATCTAAGTGACCATTCCAAAGAAGCATCTCAGCAAAAGCAAAATTTAAGTATCAACACAAACTTGAGATTATTTTCTACAGAACATCAAGGGAACTGAAGGAGTGGGGTATCCCATTTACCAGCGCAACACTTGGTTGTTTGTGTTTTGAATGTAGGGATTTAGAAATAATCCTGGGGTGTCTGTTGGCTTATTTGCAATTTGCAGTTGATACCATAGTGCAGGTTCAATGTCTCTGCCAGCCGAGGCCCTACCTTCTCACTCTTGCCTGAGATATAGTCAACGCTGCCCACCACCAGTCACCTCCTAGGACTATGATGACTTTACGATTGACAAGTGTCTTTATTTTCAATTTCTTTTATGTTGTTTTACAAATAGACTTTAGATATTCGTTACTTATTGTGCATAATCAATATATTTGTATATAAAGAGCAGTTTGAATCCACAAAGGAAGTCAGGTAAACCTCAGGAGGTTATGATTTTGTTGCCTTTTGTGATCCCTGTTGTTTTTTTCAGAATATACTGGGACGTGACAGTTGAATGACAGGGTCTGGTTTATGACTTTGTGTGACAAGGTACCTTGATTTACATTTCTTAAAGATACAAAAGTGGCTTTTGAAAATTGAATTGAAGGCTCCAATGAAGTTAGGGAGAAGGAAATAAGTCTTAGTTACAGGTTAAGGGAGGTTTAATTTCCCAGGGACTGAAGGTAAGAATCATGTGGCAGGATTTAGGATTTTAATAATTTTACGCTAATGAGCAAATTAAAACCAACATGGATAAAGTATTGATCAAACGTAAAAAAATTATTAAAACATTGCTGATGCTGAAAATATGAAGCAAAAATGAAATTGCAGGAGAAACTCTGCAGGTCTGGCAACATCTGTGCAGGTTAGCGTTTTGAATCCAGTGACCCTTCATCAGTCATTGAACTTGAAACATTAACTCTATTTCTCTCTCCACAGATGTTGCTAGACCTGCTGAGTTTCTCCAGCAAATTCTGCTTTTACTTATGAAAGGTGGTTGACCTGAAACATTAACACTCTTTCTCTCCAGATGGTAGATGACCTGCTAAAGTTTTCTCACAATTTTGTTCTTGTTACAAAGAAGGCTTCTCTCTGTACTGCAGTTGTTGTGTGATGCTAATCTATGTTCTTATCCTCATTTGTGCCCACAATACTGATGTCATTCATAATTGCAAAACCGTGAATGATGTACTTCCCTTGATTACCATTATGGAGGAGGAAACTAGGATAAGATATCTTGCAATGGTTTAATGTAATACATCATGGACTGTCTGGCCCCTGGCTCAATAATCTAGATCCTGTTGGTGACTAAGATTTTTTCAGCATTCCAAAAGACAGACTTTCTTTTGCATTTTTAACTCCAAGCTTGTTGGAAAACATTAGCACCACTTAATTAACTGCAAGATACTTGCTTGGAATTAAATTAGATCACATAGAAACATGACATATCACACATTTCCTGTTTATTTTTGCTGTTTTACATTTTCAGGAAAGAAGTGGCAGAGATAGCATTTCAGGCAGAGGTGTTAAAATGGAGTGTCTAATTCAGTAGGTAATATGACACCATATAAAAATAGCAGATGTCAGAGGAGAGGTACAAGTATGCAGAGAAATTCAGTAACTAAACAGAAATAGAACTTAGCCTTTCATGTACCAACCTGATAAAGAACAGCCAATTGATCAAGAGCGTGCAGAACATAAAGCGTTTTATAGAAAGGGACCTTAGTTCTGTGGTTGACTGTTCAGTGGTTGATTACACATTAAAATGGTTGGCAAGACCCAAGACAATAAAAGGAAAAGATGAGTTATAGAGACCCTTCAGTCCAACTCGTCTATCTGACCAGATACTCTAAATTAATCTGGTCCCATTTGCCAGCACTTGGCCCATATCCCTCTAAACCCTTCCTATTCATGTACCCATCCAGATTTTAAATGTTGTAATGATACCAGCCTCCTCCACTTCCTCTGGCAGCTTGAACCCTTTTGATGAAGCTTTCTGAGCCTTTCCTCACAGTCAGGGAAGTAAAACCTGCTGTTATATTCTTATTGTCCTTCTCTGAGTGTTTTCCACTGACCACATCTTCAAATGGATCAGCAGCTACAGCTGGGTTTTGTGCCTAACGTGTAATCTCACAAATATTTTACGGGTTGTTATATATTTCACACACTAATGTAGGGTTACATGGAACATTTGCTATTGTAACAAGATGTTTGGTCCAATTGGTCTGTGGCAGTGTTTGTTCTCGACATGGACCTTCACCGAACCTTATCTTCTGATTTCTTTCCCTCTTATGTATTTATCCAACTTTCTCTTCAATGTATCTTTGCTATTTATCTCAACCAATCCTTGTGCTAGTAGTTCCACATTCTCATCACTCTCTCAGCAAACAATTTCTCCTGGATTCCCTTTTGCAATTCATTAATGACTGTCTTATATTTATGTCCCTCAGTTGTGATCTCCTCCACACAAGGAAATACCTTTCGACCTAACTTATCAAACTCTTGCATTACCTTCAATATTTCTATCATAACATCCCTCAACTTCTCAAAACTCCTTCTAAGAGGAGTATCCTCAGTTCCAGTGTCGTATTTGGAGTACTGTTTTGCCTTTCCTCCAGTCCCTCTATGTAGTAGACAAATATTCTGACCAATGTTCTATGTGAGTTTAATATGATTCTTCTGCTTTTGTATTCTAATTCTCCAGAAAGGATCCTTGTTGTTTTGTGCATATTTGAAGGCCTTATTAACACCCATCACCCCTTTCTGTGATTTATGTACCCATCCTCCCTTTGCTAATCTACTCCATTAGAGTTCTTATTTTCCAAGGAGTAATTACCTCTTTTTATAAAATCAAATGGCACCATTTTTCATTGTCTACATAGACAGTTATTAGTCACCTATTTTATAGCTATATGCGGGTAGTCATGGTTTTCCTTCACTTGATCATGTGATAATGTCACCTTCCCAGAAGGTAGTGAAATAACTCCACAGAGGGCGGTATCCCGTTATTTACACAGGCAGAGTACACGACACCAACCCAGCAAGCACAGAGCAGGCTCCTAGAGAGGACAGAACCTCTGACACTCCTGTTTATTTTTTTTAATTTTTTTATTTTTTCTTTTTTTTCTTTTTCTCTCCTTTTTTTTCTTTTCTTTTTGTCTTTCCTTTAAAGTTAAAGTTCCCCACTACAACTACCCTGTTACTTTTGTTCCTATCCAGAATCATTTAGATTTAGATTAGATTAGATTAAAGTGTGGAAACAGGCCCTTCGGCCCAACAAGTCCACACCGAACCGCCGAAGCGAAACCCCACCCATACCTCTACATTTACCCCTTACCTAACACTACGGGCAATTTAGCATGGCCAATTCACCTGACCCTGCACATCATTGGACTGTGGGAGGAAACTGGAGCACCCGGAGGAAACCCACGCAGACACGGGGGGAATGTGCAAACTCCACACAGTCAGTCGCCTGAGGCGGGAATTGAACCCGGGTCTCTGGCGCTGTGAGGCAGCAGTGCTAACCACTGTGCCACCGTGCCGCCCACGACACTCCTGTTTATATCTGTCAGCCAGGACTCCCTGATTGGACCAGGTTAACAGCCCCAATCAGGGAATTCATATTCTGAGGCTGACCGCATTCCAATCACTAGAGTAGACTGACAGGGAGCTCCCCTAATGCCTTTACACACTGTGATCCAGTCAGCTAGAGCTTACCCATCCTTTGATTTAATTTTGATTTGATTTATTGTTGAAACATCTTCCTAAGTACAGTAAAAAGCTTTGTTTTGTGAGCAGTACAGGCAGATCATACCAAACAAGGACATACAGATCATAGGGTGTTTAGACAGAGCAAGGCACACAAGGTTATGGCTGCACAGGAGATGCACAAAAGCAAGAACAACATTAGATTTGAAATTAGAGCTATCCAGTTACCCATCTTGTCCTTTCTCACCCCTGCTTCCCTTTCCGACAATGTCTGTCAATCTTCCTGCGAGATATCTGTCTCTCTTTATTATCTGTTCCAATGATACAGCAAAGAATTTCACTTTTTGCTCTTTGATGTTGCTCACTAAATCCCATTTTGTCTCCAGCTACTTCCATCACTTTCTGTCTGTGTCAGAAAATGTAAAATTCCTGTTATGTGACCACATCACAAACATATTCCGATTATCAGTAATCTGTCTGCTTGCTGCCCATGTCTCTATAGCATGCAACATATTACATCTTCCTCAGTATTAAGCAGAAGCTCCACATTGGTGTGATCACCAAATTTCGGAATTTGTGCTTCCAATTACTGATATTATGATTGTCCTCTTACATCATGAATAGTGGCAAGGACTCATCAAAACACAACTGATTCCAGGATTTAGCTCATGGACATCAAACAGCTTTTACAGGGCATGCAGTCCTGTGTTCTGCACCCAGAGTTATTTCTGTGAATTTTAAGCAGCAAATGATACATTATTAATCAATGACCCTCCTTGCAAATGATGCTCCACTTGCTGCTAACAATGTTGTGTACATTTCCTGAGTAGACCAGGAATATGGCTTAGTAGTTAATGATAATAATTGTTATTAATTACAGAACACTTCATAATCAGTGGATTTTAGTGTAAGAAAGATTTTTGAGACAAGGGTAGCATCTTAAATCAGAATCGATAAACTTGTCAGCGAGTTGAAATCTCAGCAGTGTAGACACAAAACCTCAGTCAAGGAATGGATTTCAAAGATAGTGGATAAAAAATGAAAGAACTGCGGGTGCTGGAAATCTGAGACAAAAACAGAAATTGCTGGAGAATCTCAGCAGGTCTGGTAGCATCTGTGGAGAGAAATCAGAGTTAGTGTTTTGGGTCCAGTGAACCTTCCTCAGAAAAAGGACAAGTTCTTGTTGATGCAATAAAACACTCTTCACAGAATCGATCACCAAAGGTGGAGATACCTGAGGATGATCAAGAGCTGATTAGATTAGATTAGATTACTTACAGTGTGGAAACAGGCCCTTCGGCCCAACAAGTCCACACGGACCCGCCGGAGCGCACCCACCCAGAACCAGTCCCCTACATTTACCCCTTCTCCAATCACTACGGGCAGTTAGTATGACCAATTCACCTGACCTGCACATTTTTGGACTGTGGGAGGAAACCGGAGAACCCGGAGGAAACCCACGCAGACACGGGGAGAATGTGCAAACTCCACACAGTCAGTCGCCTGAGGCAGAAATTGAACCCGGGTCTCTGGCACTGTGAGGGTGATGTCTGCAGAAGACTGTGAGTTTCCAAACAGATGATCACAGATAACTCTAACACCAACAACCTTGCAGGTCTCAGCACTAGTCACAACACCATGACATTGGCTGCCAAAGTCACTATGACCTGTTCTGAGGAAGGATCACTGGACCCAGTCACAGAGTAGCTAAAACCAACAGTGTAGGTGTATTTAAAGTAAAGCTAAATAAGTACCTGTTTGAAAAAGAAATTGAAGGAAAGGTTGATGAGGAGGTTTGTGAAGTATTAATGCTGGTAGAAACCAGTTGGGCCAAATGGCTTCCTAATTCTTTGTCTGTAGAATGTATAAGCTGATACCAACAAGACACAAAGTCTATGTGACATTAAATGTAAAGCATTGAATCCTGCTGTGGCCACTTACCCATGTGAAGATTCAGACAGAGAAAAAGATTCAGAGCAAAGGACAATAAAAATGACTCTGTTTTTAGCTCAGTTACCTCAAAGAAAGACAAAACATGCCATTAATTTATCTTTTTACATTTATTCTTAGCTTTGACAATAAAGTCCAATCAACAACTGAACTGATTCCCTTTTCTTGATTCATCTTACATCTGTCATTTTTGTGTTCTCCTGGCTAACTTGACAGGCCTGATGTATGGAACATTCACTTTTATTTGTGGCTTATATTCCTAATTTCTGAGTCTTTGTGGACATGAATAACTCAGATACATTTCAGAGAAGGCTGGCTAAGTCACGGGGGAGGTCATGCAGTAGATATCCTCCCAGCCAGAAGGTCCCACTCCATGACCTGAGGGCCAGAGAAGGTTCAAAGCACAAATCTTTCCAATGTGCCCAGTGGTGGACGGTAAGAGTGGAAGAGTGTCCTGATCAGTGTATTCACGACAGAATGGTAGTCATCAGTGTGACAGGCTGCTAAATCATTCCAGGAAAGCTGAGCTGGGGGGACAATGTGAGCATATGTATTAGTCTGCCCCATGAGCCACTAGATGTCAGAAGGGGGAAAGGAATAGAAAGTGAAAATGCAGGGAATGAGTGCAAGAAGGCTCATCTGTTGTATTCCCACGTCACCTGTTTCTGTGGTGCAGAATTCAATGTAATTTCTTGACATGTAGTGCATGATGGATGCCCAGAATAGAACACAATTAAATTCCCTGACCCTGTCTTGATCTACACAGGAACTAAGAAGGAAGAGAACCCGCAGGAATCCTCTGAGAGCCATTGTACTCAATCATTACCCAGGTACCTGTAAACTGCTCAAAACTCTTGGGAACAAGTATCAGGAGGAGGAAAAAATGGGCCTTGAGTCCTTTGCATATGGAGGATAAATAATTAATGTTTCAAACGATGTCGTGCTAGTAATATTTTAAGTTGTTGCTATTTTATTGATTCAGTGCAGATTTATTGCCAATATGCACCAAACAGCTGAGAGGATTTGTTACCATGTGAAAAACAAGACTCCAAATGGCTCAATGAGTTGCTTTTAACTCAATGAGGTGTGTATATCATGTTCTATTTCCCAAGGCTCATTACAGTTTAGAAGGGCTACATTTCTACTTCATGGCTGCATCTCGTCCTTGTTGCAAGGCCAGTCGATGTTATTCACTGAAGGCTCAACCCCTGAAAACAGGTGCAGCAAATCAATCTGTGTTCATTCAGGAATGGACATTTCAACTCCTGTTAATGAGGACAAGTTACACTACAAGCAGCACAAGTATTCCCAAAGTCAATGGACTCATTCAGTTTTTTTTTGTAAAGCTATCAGCAGCTGCTATTATGAATTTAATACCATTTGGCCATTTACTTAAACATTTTGACTCGTGAAGAAAGAAGACTGGAGACCTTTCCACTGAGACCTCAGCTAATGGGCATTTCAAAGCTGAGGAACGTCCCCTCATCTCTGTTTACTTGCTTCCACAGTGTCTGCTGAATTGTCTGCCAGAGATCCTTGCACAGTGCCAAGTGCATGTTCCCGCTAAGAGGCTTCTCTTGTACTGAGCAATAACTTTGAAGTATTTTACCATGCAAATAATCAAGATCCAAAATAGCTGTTATGAAACATCCTTAAGTAATCATATTTCAACAATGTTGAGGATGAAAGGAATATTCTACTAAGTTGAGACAACGAGAGATGAATGAATACAGATGGCAGAGTCAATAAGAAGGCCATTAACATGCTAAGGATTGAAATGGCATTGAGAAACAGCATAACTAAAGCTGCAACTGTTTCCCAAGGTCATCTGAACCTTGAGATGTGTTACCAGTTTAGAATATATTACAGAGTGCATTATTGTAATATTTCTGAATATGATAGCTATCACTACAATTTGTATTTTCCTGTTGGATTAGTTGATGGTGATGGAACCTTTGGAATTAGCAATAGTCAGAGAAGCAATACTGCCCTACAGAGTAGCACAACAGTGATGCTGTAATTATTTTACAGGAATAAAGGTAAGGTTTCCATTGTCTTATCAGACCAGAGGGTACTGTCCATGAGAAATAGATAACTGAGGGTCACAGGTGAGGGGAGAGGTTGAGAAGCAGCGTCCATCATGGTAATCTTAGCTGGTGTGGGAACTGAGCTCACGCTGTTGACTTTATGTTGCATCATAAACTGAGCATCCAGCCAACTGAGCTAACTGACCTTGTATGAGCAATCCTGCCAATTTCTCATTCTCTCATGCAGTGATGCAGATGAGTTCTGTATTTGGGGTGAGCCTGTGGAATTCACTACTGCAGAGAGCCTTCACGGCCAAAGGATTTTATGATTTCAAAAGGGAGTTGAATATAACATTGCAGCTAAAAGCTTTCAAAGGAGAAAAGCAAGAGCAGACAATTGACTTGGATGATCGGCCATGATCGTATTGAGTGGTAGACCATGCTCGAATGACCTGTTCCTGCTCCTATGTTCTATGTTTCTCTGTTTGTTGCAAGGAAATATTTACGAGCAAAGAACTGTGTTCATGAAAAAGTAGAAAGATCAGGTTGTGCCAGCCGGAGCATGTGACCACAGAGAATTTCCATGTGATGAGCCCAGCTGAGTCTAAATATCTCTTGGTATTTCGAATGAGGGTTATGTGATGCAACCTCATTGTATCAGACAGTTCGTAACTGACATCATGAATAAGCTCCGCCCATCAGGATACAGCTTGTTCTGCTGCAACGCGCGTTTCGCCAATGCAAATTGGCTGTTATGTGATTGACAAATACAGGACACTGTTTCTAAAATGCAATTGCATCACCAACACTTTAAGCGCTTTTTTATTATGCAATTTTTGTGTAGCGTGGGTTCGCACAAGAATGCAACGATCACATAATAGCAGAACTACCTGTATAAAGCACTGTTCCTGAGAGGAGCTAACTAGTGTTACAAATGTGTGTTTGCAGTGAGCAGTTCAGTTCTAGTCCATGTTGTGACATAGTACTTATTCTTCAGTGCAGCCTGTGATCTGACAAGTCTTTCGTGTAACTAGCTATTAAGTAATATGCCATAAACCTCTTCTGTTTTATGAAGACTGAGTTTCTCTTCTGCCAAAAACTTTGTGCATGGGCATTCTTGCCACCCAGTATTTGTAACTTACAGTGAGAGCAATTAGATGAATTAGTGACAGTGAGCTTACCCAAGCCATCTCAGTTCCAGTGGACAAGACCTTGCTGGCAGAGTTGGATTTGAAAATACACCAAATTCTTCCTCACATGCGTCTATATACAAGAATTATAGAAATGATTTTGAGTCTGTGTTCAAAAAGTCAGATTTGAGAACATTTTTGAAGACAAGTGAGCTGGAAAGGGGAAGACATTTAACCACATCGGGCACTGGAATCTCAGAAGTCTGTCATTGTTGTTATATTGAGAGGAGTTCACAATACAGAGTAAACCAGGCTGGATGGATGAGGAATGTGATCCAGAACAGAAGTCACCAGCAGTTGGTGGGTAACACCTTGGGTGAATGCCAGAGACTAGGATACAAGGGGTTAATAATGGGGTCTTGCAGATCAGATTGATTTTAAATCGAAGCTCTGAGTGTAACATTGCTGCGCTGTTTTACTTTGAACTGTGTGAATTTTCTTTGGCCACAGAATGAATCATGGAGCAGTTCTAATGACGACGTTGTGTCTGAGGGTGATACAAGTTAAATTCCTATCCTGGCATGTCTGATCTGACTGGTTCAAACCCCAAAAGAAGCCATGTACTTGGAATATTAGAGGGAAAGGAAAGAGGGAAGTTACTCAGATGATTTCCTTCCCTTTTCATTCTGAGAGCTGTGTTTCCAGAGCATATTATTGCTAACAGACATACAGGAGGGCAGAACTGCGACACGCAGTGTGTTATTGTTGTAACTTGCTTTACGTTGATTCTGTAATGTCGTGTATTATCTGAAACATGCATTTCCATTATTTTTCAGGCAGCTACTTTGGAGAGACAGATCTTTGATTTCCTGGGCTATCAATGGGTTCCTATCCTGGCCAACTTTTTGTACATTATGGCAATCATCCTGGGTATCTTTGGAACCATCCAATACAGACCCAAATACTTAGTTATGGTAAGTGCGTCATTTGGCTTGTAACTGTTATAGAGTCATAGAAATGTGCAGCACGGAAACAGACCTTTCGGTCCAACCTGTCCATGCTGACTGGATATCCCAACCCAATCTAGTCCCACCTGCCAGCACCCGGCCCATATCCCTCCAAACCCTTCCTATTCATATACCCATCCAGGTGCCTTTTAAATGCTGCAATTGTACCAGCCCTCTTCACTTCCTCCAGGTGAAAACAAGGACTGCAGATGCTGGAAACCAGAGTCTAGATTAGAGTGGTGCTGGAAAAGCACAGCAGGTCAGGCAGCAACCAAGGAGCAGGAAAACCGACGTTTCAGGCAAAGATGAAGGGCACCACTCTAATCTAGACCCCACTACTTCCTCTGACAGCTCATTCCAAACACATACTACCCTCTGCATGAAATAGTTGCCCCTTAGGTCCCTTTTATATCTTTCCCCTCTCACCCTAAACCTTTGCCCTCTAGTTCTGGACTCCCCGACCCCAGGGAAAAGATTTTATCTATTTATCCTATCCATGCCCCTCATGATTTTATAAATCTCTATAAGGTTACCCCTCAGCCTCCGATGCTCCAGGAAAAACAGCCCATCCTATTAATCTCTCTGTTTAGCTTAAATCCTCCAAGCCTGGCAACATCTTTGTAAATCTTTTATGAACCCTTTCAAGTTTCACAATATCCTTCCGATAGGAAGGAGATCAGAATTGCATACAATATTCCAACAGTGGCCTAACTAATGTCCTGCATAGCTGCAGCATGACCTTCCAACTTTTGTACTCAATACTCTGACCAATAAAGGAAAGCATACCAAATGCCTTCTTCACTATCCTATCTACCTGCAACTCCACTTTCAAGGAGCTATGAACCTGCAATCCAAGGTCTCTTTGTTCAGCCACACTCCCCAGGACCTTACCATTAAGTGTATAAGTCTTGCTCTGATCTGCCTTTCCAAAATGCAGCACCTCACATTTATCTAAATTAAACTCCATCTGCCACTTCTCAGCCCATTGGCCCATCTGGTCCAGATCCTGTTGTAATCTGAGGTAATCTTTTTCACTCCACTACACCTCCAATTTTGGTGTCATCTGCAAAAATACTAACTTTACCTCCTATGTTCACATCCAAATCATTTATATAAATGACAAAAAGTAGTGGACCCAGCACCGATCCTTGTGACACTCCGCTGGTCACAGGCCTCCAGTCTGAAAAACAACCCTCCACCACCACCCTCTTCTACCTTCAAGCCAGTTCTGTATCCAAATAGCTAGTTCTCCCTGTATTCCATGAACTCTAACCTTGCTAACCAGTTTCCCACGGGGAACCTTGTTGAATGCCTTGCTGAATTCCATACAGATTACGTCCACCACTCTGCCCTCATCAATCCTCTTTATTACTTCTTCAAAAAACTCAATCAAGTTTGTGACACATGATTTCCCATGCACAAAACCATGCTGACTATCCCTAATCAGTCCTTGCCTTTCCAAATATATGTACATCCTGTCCCTCAGGATTCCCTCCAACAACTTGCCCACCACCGACATCAGGCTGACCGGTCTATAGTTCCCTTGCTTGTCCTTACCACCTTTCTTAAACCGTGGCACCACGTTAGCCAACCTCCAGTTTTCTGGCACCTCACCTGTGACTATCGATGATTCAAATATCTCAGCAAGAGACCCAGCAATCACTTCTCTAGCATCCCACATAGTTCTAGGGTACCCCTGATCAGGTCCTGGGGATTTATCTACTTGTATGAGTTTCAAGACATCCAGCACTCTGTAATATGGACCTTTTTCAAGATGCACCATCTATATCCATACATTCTATGTTTTCCATGTGCTTCTCTACAGTAAACACTGATGCAAAATACTCGTTTAGTATCTCCCCCATCTCCTGCGGCTCCACACAAAGGTTGCCTTGCTGATCTTTGAGGGGCCCTATTCTCTCCCTAGTTACCCTTTTGTCCTTAATGTATTTACAAAAATGCTTTGGATTCTCCTTAACCTTATTTGCCAAAGCTCTCTCATGTCCCCTTTTTGCCCTCCTGATTTCCCTCTTACGTATACTCCTACTGCCTTTATACTCTTCTAAGGATTCACTTGATCTCTCCTGTCCATACCTCATATATGCTTCCTTCTTTTTCTTAACCAAACCCTCAATTTCTCTAGTCATCTCGCATTCCCTACACCTACCAGCCTTTCCTTTCACCCTAACAGGAATATACTTTCTCTGAATTCTCGCTATCTCACTTCTGAAGGCTTCCCATTTTCCAGCCATCTCTTTAACTGCAAACATCTGCTCCCAATCAGCTTTTCAAAGTTCTTGACTAATACCGTCAAAATTAGCCCTCCTCTAATTTAGAAACTCAGTTGTAAGATTTGATCTATCCTTTTCCATCACTATTTTAAAACAAATAGAATTATGGTCGCTGGCCCCAAAGTGCTCCCCCACTGACACCTAAGTCACCTGCCCTGCCTTATTTCCCAAGAATAGGTCACATTTTGCACCTTCGCTAGTAGGTACATCCACATACTGAATCAGAACATTTTCTTGTACACACTTAACAAATTCCTGTCCATCTAAACCCTTAACACAATGGCAGTTCCAGTCTATGTTTGGAAAGTTAAAATCCCCTATCATAACCACCCTATTATTCTTACAGATCGCTGAAATCTCCTTACAAATTTGTTTCTCAATTTCCCTCTGACTATTGGGGGGTCTATAATACAATCCCAATCAGGTGAGCAACCCTTTCTTATTTCTCAGTTCCATCCAAATAATTTCCTTGGATGTATTCCCAGGATGATTTCCCAGTTAAAATTTCGAAACCCACTGAGTTTCTCCAGCAATTTCTGTGTTTGTGTGAGAGATTTAGGAAGTTTCCTGTGCCAATAAATTAAAAACACCAGCATGAAAGAAAACCAGAAAAAATAGTCGAGGTTGGGGTAAGAACGTAAAAATGCCAGCATGATGTTAATGCACTCTTGCATTAAAGTTCAACAGCTCTTGAGTGTTCGACTTGCTAATATGGTTTGTTCGGGTCATCACCGTGGTAACAAGCATCTCAGGAAGTCACTCACTGTTCGATGTGAATTCTGCACAGAGCAAGGCCCGTTTGTTTTCCCAATCCAATGCAGCAAATCTAAATGTATAAATACCAGTGTGTATTTTTCATTCATTCAGAGTTGGCTTTTCTGCAAGTTACTGTATGAAATATCTCCATACTGAAGTGGATCCTTTAACTAAATTGCTAATTTAACAGAGCTGCCAACTATTTGTTGGTGCCAGAACCTTATTTTGTTAGAATATAAACCAGTGTATTTGAAAAGTCTTAAAAGGTTTGCTTTGAAATGGAAGTCCATGTGCTCAGATACTGCCCCCAAGGGCTCTGCATTGGAGGACTGAATAGTTGTATAGTGCCTCAGGGATACATTACACTCAGCACCTTCAGCAGTGACCCACCGGATACTCGCTGTTTAATGTGGCTGTTTTCAGGCCACCTGCCTATGGGATAATGCTGGGATTTAATATTGCTGTCTCTATGGTTCTTACTATCAAAGCAATGAAATGAAGGGCATCTTATTGGGCAATGGAGCAGTTGAAAAGACTGTAATTAACTGTATAGTTTCAATTCTAGTGGAACAAGCAGTCCTTTGAAGCAAAAGCAATATCACTGACAATCTCAAATAAAAACAGAAATTACCAGAACTACTCAGCACCCTTGGAAGATCAGATTGCATGGGGGAGAAACCAAGTGAATGTTTCAAGTCAGTGACAAAAAAATTATCCTACTTCAATGTTAACTCTGACTCTGATTTTATACATTCACATCATATTCTTGAAGGAAGCTGCTCCAAGGGTTTTAGTGATTTCAGTTTCGTAGGTTTTCCCTCTCCCAGTGACAACCGAAACCGGGGGCCAAGTCAGGGGATCACCTGGCATTCGGCAGCAGTAATGTCAGTAAATGGGTAGGCAATAGTAGTATCCTTACCCAGTAACTTTTCAATATGAATTATTCCATGGGATGTGGGTTTGGTGGCAAGGCCAACATTCATTTTCTGTCCCTAATTGCCCTTGATCTGAGAACTTTACTCGACCATTTCAGAGCACTACTTCAGAGTGGCATGGTGGCTCAATGGTTAGCACTGCTACCTCACTGTACTAGGGACCTGGGTTCAATCCCAGCCTCGGGTGACTGTCTGTGTGGAGTTTGCGCGTTGTCTGTGTGGCGTTTGCTCTGGTTTTCACCCCCTGTGCAAGTTAGGTGGATTGGCCATGCTGAATTACCCATAGTGTCAAGGGACGTACAGACCAGGTGGAATAACCATGGAAAATACAGCATTACAGGGATGGGGTGGGATTCTGTTCAGAGGGTCAATGTGGGCTGGATGCCTGCCTCCACACTGTAGGGATTCTATTACATTTAATATAATGTGAGCATGCGATGCCAACTACTATCAGAATGGAGAACTGCCACCATCCCTATTTCTGGCAAAGTGTACAGTGTCTTCTTTTGCTGACGTGGTAGAGGGAAATGATTAGATAGTCTCATAAGAAGAGGCTCCTGTCTTAAACAAGATGCAGGTTATTGCATGACGGCAATCTTCCACTTACACCAACACAGACAGACATCCTGAAAACTGAAATAAAGCTCAATAATTATATTAACACAAGAATTGTTTTTAAACATGTATAGAACTTATTATTGTGGAATTTGGCATTTCACAGATATGGAATTAGTTTATCAGGACCAATCATTCTGAAATTAGTGATTCATTTGGATGTCAATTACATTACACTTGATATACTAAGATGTTCTTACATGTTCTTAAGGGTTCTTACATGAAGAATAATAGTGTAGAATAGAATATTCTCACCAGCTGCTGATTGCAAAGGAGTTAGCAGTACACCCAGGGAGGAGAGTAAACTCACTAACAACAGCTTCTGGATTTCCATGTCATTCTGTGCATGTATGGACTCCATTGATGTTGGAGCAGAAAAAGGCCATTCAGCCCATCGAGTCTACTCTGCTGTACGATGAGATCGCAGGTGATTTGATAATCCTCAACTCCAGTTTTCTGCCTTTTCTCCATAACCCTTGATTCTGAACCTATTGTCATTGCCAGCACAAAATCCAAGCCTCAGATTTCATAGATGGAAATGTGTTGCTGGAGAAGCGCAGCAGGTCAGGCAGCATCTAGGGAACAGGAGAATCGACGTTTCGGGCAATGCCCTGAAGAAGGGCTAATGCCCGAAACGTCGATTCTCTCTGTTCCCTAGATGCTGCCTGACCTGCTGCGCTTCTCCAGCAACACATTTCCATCTCTGATCTCCAGCATCTGCAGACCTCATTTTCTCTTCAGATTTCATAGAACAGTACAGGCCCTTTGGCCCTCGAAGTTGTGCTGGCTTTCTATCCTACTTTAAGATCAAACTACTCTGCATACTCTTCATTTTACTATCATCCATGTGCCTATCCAAGAGTCGCTTAAATGCCCTTAATGTCTCTGACTCTACTACCACTGCTGGCAGTGCATTCCACACACACCCACCACTCTCTATGTAAAGAACCTACCTCCTACATCTCCCCTCAACCTTCCTCCAATCACCTTAAAATTATGCCCTCACATGATAGCCATTTCTGTCCTGGTAAAAAAAGTCTCTGACTAATCACTCTATTGACCCCTTTCCACAGAGAGAGCTTGACCTGCTAAGAGTTTTAATTGATCCTGTAGTTTGTATTGCCTTATTCTTGGGAAGAAACCAACTTGTACATATATTCTATTCTTCAATATAGAGTCCATTGAGAGAAGGATAAGAACTTGCAAACAGTGTAAGCCTCAATAAAAAAAAATATGAGTAACCTAATAACAGTAACAAAAACAGGAATTGCGAGAAAAACTCAGCAGGTCTGGCAACATCTGTGGAGAGAAAGTAGCGTTAACGTTATGGGTCCAGTGACCCTTCTTCTTAAGTTCTACTTTTGTTTCTGATTCCCAGGATCCGCTGTTCTTTCAGTCCTTTAATATAATAACAGTGCTGAACCACAGCAGTAACAGAGGCTTGAATTCTAGAGATGGCTATCTACATGCAAGAGTCAATGAGTGGCTCAGTAAGCCCCAGCAACAGTGGAGAAATTGATAACAGCTTAACTCCAATAATGATCTGTTAAGTGGATGGCAGAATTGAGATGAGCAGGTTGCTCAGTCTCAGCTGTGGCTCAATTGGTAGCAACATAGTTCTGTAATTAAGAGGTTCTGGGTTGTCGTCCCATTTTAGGTCTTAAGCACAAAAATCAAAGGTTGACATGACAGTGCAGTATTGAGACTGTCAGAATTGTAACCTTTTTTGAAAAAGGTATTAAACGGAGATCCTGTCGCCCCATGAGATGGATGTAAAAAAGTCCAATGCAATATTTTGTAGGAGTGGAATTACCCCTGGTGTCCTGCTCAATATTTATCCCTCAATCACTTACACAAAAAACAGATGACTCAATCAGTATCGCGTTTCAGTTTTGGGCTCTTTCTGTACACAAATTGACTGCCACAATTCTTGTGTTGAAAATTTGGCTAGGCTACAAAATTATCTCAATAGATATCAAGGGCTTTGAACTATATAATGGGACTTAAAGGAGCTGTTATAATGGCAAGTCTTTCATTTCTCTGTAGTATTTTGGAGGAATGTTATTGAATCATATTTTTGTTCAGTAAGATGTTTTTGATTTTATTTCATCAAGACTTTTTGTAATTTATCATCAATAACGGTGACTGAAAACATCATGTTATTGAATCTGTACTTTTCAGTGGCTCTGCTCATTTACTGGCCCTTGGGAAAATTGGATGGGAGATACTTTCAAATTAATCATTCGCTGATGCAACTAATGCACTAAAGCTATTCAGGTGCCACAGTGGCCCAGTGGTTAGCTCTGCTGCCTCATAGCAGCAGGGTCCCAGGATCAATTCCAGCCTCGGATGACTGTCTGTGTAAAGTTTGACATTCTCCCTATATCTGTGTGGGCTTGCTCTGGTTTCCTCCCCCAATCCAAAGATGTGCAGGTCAGATGGCTTGGCCATGCCCATGGTGTTAGGTCAATTAGTCAGAGGGAAGTGGGTCACCCTTCAGAGGGTTGGTTGGACCAAAGGGCCTGCTTCCACACTGTAGGGAATCTAATTTATTCCTTTGGCATCACACACACACCAAGGTTTGAGTTTGGGCGATGGAGTAAAACCAGTCATCCCAAAAATGAGGAGAAACGCAGAACTGGTTGTCAACTGTCAATCAATTCATTCAGAGCCAAGATCGACCCTCTCAGGATTGTGCAGGATAGACACAACAATGACTGGGGCAAAAATAAAATTTAAATGAATAAAAATGAAAGGTGGAAATTGAGTTCAGAATTGTTAAAATGTACAAGCGTAAGAAAATTAAGTTATTGTTGAGGCTTATGCCAAGTGGATGAATGCCATTGCTCCTAGTTCTGCCTTTTAAATAACACTGGGGTCAGATATTGAGTCAATCTATTCAAAGGATATCTTTAATGCACTCAGAAGCCTGCTGCCTTATTCTTCTGAATAGAACCCTGTGTTTACTTCCTTAGAAATGTCACTGCAGCCTTGGCTGCTGATGATGAGAAAACTCTGCTGGCTTGAACACAATCAAACACTTGTTCAAGGTCAATCGAAAAGCTTCTAAAAATAAACTAAGAATAGAGAAGACTGTTGTGACCATCACACCTTCGCAGACGAGTTGTATGTCAGAATGAAAACTTCACTTGTTTCTTCCTGTCCCAGAAAGCAGCCAACTTGCCGTGTGCTTCGTGTATTTAATAGGAGAGGCTTAGAACAGGCGAAAGGGTGAAATGCTGCCAGTGTCAGATTGAACATCCATTTACAAACTGCCCATTATAGTCACTGTCCATTCTACACCCTGCCCATTATAGGCACTGTCCATTCTACACCCTGCCCATTATGGGCAATGTCCATTCTCCACCCTGCTCATTATAGGCACTGTCCATTCTACACCCTGCCCATTATAGGCACTGTCCATTTACAAACTGCCCAGTATCATCACTGCCCATTCTCCACACAGCCCATTATAGTCACTGTCCATTCTACACCCTGCCCATTACAGTCACTGTCCATTCTACACCCTGCCCAATATAGTCACTGTCCATTCTACACCCTGCCCATTACAGTCATTGTCCATTTGCAAACTGCCCATTATAGGCACTGACCATTCTACATACTGCCCATTACAGGCACTGCCCATTCTACACCTTGCCCACTTTAGAAACTGTCCATTCTACACCCGGCTCATTATAGTCACTGTCCATTCTATACCTTGCCCATTACAATCACTGACCATTCTACACACAGCCTATTATAGTCACTGTCCATTCTCTACCCTGCCCACTATAGTCACTGTCCATTCTACACCCTGCTCATTATAAGCACTGTCTATTCTTCATACTGCCCATTATAGACACTGTCAATTCTACACCCTACCCATTATGGGCACTGTCCATTCTCCATCCTGCCCATTATAGTCACTGTCCATTCTACACCATTCCCATTATCGTCACTGTCCATTCTCCACACAGCCCATTACAGTCACTGTCCGTTCTACACCCTGCCCATTATAGTCACTGTCCATTCTACACCCTGCCCATTATAGTCACTGTCCATTCTACACCCTGCCCATTATAGTCACTTTCCATTCCACGCCCTGACCATTATAGTCACTGTCCATTCTACACACAGCCTATTACAGTCACTGTGCTTGGATGCTGCCTGACCTGCTGTTCTTTTCCAGCAACACATTTTCAGCTCAGATCTCCAGCATCTGCAGTCCTCACTTTCTCCATTACAGTCACTGTCCATTCTACACCCTGCCCATTATAGTCATTGTCCATTCTGCACACAGCCCATTATAGTCACTGTCAATTCTACACACTGCCCATTATAATCACTGTCCATGCTCCACTCTGCCCATTATAGTCACTATCCATTTCACGCCCTAACCATTATAGTCACTGTCAATTCTACACACTGCCCATTATAGTCACTGTTCATTCTCCACACAGCCCATTATAGTCACTGTCAATTCTACACTTTGCCCATTATAGTCACTGTCCATTCTACACCCTGCCCATTATGGGCACTGTCCATGCTCCACCCTGCCCATCATAGTCACTGTCCATTCTACACCTTGCCCATTATAGTCAATGTCCATTCTACACCTTGCCCATTATAATCACTGTCCATGCTCCACTCTGCCCATTATAGTCACTATCCATTTCACGCCCTAACCATTACAGTCACTGTCCATTCTACACACAGCCCATTATAGCCATTGTCCATTCTGCACACAGCCCATTATAGTCACTGTCAATTCTACACCTTGCCCATTATAGTCACTGTCCATTCTCCACCCTGCCCATTATAGTCACTGTCCATTCTACACCATGCCCATTATAGTCACTTTCCATTCCACGCCCTGACCATCATAGTCACTGTCCATTCTACACCCTTCCCATTATAGTCACTGCCCATTATAGTCACTGTCCAATCTACACCCTTCCCATTATTTTCACTGTCCATTCTACACCCTGCCCATCATAGTCACTGTCCATTCTACACCCTTCCCATTATAGTCACTGCCCATTATAGTCACTGTCCAATCTACACCCTTCCCATTATTTTCCCTGTCCATTCTACACCCTGCCCATTGTAGTCACTGTCCATTCTACACCTTGCCCATTACAGTCACTGTCCATTCTAAACCTTGCCCATTATAGTCACTGTCCATTCTACACCCTTCCCATTATAGTCACTGCCCATTATAGTCACTGTCCAATCTACACCCTTCCCATTATTTTCACTGTCCATTCTACACCCTGCCCATTGTAGTCACTGTCCATTCTACACCTTGCCCATTATAGTCACTGTCCAATCTACACCCTGCCCATTATAGTCACTGTCCAATCTACACCCTGCCCATTATAGTCACTGTCCATTCTACACCTTGCCCATTATAGTCACTGAACATTCTACACACTGCCCAGTATAGTCACTGTTCATTCACCACACAGCCCATTATAGTCACTGTCCATTTTACACACTGCCCATTATAGTCACTGTCCATTTTACACACTGCCCATTATAGTCACTGTCCATTTACAAACTGCCAAATATAGTCACTGCCCATTCTCCACACAGCCCATTATAGGCACTGAGCATTCTACACCCAGCCCATTATAGTCACTGTCCATTCTACACACTGCCCATTACAGTCACTGTCCATTTATAAACTGCCCATTATAGGCACTGACCATTCTACACCCTGCTCATTATAGTCACTGTCCATTCTACACCCTGTCCATTACAGTCACTGTCCATTCATCACCCTGCCCATTACAGTCACTGTCCATTCTACACCCTGCCCATTATAGTCATTGTCCATTCTGCACCTTGCCCATTTTAGTCACTATCCATTCTACACCCTGTCCATTACAGTCACTGTCCATTCATCACCCTGCCCATTATAGTCACTGTCCATTCTGCACATTGCCCATTATAGTCACTGTCCATTCTACACCCTGCCCATTATAGGCACTGTCCATTCTACACCCTGCTCATTATAGTCACTGTCCATTCTACACCCTGTCCATTACAGTCACTGTCCATTCATCACCCTGCCCATTACAGTCACTGTCCATTCTACACCCTGCCCATTATAGTCATTGTCCATTCTGAACCTTGCCCATTTTAGTCACTGTCCATTCTACACCCTGTCCATTACAGTCACTGTCCATTCTCCACCCTGCCCATTATAGTCACTGTCCATTCTGCACCTTGCCCATTATAGTCACTGTCCATTCTACACCCTGTCCATTACAGTCACTGTCCATTCATCACCCTGCCCATTATAGTCACTGTCCATTCTGCACCTTGCCCATGATAGTCACTGTCCATTCTACACCCTGTCCATTACAGTCACTGTCCATTCTCCACCCTGCCCATTATAGTCACTGTCCATTCTACACCGTGCCCATTATAGACACTGTCCATTCTACACCCTGTCCATTACAGTCACTGTCCATTCTCCACCCTGTCCATTACAGTCACTGTCCATTCTCCACCCTGCCCATTATTGTCACTGTCCATTCTTCACCCTGTCCATTACAGTCACTGTCCATTCTACACCCTGTCCATTACTGTCACTGTCCATTCTCCACACAGCCCATTATAGTCACTGTCCGTTCTACACCCTGTCCATTACAGTCACTGTCCATTCTCCACCCTGCCCATTATAGTCACTGTCCATTCTACACCTTGTCCATTACAGTTACTGTCCATTCTGCACCCTGCCCTTTACAGTCACTGTCCATTCTCCACCCTGCCCATTACAGCCACTGTCCGTTCTACACCCTGCCCATTATAGTCGCTGTCCATTCTACACCCTGTCCATTACAGTCACTGTCCATTCTCCACCCTGCCCATTATAGTCACTGTCCATTCTACACCCTGCCCATTATAGTCACTGTACATTCTGCACCTTGCCCATTACAATCACTGTCCATTCTACACCCTGTCCATTACTGTCACTGTCCATTCTCCACACAGCCCATTATAGTCACTGTCCGTTCTACACCCTGTCCATTACAGTCACTGTCCATTCTACACCTTGCCCATTATAGTCACTGTCCATTCTCCACCTTGCCCATTATAGTCACTGTCCATTCTGCATCCTGCCCATTACAGTCACTGACCACTCTACACCCTGTCCATTACAGTCATTGTCCATTCTACACCCTGTCCATTACAGTCACTGTCCATTCTACACCCTGCCCTTTACAGTCACTGTCCATTCTACACCCTGCCCATTATAATCACTATCCATTCTACACTTTGCCCATTATAGTCACTGTCCATTCTACACCCTGTCCATTACAGTCACTGTCCATTCTCCACCCTGCCCATTATAGTCACTGTCCATTCTACACCCTGCCCTTTATAGTCACTGTCCATTCTGCACCTTGCCCATTACAATCACTGTCCATTCTACACCCTGTCCATTACTGTCACTGTCCATTCTCCACACAGCCCATTATAGTCACTGTCCGTTCTACACCCTGTCCATTACAGTCACTGTCCATTCTCCACCCTGCCCATTAGAGTCACTGTCCATTCTACACCCTGTCCATTACAGTCACTGTCCATTCATCACCCTGCCCATTACAGTCACTGTCCATTCTACACCCTGCCCATTATAGTCATTGTCCATTCTGCACCTTGCCAATTTTAGTCACTGTCCATTCTACACCCTGTCCATTACAGTCACTGTCCATTCATCACCCTGCCCATTATAGTCACTGTCCATTCTGCACCTTGCCCATTATAGTCACTGTCCATTCTACACCCTGTCCATTATAGGCACTGTCCATTCTACACCCTGCTCATTATAGTCACGGTCCATTCTACACCCTGTCCAGTACAGTCACTGTCCATTCATCACCCTGCCCATTACAGTCACTGTCCATTCTACACCCTGCCCATTATAGTCATTGTCCATTCTGCACCTTGCCCATTTTAGTCACTGTCCATTCTACACCCTGTCCATTACAGTCACTGTCCATTCATCACCCTGCCCATTATAGTCACTGTCCATTCTGCACCTTGCCCATTATAGTCACTGTCCATTCTACACCCTGTCCATTACAGTCACTGTCCATTCATCACCCTGCCCATTATAGTCACTGTCTATTCTACACCCTGTCCATTACAGTCACTGTCCATTCTCCACCCTGCCCATTATAGTCACTGTCCATTCTACACCGTGCCCATTATAGACACTGTCCATTCTACACCCTGTCCATTACAGTCACTGTCCATTCTACACCCTGTCCATTACAGTCACTGTCCATTCTCCACCCTGCCCATTATAGTCACTGTCCATTCTTCACCCTGTCCATTATAGTCACTGTCCATTCTTCACCCTGTCCATTATAGTCACTGTCCATTCTCCACCCTGCCCATTATAGTCACTGTCCATTCTACACCCTGTCCATTACAGTCACTGTCCATTCATCACCCTGCCCATTACAATCACTGTCCATTCTACACCCTGTCCATTACAGTCACTGTCCATTATCCACCCTGCCCATTATAGTCACTGTCCATTCTACACCCTGCCCATTATAGTCACTGTCCATTCTGCACCTTGCCCATTATAGTCACTGTCCATTCTACACCCTGTCCATTACAGTCACTGTCCATTCATCACCCTGCCCATTATAGTCACTGTCCATTCTACACCCTGTCCATTACAGTCACTGTCCATTCTCCACCCTGCCCAATATTGTCACTGTCCATTCTACACCCTGCCCATTACAGTCACTGTCCGTTCTACACCCTGCCCATTATAGTCACTGTCCATTCTCCACCCTGCCCATTACAGTCACTGTCCATTCTCCACCCTGCCCATTATAGTCACTGTCCATTCTACACCCTGCCCATTATAGTCACTGTTCATTCTGCACCTTGCCCATTACAATCACTGTCCATTCTACACCCTGTCCATTACTGTCACTGTCCATTCTCCACACAGCCCATTATAGTCACTGTCCGTTCTACACCCTGTCCATTACAGTCACTGTCCATTCTCCACCCTGCCCATTATATTCACTGTCCATTCTACACCTTGTCCATTACAGTTACTGTCCATTCTGCACCCTGCCCTTTACAGTCACTGTCCATTCTCCACCCTGCCCATTACAGTCACTGTCCGTTCTACACCCTGCCCATTATAGTCACTGTCCATTCGACACCCTGTCCATTACAGTCACTGTCCATTCTCCACCGTGCCCATTATAGTCACTGTCCATTCTACACCCTGCCCATTATAGTCACTGTCCATTCTGCACCTTGCCCATTACAATCACTGTCCATTCTACACCCTGTCCATTACTGTCACTGTCCATTCTCCACACAGCCCATTATAGTCACTGTCCGTTCTACACCCTGTCCATTACAGTCACTGTCCATTCTACACCCTGCCCATTATAGTCACTGTCCATTCTCCACCCTGCCCATTACAGTCACTGTCCATTCTCCACCCTGCCCATTATAGTCACTGTCCATTCTACACCCTGCCCATTATAGTCACTGTTCATTCAGCACCTTGCCCATTACAATCACTGTCCATTCTACACCTTGCCCATTACAATCACTGTCCATTCTACACCCTGTCCATTACTGTCACTGTCCATTCTCCACACAGCCCATTATAGTCACTGTCTGTTCTACACCCTGTCCATTACACTCACTGTCCATTCTACACCTTGCCCATTATAGTCACTGTACATTCTGCACCCTGCCCTTTACAGTCACTGTCCGTTCTACACCCTGCCCATTATAGTCACTGTCCATTCTACACCCTGTCCATTACAGTCACTGTCCATTCTCCACCCTGCCCATTATAGTCACTGTCCATTCTACACCTTGTCCATTACAGTTACTGTCCATTCTGCACCCTGCCCTTTACAGTCACTGTCCATTCTCCACCCTGCCCATTACAGTCACTGTCCGTTCTACACCCTGCCCATTATAGTCACTGTCCATTCTACACCCTGCCCATTGTAGTCACTGTCCATTCTACACCTTGCCCATTATAGTCACTGTCCAATCTACACCCTGCCCATTATAGTCACTGTCCATTCTACACCCTGCCCATTGTAGTCACTGTCCATTCTACACCTTGCCCATTATAGTCACTGTCCAATCTACACCCTGCCCATTATAGTCACTGTCCAATCTACACCCTTCCCATTCTTTTCACTGTCCATTCTACACCCTGCCCATCATAGTCACTGTCCATTTTACACCCTTCCCATTATAGTCACTGCCCATTATAGTCACTGTCCAATCTACACCCTTCCCATTATTTTCCCTGTCCATTCTACACCCTGCCCATTGTAGTCACTGTCCATTCTACACCTTGCCCATTACAGTCACTGTCCATTCTACACCTTGCCCATTATAGTCACTGTCCATTCTACACCCTTCCCATTATAGTCACTGCCCATTATAGTCACTGTCCAATCTACACCCTTCCCATTATTTTCACTGTCCATTCTACACCCTGCCCATTGTAGTCACTGTCCATTCTACACCTTGCCCATTATAGTCACTGTCCAATCTACACCCTGCCCATTATAGTCACTGTCCAATCTACACCCTGCCCATTATAGTCACTGTCCATTCTACACCTTGCCCATTATAGTCACTGAACATTCTACACACTGCCCAGTATAGTCACTGTTCATTCACCACACAGCCCATTATAGTCACTGTCCATTTTACACACTGCCCATTATAGTCACTGTCCATTTTACACACTGCCCATTATAGTCACTGTCCATTTACAAACTGCCAAATATAGTCACTGCCCATTCTCCACACAGCCCATTATAGGCACTGAGCATTCTACACCCAGCCCATTATAGTCACTGTCCATTCTACACACTGCCCATTACAGTCACTGTCCATTTATAAACTGCCCATTATAGGCACTGACCATTCTACACCCTGCTCATTATAGTCACTGTCCATTCTACACCCTGTCCATTACAGTCACTGTCCATTCATCACCCTGCCCATTACAGTCACTGTCCATTCTACACCCTGCCCATTATAGTCATTGTCCATTCTGCACCTTGCCCATTTTAGTCACTATCCATTCTACACCCTGTCCATTACAGTCACTGTCCATTCATCACCCTGCCCATTATAGTCACTGTCCATTCTGCACATTGCCCATTATAGTCACTGTCCATTCTACACCCTGCCCATTATAGGCACTGTCCATTCTACACCCTGCTCATTATAGTCACTGTCCATTCTACACCCTGTCCATTACAGTCACTGTCCATTCATCACCCTGCCCATTACAGTCACTGTCCATTCTACACCCTGCCCATTATAGTCATTGTCCATTCTGAACCTTGCCCATTTTAGTCACTGTCCATTCTACACCCTGTCCATTACAGTCACTGTCCATTCTCCACCCTGCCCATTATAGTCACTGTCCATTCTGCACCTTGCCCATTATAGTCACTGTCCATTCTACACCCTGTCCATTACAGTCACTGTCCATTCATCACCCTGCCCATTATAGTCACTGTCCATTCTGCACCTTGCCCATTATAGTCACTGTCCATTCTACACCCTGTCCATTACAGTCACTGTCCATTCTCCACCCTGCCCAGAATAGTCACTGTCCATTCTACACCGTGCCCATTATAGACACTGTCCATTCTACACCCTGTCCATTACAGTCACTGTCCATTCTCCACCCTGTCCATTACAGTCACTGTCCATTCTCCACCCTGCCCATTATTGTCACTGTCCATTCTTCACCCTGTCCATTACAGTCACTGTCCATTCTACACCCTGTCCATTACTGTCACTGTCCATTCTCCACACAGCCCATTATAGTCACTGTCCGTTCTACACCCTGTCCATTACAGTCACTGTCCATTCTCCACCCTGCCCATTATAGACACTGTCCATTCTACACCTTGTCCATTACAGTTACTGTCCATTCTGCACCCTGCCCTTTACAGTCACTGTCCGTTCTACACCCTGCCCATTATAGTCACTGTCCATTCTACACCCTGTCCATTACAGTCACTGTCCATTCTCCACCCTGCCCATTATAGTCACTGTCCATTCTACACCCTGCCCATTATAGTCACTGTACATTCTGCACCTTGCCCATTACAATCACTGTCCATTCTACACCCTGTCCATTACTGTCACTGTCCATTCTCCACACAGCCCATTATAGTCACTGTCCGTTCTACACCCTGTCCATTACAGTCACTGTCCATTCTACACCTTGCCCATTATAGTCACTGTCCATTCTCCACCTTGCCCATTATAGTCACTGTCCATTCTGCATCCTGCCCATTACAGTCACTGACCACTCTACACCCTGTCCATTACAGTCACTGTCCATTCTACACCCTGTCCATTACAGTCACTGTCCATTCTACACCCTGCCCTTTACAGTCACTGTCCATTCTACACCCTGCCCATTATAATCACTATCCATTCTACACTTTGCCCATTATAGTCACTGTCCATTCTACACCCTGTCCATTACAGTCACTGTCCATTCTCCACCCTGCCCATTATAGTCACTGTCCATTCTACACCCTGCCCTTTATAGTCACTGTCCATTCTGCACCTTGCCCATTACAATCACTGTCCATTCTACACCCTGTCCATTACAGTCACTGTCCATTCATCACCCTGCCCATTACAGTCACTGTCCATTCTACACCCTGCCCATTATAGTCATTGTCCATTCTGCACCTTGCCCATTTTAGTCACTGTCCATTCTACACCCTGTCCATTACAGTCACTGTCCATTCATCACCCTGCCCATTATAATCACTGTCCATTCTGCACCTTGCCCATTATAGTCACTGTCCATTCTACACCCTGTCCATTATAGGCACTGTCCATTCTACACCCTGCTCATTATAGTCACGGTCCATTCTACACCCTGTCCATTACAGTCACTGTCCATTCATCACCCTGCCCATTACAGTCACTGTCCATTCTACACCCTGCCCATTATAGTCATTGTCCATTCTGCACCTTGCCCATTTTAGTCACTGTCCATTCTACACCCTGTCCATTACAGTCACTGTCCATTCATCACCCTGCCCATTATAGTCACTGTCCATTCTGCACCTTGCCCATTATAGTCACTGTCCATTCTACACCCTGTCCATTACAGTCACTGTCCATTCATCACCCTGCCCATTATAGTCACTGTCTATTCTACACCCTGTCCATTACAGTCACTGTCCATTCTCCACCCTGCCCATTATAGTCACTGTCCATTCTACACCGTGCCCATTATAGACACTGTCCATTCTACACCCTGTCCATTACAGTCACTGTCCATTCTCCACCCTGTCCATTACAGTCACTGTCCATTCTCCACCCTGCCCATTATAGTCACTGTCCATTCTTCACCCTGTCCATTATAGTCACTGTCCATTCTTCACCCTGTCCATTATAGTCACTGTCCATTCTCCACCCTGCCCATTATAGTCACTGTCCATTCTACACCCTGTCCATTACAGTCACTGTCCATTCATCACCCTGCCCATTACAATCACTGTCCATTCTACACCCTGTCCATTACAGTCACTGTCCATTCTCCACCCTGCCCATTATAGTCACTGTCCATTCTACACCCTGCCCATTATAGTCACTGTCCATTCTGCACCTTGCCCATTATAGTCACTGTCCATTCTACACCCTGTCCATTACAGTCACTGTCCATTCATCACCCTGCCCATTATAGTCACTGTCCATTCTACACCCTGTCCATTACAGTCACTGTCCATTCTCCACCCTGCCCATTATTGTCACTGTCCATTCTACACCCTGCCCATTACAGTCACTGTCCGTTCTACACCCTGCCCATTATATTCACTGTCCATTCTCCACCCTGCCCATTACAGTCACTGTCCATTCTCCACCCTGCCCATTATAGTCACTGTCCATTCTACACCCTGCCCATTATAGTCACTGTTCATTCTGCACCTTGCCCATTACAATCACTGTCCATTCTACACCCTGTCCATTACTGTCACTGTCCATTCTCCACTCAGCCCATTATAGTCACTGTCCGTTCTACACCCTGTCCATTACAGTCACTGTCCATTCTGCACCCTGCCCATTATAGTCACTGTCCATTCTACACCTTGTCCATTACAGTTACTGTCCATTCTGCACCCTGCCCTTTACAGTCACTGTCCATTCTCCACCCTGCCCATTACAGTCACTATCCGTTCTACACCCTGCCCATTATAGTCACTGTCCATTCTACACCCTGTCCATTACAGTCACTGTCCATTCTCCACCGTGCCCATTATAGTCACTGTCCATTCTACACCCTGCCCATTATAGTCACTGTCCATTCTGCACCTTGCCCATTACAATCACTGTCCATTCTACACCCTGTCCATTACTGTCACTGTCCATTCTCCACACAGCCCATTATAGTCACTGTCCGTTCTACACACTGTCCATTACAGTCACTGTCCATTCTACACCCTGCCCATTATAGTCACTGTCCATTCTCCACCCTGCCCATTACAGTCACTGTCCATTCTCCACCCTGCCCATTATAGTCACTGTCCATTCTACACCCTGCCCATTATAGTCACTGTTCATTCTGCACCTTGCCCATTACAATCACTGTCCATTCTACACCTTGCCCATTACAATCACTGTCCATTCTACACCCTGTCCATTACTGTCACTGTCCATTCTCCACACAGCCCATTATAGTCACTGTCTGTTCTACACCCTGTCCATTACAGTCACTGTCCATTCTACACCTTGCCCATTATAGTCACTGTCCATTCTGCACCCTGCCCTTTACAGTCACTGTCCATTCTCCACCCTGCCCATTACAGTCACTGTCCGTTCTACACCCTGCCCATTATAGTCACTGTCCATTCTACACCCTGTCCATTACAGTCACTGTCCATTCTCCACCCTGCCCATTATAGTCACTGTCCATTCTACACCTTGTCCATTACAGTTACTGTCCATTCTGCACCCTGCCCTTTGCAGTCACTGTCCATTCTCCACCCTGCCCATTACAGTCACTGTCCGTTCTACACCCTGCCCATTATAGTCACTGTCCATTCTACACCCTGCCCATTGTAGTCACTGTCCATTCTACACCTTGCCCATTATAGTCACTGTCCATTCTACACCTTGCCCATTACAATCACTGTCCATTCTACACCCTGTCCATTACTGTCACTGTCCATTCTCCACACAGCCCATTATAGTCACTGTCTGTTCTACACCCTGTCCATTACAGTCACTGTCCATTCTACACCTTGCCCATTATAGTCACTGTCCATTCTGCACCCTGCCCTTTACAGTCACTGTCCATTCTCCACCCTGCCCATTACAGTCACTGTCCGTTCTACACCCTGCCCATTATAGTCACTGTCCATTCTACACCCTGTCCATTACAGTCACTGTCCATTCTCCACCCTGCCCATTATAGTCACTGTCCAATCTACACCCTGCCCATTATAGTCACTGTCCAATCTACACCCTGCCCATTTTAGTCACTGTCCATTCTACACCCTGTCCATTACAGTCACTGTCCATTCTCCACCCTGCCGATTATAGTCACTGTCCATTCTCCACCCTGCCCATTATAGTCACTGTCCATTCTGCACCTTGCCCATTATAGTCACTGTCCATTCTACACCCTGTCCATTACAGTCACTGTCCATTCATCACCCTGCCCATTATAGTCACTGACCATTCTGCACCTTGCCCATTATAGTCACTGTCCATTCTACACCCTGTCCATTACAGTCACTGTCCATTCTCCACCCTGCCCATTATAGTCACTGTCCATTCTACACCGTGCCCAATATAGACACTGTCCATTCTACACCCTGTCCATTACAGTCACTGTCCATTCTCCACCCTGTCCATTACAGTCACTGTCCATTCTCCACCCTGCCCATTATTGTCACTGTCCATTCTTCACCCTGTCCATTACAGTCACTGTCCATTCTACACCCTGTCCATTACTGTCACTGTCCATTCTCCACACAGCCCATTATAGTCACTGTCCGTTCTACACCCTGTCCATTACAGTCACTGTCCATTCTCCACCCTGCCCATTATAGGCACTGTCCATTCTACACCCTGCTCATTATTGTCACTGTCCATTCTACACCCTGTCCATTACAGTCACTGTCCATTCATCACCCTGCCCATTACAGTCACTGTCCATTCTACACCCTGCCCATTATAGTCATTGTCCATTCTGCACCTTGCCCATTTTAGTCACTGTCCATTCTACACCCTGTCCATTACAGTCACTGTCCATTCTCCACCCTGCCCATTATAGTCACTGTCCATTCTGCACCTTGCCCATTATAGTCACTGTCCATTCTACACCCTGTCCATTACAGTCACTGTCCATTCATCACCCTGCCCATTGTAGTCACTGTCCATTCTACACCTTGCCCATTATAGTCACTGTCCAATCTACACCCTGCCCATTATAGTCACTGTCCAATCTACACCCTGCCCATTATAGTCACTGTCCATTCTACACCTTGCCCATTATAGTCACTGAACATTCTACACACTGCCCAGTATAGTCACTGTTCATTCACCACACAGCCCATTATAGTCACTGTCCATTTTACACACTGCCCATTATAGTCACTGTCCATTTACAAACTGCCAAATATAGTCACTGCCCATTCTCCACAAAGCCCATTATAGGCACTGAGCATTCTACACCCAGCCCATTATAGTCACTGTCCATTCTACACACTGCCCATTACAGTCACTGTCCATTTATAAACTGCCCATTATAGGCACTGACCATTCTACACCCTGCCCATTATAGTCACTGTACATTCTGCACCTTGCCCATTACAATCACTGTCCATTCTACACCCTGTCCATTACTGTCACTGTCCATTCTCCACACAGCCCATTATAGTCACTGTCCGTTCTACACCCTGTCCATTACAGTCACTGTCCATTCTACACCTTGCCCATTATAGTCACTGTCCATTCTCCACCTTGCCCATTATAGTCACTGTCCATTCTACACCCTGTCCATTACAGTCACTGTCCATTCATCACCCTGCCCTTTACAGTCACTGTCCATTCTACACCCTGCCCATTATAATCACTATCCATTCTACACTTTGCCCATTATAGTCACTGTCCATTCTACACCCTGTCCATTACAGTCACTGTTCATTCTCCACCCTGCCCATGATAGTCACTGTCCATTCTACACACTGCCCATTATAGTCACTGTCCATTCTGCACCTTGCCCATTACAATCACTGTCCATTCTACACCCTGTCCATTCTCCATACAGCCCATTATAGTCACTGTCCGTTCTACACCCTGTCCATTACAGTCACTGTCCATTCTCCACCCTGCCCATTATAGTCACTGTCCATTCTACACCCTGTCCATTACAGTCACTGTCCATTCATCACCCTGCCCATTACCGTCACTGTCCATTCTACACCCTGCCCATTATAGTCATTGTCCATTCTGCACCTTGCCCATTTTAGTCACTGTCCATTCTACACCCTGTCCATTACAGTCACTGTCCATTCATCACCCTGCCCATTTTAGTCACTGTCCATTCTGCACCTTGCCCATTATAGTCACTGTCCATTCTACACCCTGTCCATTATAGGCACTGTCCATTCTACACCCTGCTCATTATAGTCACTGTCCATTCTACACCCTGCCCATTATAATCACTATGCATTCTACACTTTGCCCATTATAGTCACTGTCCATTCTACAACCTGTCCATTACAGTCACTGTCCATTCTCCACCCTGCCCATTATAGTCACTGTCCATTCTACACCCTGCCCATTATAGTCACTGTGCATTCTGCACCTTGCCCATTACAATCACTGTCGATTCTACACCCTGTCCATTACTGTCACTGTCCATTCTCCACACAGCCCATTATAGTCACTGTCCGTTCTACACCCTGTCCATTACAGTCACTGTCCATTCTCCACCCTGCCCATTATAGTCACTGTCCATTCTACACCCTGTCCATTACAGTCACTGTCCATTTATCACCCTGCCCATTACAGTCACTGTCCATTCTACACCCTGCCCATTATAGTCATTGTCCATTCTGCACCTTGCCCATTTTAGTCACTGTCCATTCTACACCCTGTCCATTACAGTCACTGTCCATTCATCACCCTGCCCATTATAGTCACTGTCCATTCTGCACCTTGCCCATTATAGTCACTGTCCATTCTACACCCTGTCCATTATAGGCACTGTCCATTCTACACCCTGCTCATTATTGTCACTGTCCATTCTACACCCTGTCCATTACAGTCACTGTCCATTCATCACCCTGCCCATTACAGTCACTGTCCATTCTACACCCTGCCCATTATAGTCATTGTCCATTCTGCACCTTGCCCATTTTAGTCACTGTCCATTCTACACCCTGTCCATTACAGTCACTGTCCATTCATCACCCTGCCCATTATAGTCACTGTCCATTCTGCACCTTGCCCATTATAGTCACTGTCCATTCTACACCCTGTCCATTACAGTCACTGTCCATTCATCACCCTGCCCATTATAGTCACTGTCTATTCTACACCCTGTCCATTACAGTCACTGTCCATTCTCCACCCTGCCCATTATAGTCACTGTCCATTCTACACCGTGCCCATTATAGACACTGTCCATTCTACACCCTGTCCATTACAGTCACTGTCCATTCTCCACCCTGCCCATTATAGTCACTGTCCATTCTTCACCCTGTCCATTATAGTCACTGTCCATTCTTCACCCTGTCCATTATAGTCACTGTCCATTCTCCACCCTGCCCATTATAGTCACTGTCCATTCTACACCCTGTCCATTACAGTCACTGTCCATTCATCACCCTGCCCATTATAGTCACTGTCCATTCTACACCCTGTCCATTACAGTCACTGTCCATTCTCCACCCTGTCCATTATAGTCACTGTCCATTCTACACCCTGCCCATTATAGTCACTGTCCATTCTGCACCTTGCCCATTATAGTCACTGTCCATTCTACACCCTGTCCATTACAGTCACTGTCCATTCATCACCCTGCCCATTATAGTCACTGTCCATTCTACACCCTGTCCATTACAGTCACTGTCCATTCTCCACCCTGCCCATTATTGTCACTGTCCATTCTACACCCTGCCCATTACAGTCACTGTCCGTTCTACACCCTGCCCATTCTAGTCACTGTCCATTCTACACCTTGCCCATTATAGTCACTGTCCATTCTCCATCTTGCCCATTATAGTCGCTGTCCATTCTGCATCCTGCCCATTACAGTCACTGACCACTCTACACCCTGTCCATTACAGTCACTGTCCATTCTACACCCTGTCCATTACTGTCACTGTCCATTCTCCACACAGCCCATTATAGTCACTGTCCGTTCTACACCCTGTCCATTACAGTCACTGTCCATTCTCCACTTTGCCCATTATAGTCACTGTCCATTCTACACCCTGTCCATTACAGTCACTGTCCATTCTCCACCCTGCCCATTATAGTCACTGTCCATTCTACACCCTGCCCATTATAGTCACTGTCCATTCTGCACCTTGCCCATTACAATCACTGTCCATTCTACACCCTGTCCATTACTGTCACTGTCCATTCTCCACACAGCCCATTATAGTCACTGTCCGTTCTACACCCTGTCCATTACAGTCACTGTCCATTCTCCACCCTGCCCATTATAGTCACTATCCATTCTACACCCTGTCCATTACAGTCACTGTCCATTCTCCACCCTGCCCATTATAGTCACTGTCCATTCTACACCTTGTCCATTACAGTTACTGTCCATTCTACACCTTGCCCATTCTAGTCACTGTCCATTCTACACCCTGCCCTTTACAGTCACTGTCCATTCTACACCCTGCCCATTATAATCACTATCCATTCTACACTTTGCCCATTCTAGTCACTGTCCATTCTCCACCTTGCCCATTATAGTCACTGTCCATTCTGCATCCTGCCCATTACAGTCACTGTCCACTCTACACCCTGTCCATTACAGTCACTGTCCGTTCTACACCCTGTCCATTATAGTCACTGTCCATTCTACACCTTGCCCTTTACAGTCACTGTCCATTCTACACCTTGTCCATTACAGTTACTGTCCATTCTACACCTTGCCCATTCTAGTCACTGTCCATTCTCCACCTTGCCCATTATAGTCACTGTCCATTCTGCATCCTGCCCATTACAGTCACTGTCCACTCTACACCCTGTCCATTACAGTCACTGTCCGTTCTACACCCTGTCCATTACAGTTACTGTCCATTCTACACCCTGCCCTTTCCAGTCACTGTCCATTCTACACCCTGTCCATTATAGTCACTGTCCATTCTACACCCTGTCCATTACAGTCACTGTCCATTCTCCACCCTGTCCATTACAGTCACTGTCCATTCTACACCCTGCCCATTATAACCACTATCCATTCTCCACCCTGCCCATTATAATCATTATCCATTCTACACTCTGCCCTTTACAGTCACTCTCCATTCTTCACCCTGTCCATTACAGTCACTGTCCATTCTACACCCTGCCCATTATAATCATTATCCATTCTACACCCTGTCCATTACAGTCACTGTCCATTCTCCACCCTGCCCTTTACAGTCACTATCCATTCTCCACCCTGTCCATTACAGTCACTGTCCATTCTACACCCTGCCCTTTACAGTCACTATTCATTCTCCACCCTGTCCATTACAGTCACTGTCCATTCTACACCCTGCCCTTTACAGTCACTATCCATTCTCCACCCTGTCCATTACAGTCACTGTCCATTCTACACCCTGCCCTTTACAGTCACTATCCTTTCTGCACCCTGTCCATTACAGTCACTGTCCATTCTACACCCTGCCCATTATAATCACTATCCATTCTTCGCCCTGTCCATTACAGTCACTATCCATTCTACACCCTGTCCATTACAGTCACTGTCCATTCTACACCCTGTCCATTACAGTCACTGTCCATTCTACACCCTGCCCTTTACAGTCACTGTCCATTCTTCACCCTATCCAGTCTAGACACTGCCTAGTTTAGAACCCTACCCATTCTATACCGTGTCCATTCTATGCTGTGCCCATTCTACCCCATGCCCATTATAAATACTGCCTGTTCTACCCCATACCTCTTATACACACTACCCATTCTACACCCTGCTCAGTTTTCGTTTCTGCTGCTTTCCATGGAAGGGTAATTGGTCAGGGTTATGTAACAACAAGGTTACTATCGTGTGCTTGTGCTCATTTACACCCCACTTGCAATCCTTGATGTTTTAGGCCATGGAGGCTGAGTAATTGGTAAGTTCTGCAGAAGGAAATGGTTAATGGGTGCTGCTGAACAATTGTATTCACAAATTAACTTAGACAAATTCATTGTGAAGACTCAAAAAAATATTAAAAATAACTACAAACTGCTGTTACAATCAAGTGTGATTCAGAATGATTCCTATTTTAAGTTACTGTGTTACTGGCTGAAACACAAGTCACATTAACATTGAATTACACATGAACAGGCACAATTTGTGGTAATCACACAAAGTATAACAGCTCAGTGGTGGTGTCCTAGCGACAGAAATAGAGAAGGTATCCTGGAGGAGTAACAATAATTTATGTCTGCAAAGTGAATCAGGGTTCAGCTAAATGAGTAAGGAGAGCTTTGACGTCAAGAACCTGACTAAAGGTGATGGCAATCTCAGCCGCTGTCGAGGTATCAGAAGGTGGCTTTTTGTTCCTTTCTGAGATTTATTGGCTTGAAACACAAATACCTCAGTAATAACCGAATTTCATTTAGCGTGAAGAAAATTGATGTGCATAAGGGAGAAAGGCAAAGAAAGGTGTGCTGATTGACTGAGATGGACAAATTAGGGTTGGAGGGAGGATTGTGTGGAGAATAAACACCAGATCATCAATCTGGCTGTGAATCCTGTTTCTACACCATCATTTCCATGTAATGTCACTCGTTTCTACAAGAGGGAAAGAACAGCGGAAATCTACCAGAAAGGGTCAGGCAGAGATTGATCAGGTTTTTAACTCAGGCCTGACCAGACAGAAAAAATACCACATATGATGGAAAGAAGACAATGCATTTAACAAAATTTTCCGTTCAACAACAACTCGCACTTGATGTTGATGTATTCAGTCATTCCCAAAGTTCTTCACCGTCAAACAAATTTTGTCAATATAGGAATTTTTTTTTACACGAGCTTCAGACATTGCAGCAGTTTTTGCCCATTCCTAACTGCTTCTTGACCCAAATGGTTTGCAAGGACCCTTACAAAGAGCAGTTACGAGTCAACCACACTGTTGTGGGTTTGGAGTTACTGGTAAGGATGACAGATTTACTTCCCTCAAGGACGTTCGTGAACCAGATGGGTTATTATGACAATTTTTTGCAAATTACGACAAATGACAGTGGTTACTTGTTTACAATTAGACTAGCTTTCACTAATCCCAATTTTTTTAAAAATTGACTTCAAATTTCACCATCTGCTGTGGTGGGACTCATGCTCCTGTCATTGGACCATTAGCCCGAGGTTCTGAATTACTAGCCCAATGGCAATACCATGATGCCACTGCCTTCCCAGAGCAGGAGTAGGCCATTCTGCCCTTCAAGCCTCCTGCACCATTCAATAAGATCATGGACAATCTAGGCATGTCTACCCACTCTCCCATTGCCATGACTCCCTCGTCTCTCAAACATCTGTCTAACTCAGCCTTGAATAAGTTCAATGGCCCAGCCTCCACTGCTTTTTGGATAGTTGAACAAAGGCTTGGCCAAAGAGATAAGTTTTAAGGAGTATCTTAAAGGAAGAAAAAGAGGTGGAAAGTTGTAATGTGGGAATTCCAGGTCGAACCCAATGGTGGAATTGAAATCGGTGATGAACAACTAGGGAAACATACTGATCTCCTGTTGTCATCCTGTCGGAGATTGCAGAGATGGAGAGGGATAAGATCAAGGATGAGTTTGAAAACAAGGTTAAAAAGTGTAAGATGAAGCTGGGCTCAACTAGGATTGAAACAATGGCCGTATGTTTGGAATGAAGCACAATAATCCAGTCCCAGAAAAAGTATCTCGGGTACCAAGTATAGACCAGATCCGTAAAATCGTTCCCTTCCAAAAGTGATGCTAAACAGACAGTTGATTTGTCATTATGGTTGCAAATAATCTGTTGCACAAGGAACAAAGAGCTGACCAAGGCATCAACTGAAGCCCATTGCTTTAATGAGCTCAAGGTCTCTGTCCTGGAGTAAACCATGTTCTGTCGATCTGTGAAACAGTCACTTATTGTGTTCTGGCAGTTGTTAAAATGTAAGCTCTTATTGAGTAGTTAATGCCTGTTGGCGCAGACAGTTGGATAGAATAAACAAAATCAGAAATTACTGGGAAATCTCAGCGAGATTGGCGTCATCTGTGCTGAGAAAGCTGAGTTAACATTTTGGGTCCAATGATCCTTCTTCAGAAGCAAATGATTACATTTCCTGTGGAGAATAGAAGTAACATTCCAGGCAGAGTAATAATTCAGTAAATAAAAGGAAGGGAGGGAAGGAACTAAAGAAAACCAAGGAAGTAGCACTGAGCAATTTGTTGCAGATGAGTGTCAACAAGATCATAAGTCCTGACAGATTTCTAGGGTCTTAAAAGAAGATGGTAATGATACAATTCAGGTGTTGGTTTTAATTTTTCAAAATTTCTTGGATTTGGGGAAGTTTCCATTAGATTGGAAGACAGTGAATGTTACTCCTTCATTCAAAAAGGGAAATAGAAAACAGGGACATACAGGCCAGTTGGTTTAACATCTGTCATAGAAAGATTAGATTAGATTAGATTAGATTACAGTGTGGAAACAGGCCCTTCGGCCCAACAAGTCCACACCGACCCGCCGAAACGAAACCCACCCATACCCCTACATTTACCCCTTACCTAACACTACGGGCAATTTAGTATGGCCAATTCACCTAACCCTGCACATCTTATGTTTGAAGTAACTAGCAGAGATGTTAGAGCAGGGTACCTAGAAAATTCAAGGTAATAATGCAGAGTCAACATAGTTTTGTGAAATGGAATTCGTGTTTATCTAATTTATTAGGGTGATTAGAAGAAGGAACAGGTACAGTGGATGAAGGAGCATTGGTAGATGTACAGTGCACAGATTTCCAGATGACATTTGATAAGATGCCACATCAAAAATTATTGCTGAAAATTAAGTCTTATTGTGTTGTGAGGAACATATTAGCATGAATAGAAGTTGAGAGAGTAGTGCTGGGAAAACACAGCAGGTCAGATAGTAGCTGAGCAACAGGAGAATCAACATTTCAGGCATTAGCCCTTCATCAGGATGGGGTTTATTATGTGCCCTTCCTGATGAAGGGTTTTTGCCCAAAACGTCGATTCTCCTGTTCCTCAGATGCTGCCTGACCTGCTGTGCTTTTCCAGCACCACACTCTCAAATCAGATCTCCAGCATCTGCACTTTCTCCTAGCATGAATAGAAGACTGACTAGCTAACAGGAAGCAATGAGAAGGCATAAATGGGTAATTTTCTAGTTGGCAAGGTGTAATGATTGGTGTGCTCCATGGATCAGAGCTGAGGGAATAACTGTTTGTAATTTGTATCAATGACTTGGATGAAGGGACTGGTGATGTGCTTGCTAAGTTTCCTGATGACACAAAAATAGATAGAAAGTTAATTTATAGTGAGGACATAAGGAGTCTACAAAGGGATGTAGATTGGTTCAGTGAGTGAGTAAATAAGTGCCAAATGGAGTAAAGTATTAAATTGTACATTTTAGCAGTATTTTTTAAAAAGAAGTATATTATCTAAATGGTGAGAGACTGCAGAGCAGTGAGATGCAGAGGGATCTGGGTGTCATAGTGCATGAATCAGAACTAGCCAGTATGCAGGTATGGCAAGTAATTAGTTGAAACTTTATTGCTGGAACAGCACAGCAGGTCAGGCAGCATCCAGGGAACAGGAGATTCGACGTTTCGGGCACAGGCCCTTCTTCTCTCATTCCTGAAGAAGGGCCTGTGCCCGAAACGTCGAATCTCCTGTTCCCTGGATGCTGCCTGACCTGCTGTGCTGTTCCAGCAATAAAGTTTCAACTTTGATCTCCAGCATCTGCAGACCTCACTTTCTCCTGGCAAGTAATTAGGAAAGTTAATAGGATGTTATTATTTATTTCTAGAGGAATTGAATACAAAGCTAGGAAGGCCCTGCTTCAGTTATACAGAGCATTGGTGAGACCCCGTCTGGAGTTATTGTGCATTGTTGGACTCCTTTTTTAAAGGAAGGATGTGAATGAATTCAGAGAAGGTTTGCTAAACTAATACCTGGAATGAGTGGGTTATCTCAGGAGGAAGGGTTGGACTAACTAGAGTTATATCCACGGGAGTTCAGAAACGAAAATGGCGACTTTATTGAAACATTTAACATCCTGGACAAGGTGGATATGGAAAGGAAGAATACCTGTGGGATCATCAAAATCCAGGAGTCACTGTATTTCTTCTTTAAAAACGATCAGAGACGAGGAGACTATTATTTTTCTCACAGAGAAATGCTAAGCTTTGTAATTTTCTTCCTCAATAGACAGTGGAAGCGTAGGCTTTGATAATTTTTCAGGCAGATAGATTCTTGGCAAGCAAGGAATTTAAAGATTATCAGGATAAAGGCGAAGGTGGAGTAATTAGATCAGCCATGATGTTATTGAGTGGTGAAGCAGGCTTGAGGGACTGAATGGATTACTCCTGTTCCTAACACTTATATCCATATGAAATAAGTCAGGCTATTCATTCTAACATTTTTCCTGAAATAGGCAGGAAAAATCTTCATGAACATAAACCAATATCTCCATTCTCTATTGTATTGTGTAAGTTCAGTTCAGGTTTAACAGTTAACTCTTCGTCACAGTAAGCCATTCACTGGCAGCTCTTCACCCTTTCTATCACTTTATAAGGCAATATCTTTAAACTACGAGATCACTTTGTTCAGGCTTAACTGCCATTTGAATTTACTTAGAAGTGAAACTATATTTGGAATCAAAAGCGAACTATTTCATTTATTTTCTGTACTGAAGTGGATTTTGCAGCATTGAATAGTCTGAAATTCTTTAAGTTTCTAATAAAAAGACACAAAGGTACATATTTAACTGGTGTGTCCGAAGCTGTACATGCGTGTATCAGCTGAATAGATACAAAATGACAAAATGCTTCTGTAAAAATAGGACCAGGTCCTACTCTCAAGGTGCAAATGAAGACCAGTTTTGAAAACTGACGTCCAGCATCCCAAGAATGTCAGGTAAATGTCTGACCCAACATGGGGTTTGATCAGTGTGCAGACAGTCAACTAGAACAAGCCAAAACAACTTAACTGAGGCTTACAGACGTCCCTTTGGGACATTAGAAATGCCCTGAGCTGACTCAGCAATGACTCATCCAATATCTTGAGCTGATATTTCTTTTGGTTTTGTAGGTTCTTTCTCTTCCTCCTAGCGTACTGTGCTAAATGTAAATGCAGATAATTACAAAAGAATGAGGGTAGAATGACTGGAGTGGATGCGGAAAGGGGTTTAGCAGGAAAGACATTGATGAACAATGGCACATGTGTAAAAAAGTATTTCATGATTCACAGACAAGATCTATACCAGTGTGGAGAAAGAATTCTAGGGTTCTTAACCATAGTTAACCAAGGAACTTAAGGATAGTATCAATTGATGAAAAAAAGCATACAATGTGGCAAAGATTAGTTGTAAGCGAGAGAAAATTGGGAATGTTTTAAACCAAAGGATAATCAAAAAATGAGAAAATCCAGATTGAGGATAACCTCGCAAATAATAGTAAAATGGACAGTAAGAATGTCTTTAAATATATAAAAAGGAAGAAAGAGCCAAAGTAAACATAGGCCACTTACAGAATGAAGCTGTGGAAATAACAACAGCAGAGTTGAATAAAGACACTATTCTTCAGGGTAGAAGACACTAATAACATTCCAAAAATACAAAATAATCAAGAGATAAAATGAGGGAACGAAGAGATAAACACAATAACTATCATTTGAGGGAAAAAGAAGGAAAATTACTGGAACTAATGGCCAATAGATCCATAGATCTGATGAGTTGCATCCTGGGATATTAAAGGAATGGTTACAGAAATAGGGCTTGCACTATTAGTAATCTTCCAAGAAGACTTTTTTTTATTCAATCATGAGATGTGGACCTCACTGGCTGGCCAGCATTTATTGCCCATTCCTAGTTGCCGTTGAGAAGGTGGTGTTAGCTGACTACTTGAGCCGTTGCAGTCCATGTGCCTTTAGGGAGGATATTACAGGATTTTGTCCCAGCGACAGTGAAGGAATGGTGATATATTTCCAAGTCAGGATGGGTGAGTGGCTTAGAAGGGAACTTGCAGAGGGTGGTGTTCCCACGTACCTGGTGCGCTTGTCCTTCTAGATGGAAATGGTCATGTGTTTGGAAGATGCCGTCTGAGGATCTTTAGTGAGTTTCTGCAGTGCATCTTGTAGTTAGTACACGTTGCTTCTACTGAGCATTGGTGATGGAGGGAGTGGATGCTTAAGGACGTGGTGTGAGCCAAGCAGTTGCTTTGTCCTGGATGGGATCAACCTTTTCCAGTTTTGTTGGAGCTGCACTCATTCAGGAACATGGGGGGCATACCATCACACTCTTGACTTACACTTTGTACATGGTGGATTGGGTTTGGGGAGTCAGGAGGTGAGTTGGTCATTGCAGGAGTCTTAACTTCGGAGCTGCTGTTGTAACTACACTGTTTATGTGGTGAGTGCAGTTGAGTTTCTAGTCAATGATAACCCCCAGGGTGTTGATATTTGGGGATTCACTGATGGTAACACCGTTGAATGTCAAGGGATGGTGGTTAAATTGTCTTCTTTTGGCGATGGTCATTGCTTGGCATTTGTGTAGCAAGAATGTTTCCACAAGCAGGGGAGACTAGGACCCAAGGGTACAGCCTCAAAATGAAGGGATGACTGAAATGAGGGTCAGTCAGAGGAGGATGAATCTGTGGAATTGATTGCCACAGAAGGAGGCCAAGTCATTGAGTATATTTAAGACAGAGATAGATAGGTTTTTGATTAGTAAAGGGGATCAGAGATTGCAGGAAGAAGGCAAGAGAATGGGGTTGAGAAACGTATCAACCATGTTCAAATGGCAGAGCAGATTTGATGGGCTGAATGGCCTAATTCTGCTTCTATATCTTATGGTCTTATGGATCAGAGTTGGGAGAGAAATATTTAGAGCTAGTGATTCAGCCATGGCTCTTTTTGTCCTTCATGGCTCAATCTCAGCTCCACTTCTGGACACCATGTTGCGTGTTCAATGAGTGCAGTGTTGTTTGGATGTTGTCTTTGTTAGAACAGATTGGAAGATGGCTGCCTGCAGTGAGTGCACTCATGGCACAGCCCACATGGGTATGGCAAGTCAGGAAGCACGTTCAAGCAGTCTTGCATTTCTAACCAAACACCAACCGCTGTCTGCTGGGAGGATCAATAAACCTGCAGAGGATTCTGTCGTGAAACAAGCACAATCCAATTTATACCCCATGGGTTAGTCAGATGTATTTCTACTGACAGTGAAGCCAATTGCTTGATGATGGTATTCCATTTATTGAATAATGGAAGGCAAAGGTTGCATGGATCCATAGCTAATTCACACACTCAGGTTACCACATATTATTTACAGAGCCAGTCATGAAGACCATACTGGTCACGGTGGGGGATTAATATTTCCAAAGATTCTCCTTTCAAAGATCATCTTTAACTTGACTATTTCTTGTCCAAAACTTTCTGATGCACACAAACCTTCTCTGTGCATCCATGATCATTGGGAGTATGCTCAAAGTTCATCTTAGCTTCATCTTTGAGATAACCACATTCAGCAAGACAAAAATATTCCTTCTGCCTCAGCTCAGCCTGGTCTGAAAGTTGTCAGTGTTAAGGAGTTAAATCTGGATCCAACATGCTTTCACAGTCAAGATTATTCCCTATTAGTGTCAGGGGTGGTGTAATGGTGTGATGGCTCAGAAAAATGCATTGCCCTGCAAAATACGGAGCCATAAGAACTGGCCACATTTATTTGGCTTGGTTGTACTCAGTTAGTTGACGCCAGTCGGATTTACCATAGACGTTGCTCAGAATGTTTAAGCTGCTTTGGACTAGGGGAAGGGAAAGCCCAAGTAGGTTCTACAATTCTAATCAGTATTTCACAACACTCTATATCATAGAAACCCTACTGAATTGTGTGACAATACCATGGCTTTAAGAATTGCATATTATCCTGGAATTTTTTTATGAAGAGAAGTTGAGACAGAGGTATAGAGTGGTCCACTCGAGGCCAATAAAGTAAACAGCTTGCAAGCCTTTGGGTTTTTTTAAGAGTTGGAACAATAGAAGCAGCTTGAATGGGTGGTGTCAAACTCCCACAGAACCAGGATATTTAGTTTTACTTTTCTGCAGTTGCTAAGGTCTTGAAGCTGGGTGTGGAAGCTATTATTCCTTTCTCTGCTACAGCTAAAAGCTGGGGTTCTCTTCCTGATGCTAGATTTGCATGTGAGACAATCTGTTTTACTGAATTTGCCTTTGCCAAGTGTGTGCTTATGGAATGATGCTATATTGGAACAGTTACTGTTTAATAGTTAAATAATCTACCATTCTGTTAATTTTTTTGATAGAGCTATCCACAACATGACACTTGGCACTGTCATTGAGTCATACAGTTCTACAGCATGGAGACAGGCCCTTTGGCCCAAACTGGTCCATGGTGACCAAAATGTACCTCCATACTAACCCCATTTCGCTGCACTTGGCCCATATCCTTCTAAACCTTTCCTATCCCTGTATTTGTCTAAATGTCTTTTAAATGTTGTTAATGTATGTGCCTCAACCACTTTCGCTGACAGCTCATTCCATATGCGTACCACCCTCTGCGTAAATAAGTTGACCCTCCAGTTCCCTTTTATTCCTTCCCCTCGATTCCCCAACACTCAGATGCATTCACCCTCCCATGCTTCTCATGATCTTATACACTTCTATAAGATCCATCCGTCAATCTCCTATGCTTGAAAGAAAAAAAGTCCTAGCTTGTCCAACCCCTCCCTATAACTCAGGTCATTGAGTCCTGGCAACATCCTTGTGAATTTCTTCTGCACTCTTTCTAGTTTAATAACATCTTTCCTATAGCAAGGTAACCAAAACTGAACACAATACTCCAAATGCAGCCTCACCAATGTCTTGTACAATTGCAACATAGCTTCTATACTCAATGTCCTGACTGATGAAAGCCAGTGTACCAAAAACCTTCTTCACTGCCCTGTCTACCTGGGACTCCACTTTCAGAGAACCGTGCACCTGAACATCAAGGTCCCTCTCTTCCACTATACTCCTTAAGGCCCTACTGTTCACCATAAAATCCTACCTTGATTTGACTTTCCAAGATACAAGGTCTCACACTTATCTATATTAACTCCATTTGCCATTTCTCTACCCACCTCCCCAGCTCATCAAGGTCCTGCTGCAATTTCCAATAACCTTCCTCACTGTCCGCGATACCACCTATTTTAGTGTCATCTGCAAACTTACTCATCATGCCTTCTACGTTCTCTTCCAAATCATTGATAACAAACAGTAATAGGTACAGCACCAACCTCTGAGGCATTACACTAGTCACAGGCCTCCAGTCCAACAAGTATCCTTCCACCATTGCCCTCTGCTTCCTACCCTCAAGCCAATTTGCTAGCTCCCCCCGGATTCCAAGCGAGCTAACCTTCCATGTCAAACCTTACCAAAGACCTTACTGAAATCCATATAGACTATGTCTACAATCCTGGTCACTTCATCTAAGAACTCTAACAAATTTGTGAGGCATGATCTCCCATGCACAAAGCCTGCTGACTATTTCTAATCAAACCCTGTCTTTCCAAATGCATGAATATCTTATCCCTCAGAATCTTCTCAAGTACCTTACCTACTACAGATGTTAGGCTTACATCTATAGTTCCCAGATTTTTCTTTGCACCCTTTCTTGAATAAGGTCACAACATTCTCTAACCTCCAGTCTACTGGGACCTCAACCATGGTAAACAATTATACAAAAATATCAGCCAGGACCCCTGCAATTTCTACTCTAGCTTCTTGCAGTGTACTTGCATATATCTGGTCAGGAACAGGAGATTTATCCACCTTCATACATTGCCTTTAAAATAAGAAAAGTTAGAATCTAGGCTATCTCCATGACATGTTTTGAGGGGGTTTGGTCTAATCCATTAAAACTGAGTGTGCAGAGGCATAGGTAAAACTGTGACATCTCAATGGAAAATCATCAGTGGGCACAAAGTGGGCAATTTAAACTGTATATACAAATACCTGGAATCAGATGAACATTTATCAGAGGCTAGGATCAGTCTGCTTGTTAAACTGGTATTGCAAATTATCTTGTTGGTTTTCCAGTGAGCATATCGAGATTACAATAATACTTGCCCCATTATCCACCATCACCACCAAGGTCTTCAGGAGCAGATAGGAAACAGAACCAGTGGGTGTGAGCTGTCACTTGGTACCCATGTTCCAGGGACTGTGGTGTTTTGCTGAAAGGTTCAAGGAGCTGATGGCAAATAAATTGAGTAAGAAAGGCTCTTTGCGTTGCACAGCACCGGAGAGTCAGGTGAAAGCCTAAACTAATCACTTAGTGTTGGGAACTTTAGGTAGATTAATTTGTTTGAATTCTCCTGATAGAACTCATGTGGGTTTGTCATGCATACAGTTGTAGAGTTACATCTTGTCCCATTCTATACTGGAGTGTTAATGGAGCAGGAGTGCAGTGTTTAGAAGTAATCACCTCTTCAGTCAGTGATGTGAATCTATTCAGATTTTAATTGCATTTCTGAACTTCTAAATGAGACATTTTACACAAAACTTCATAATTGATCCTGCAGCAGCTTATTTGACATAATCTTATCTGGTGCAGACTGAGATTGTGAAATCACCCTGAACAATATTGGCAAATGAACACATTAGCAAGAAAATAAAATACCGCAGATGGTGCAGATCTAAAATAAATATAGAAAGCACTCGTAATGCACAGCAATTAAGGCAACATCTGTGGAGAGAGAAACTGATTTGATTTTAATTCTAGGACTGACCTTTCATTGACATGTGTGGTTGAAATGCTTTTGTCTGCTACCTTAACCCATCCGTTAAACTTTAACACGCTGAATATTAATGGCATGGAGCAAGTTCAATTTCTGACATGGTTGAGGCTTGTCTTCATTTGCAAAATCTAAAAACAGACAAAAGTAAGACTTCAAAGTTGCAGGAGTTATGTAATGTTTGTAGTTTTTGAAGCTAAGTTTATCTCGTTCCAGTGCCCTCAATATTAATCTATGCTATTCTCAGGAACAGGGTAAGATGGGTCCCAAGTCTACCTCATACAGATCAGGAATCAAACCTGTGCTGTTGGCACAATTCTAAATAATGCAGCAGCTGTCAAGCCAGAAGTTACATGACACCAGGTTATAGTCCAACAGGTTAATTAGAAATCACAAGTTTCAGAGTGCTGCTCCTACATCATCTGCCTTCTGACTTTGTCCACCCCAGTCCAACACCGGCACCTCCACATCATAGCTATCAAGCCAACTGAGCCAATGGAATGCCAACATTTACTTTATTGCTATAAATTCAAAGAATGACACAAAATAAAAGGAAACATCTTGGTCCTTCATACCTGTGCTGGCTGGTTAGCGAAACTTTCAATTGCATTATCCATTAATTCCTTCAAATGACAAATGGAGCAGACAGCATTTTCATTTTAAGGCTTTCATTAAGTAATTTGCATTCCACACACCACTATAGTTATTTAGTCATTGTTCCTGCACTCCCTCACACTAGGCTGCTTTCAGCACTGGCACAAGACTATTGGAATAGACTGTTGAACCTCTCAAGTTTCTTCTGAGCTCAATTCAATCACGGCTGATCTGTAATTGTACCTATCTGTCTCGGAGTCCCAGCCTCACTTCACATCCATGCCTGAACAAAAGGCTATCAAGCTCAATTATGAGATAGGACTGTTACAGATGGAGTACGTGGGAGAGATGGGTGCAGTTATCCTCCACTCCCCACCCCTATCCACTTTCCGTAAAGACCGTTCCCTCGGCGACTACCTGGTTAGGCGCACACCCTCTAACAGTGCACCCTCCCCTCCCGGCACCTTCCCCTGCTACCACAGGAATTGCAAAGCCTGCGCCCACACCTTCCCCCTCACCTCCATCCAAGGCTCCAAAGGAGCCTTCCTCATCCATCAGAGTTTTACCAGCACTTCCACACGTCAGTTACCGTATCCGTTGCTCCCAATGCAGTCTCCTCTACATTGGGGAGACAGGATGCCTACTCGCAGAGCGCTTCAGAGAACATCTCCAGGACACCCGCACCAATCAACCCCACCACCCCGTGGCCCAACATTTCAACTCCCCCTCCCACTCTGCCGAGGACATGCAGGTCCTGGGCCTCCTCCATCACCACTCCCTAACCGCCCGAAGTCTGGAGGAAGAACACTACCTTCCGCCTTGGGATCCTCCAACCCCATAGCATCAATGTGAATTTCACCAGCTTCCTCATTTCCCGTCCCCCCACCTTACCCCAGTTCCAACCTTCTAGCTCAGCACCATCATCTCCTCTGCACTGAAGATCTTCAACCGTATCCTGAAACAGACCTGTTACCACAACCACATCCGCTTTCTCAGTGCTTGCCTCTGCAGCCAACTGATCCCACATGCACTCCAGACCACAGCACAGTTTGGATCATTTCCCCTTACACCACCTTATCCCAGTTCCAATCTTCCAGCTCAGCACCATCCTCATGACCTGTCCCATCTGTCAATCTTCCCTCCCACCTATCCGCTCCACCCCCTCTCCGTCTATCACCATCACCCCCACCTCCATCCACTTACTGTACTCTCAACTACCTTCTCCCAGCCCCACCCCCTCCCATTTATCTCTCCATCCCCGAGTCTCCCAGCCTCATTCCTGATGAAGGACGTTTGCCCGAAATGTCGATTTCCTGCTCCTCGGCTGCTGCCTGATCTGCTGCGTTTTTCTAGCACCACTCTAATCTTGACTCTAGTCTCCAGCATCTGCAGTACCCACTTTTGCCTTCATGAAGTTATCCTTTACACTGTATGGAGTAAAGTTGTCTACTGCAGCAGGAATGTCACATCAGGAAATCTCCAGCAATTGCAGATCAGTCTCCAGGACCCTGCTGTTGACAAGCTGGGAGAAAAGTCAGAGGAACGTTAAAATATTATTTTTGTTTTTTGTCATTTTTTTGAACATTTCCCTCTGCCAGGTATAAAAATGGTGAAGTTGGAAGAAAAAATGCTGCCATTCAAGCATGGGTAATGAGTCTTTTTGTTTTCTGATTGGTCAATAAAGGCAGTGTGTCACCAGGATGGATATATTACCATCTAATGGCTGGAGAATGGGCAAGTCATGGGATGAAACCTCCAGGAATAGGTTTAATCATAGTTGGCAACCTTTTTGGTCTTTTAAAGCGTAGGACCTAGAAACAAGAGAAGTCTTGCTTTGCCAATGGATAAATCATGGTTGACCTGGTTGTGGTCTTATCTTCTCTTCTTCTGCATTCCTTCCCCAATGCCACATTCCAACCCCCATCCCCCACCAATCATAACCACGACTGCCATTTTTAGTAAAAATCTATCAAACTCAGCCTTCAACAAACTCAAGGACTCAGCCTCTACTGTTTTCAGAGAAAGAGAATTCCACAGACCACCAAGCTTCTGAAAGTAAAAATAATTCTGCTTCTCTCCATCTTAAAAGAGAGACGTCATATTCCTAAACTCTGCTCCCCAGTTGCCAGCTTCCCCCATAAAAGGAAACATTCTCCAATTAAGTCTGCTCACAATCTTATATGTTTCGATAAGATCTCCTTGCACTTTTTGAACTCTAATGGGTATAGGCCAACTCTATCCATCTCTTTGCCATTAGATAAGCCATTCATCCCAGAATGAGTCAAGTGAACTTCCTCTGAATTGCTTCTAATGCAATTCTCTGCGTATGGAGACCACGTGTGTTTGCATAGTCCAGACGTGGTCTCACCAATACCATATACAGCTGCAGTAAGACTTCCTGTTTTTAGATTCCATTGCCATAACACCACAGGAAGTAGGAACAGGAGCCAATTGGTCCCACGAGTCTGCTCCATCATTCAACAGGATCATGGCTGATCTGAAGACGTTCCTCACATTCACTTTCCTGCCCTTTCCCTGCAATCCTTGATTCCCAGAATGATCAAGAATCTGTCTCAGCCTTAAATATACACAAGGACTCTGTCCCCACAGCTCCCTGTAGCAAGGAGTTCCAAAGATCACAACTCTCTGAGTGAAGAAGTTCCTCCACATCTCAGTCTTAAATTGGCACTCCTTTATTCTGAGGCTCTGCCCTTGGGGTCCTCAGGTCTCCCATGAGGGGAAACATCCTCTAGGCATTGATCCTGTTAAACACATTTGAACCCTTTATGTTTGAATGTGATCACCTCTAGTCAGTAGGATCCCAATCTTTTGAGCCTTTTTGAAATAATTGCACAGAGGCCGGTATCCCATCACCAAGTCCCCCTTCATTTAGTTGTGCACAGTAGACTGACTGTGGCCAGCCAGCTCAGAGTCAGTCCCCTGAACTGAGAAGATTCTAAATCTCCCAGTTGTTTTTATTTTCCTTTTCTTTTTTTTTAAGTTGTAAAAATAAGTGTGTAAATCCTTATTTATGTACCACCACCCGGAAGAAAGGAAACACCCCAGTGGCCAGTGACAAGCAGTGCCCTTCTCAGAGGGCAATGCTGTGTGATCAAATAGTGAAGGGGAGGGCAGGGATCAAATTAAAATAGAGTTGGAGGGAGAAATGATGCACTCCCACTCCCTGCGGCGCCCACCTCTCCCTGAACAACTCCAGGGTATTGGTCGACACCGTGTGCTCCTTCTCCAAGGACACCCGGGCTCTTCTCCTGGTTGTATTTTTTTTTTTCTTTTTTTTTTACAGTGATGGATCTCCTGTTTATTTTTTTCTTTTTTTTTAATTTTAACCCCCACACTACCACCTAAGTGCGGTAGTGCTTATTTTATCCCCAGAACCCATGGTGTGTGTGTGTGCAGGTGTGAGACACAGTGAAAGACACAAAGTGCACCAATCTTTATTCAATTTCCACCACCAGGAAGATAGGAAAACACCTGGGTGGCCAGTGACAAACACTGCCCTTCACATCAAGGGACAGTGCTGTGTGATCAAAACAGTGAAGGGGAGGGTAGGGACTAAATCAAACTAGAGTTGGAGGGAGAAATAATGCACTCCACTCCCTGCAGCGCCCACCTCTCCCTGAACAACTCCAGGGTATTGGTGGACACCGCGTGCTCCTTCTCCAAGGACACCCGGGCTCTTCTCCTGGTTGTTTTTTTTTGTAAATTTAACCCCCACACTACCACCTAAGTGCGGTAGTGCTTATTTTTTCCCCAGCACCCATGGTGTGTGTGTGCAGGTGTGAGACACAGTGAAAGACACAAAGTGCACGAATCTTTATTCAAATTCCACCACCAGGAAGATAGGAAAACACCTGGGTGGCCAGTGACAAACACTGCCCTTCACATCAAAGGGCAGTGCTGTGTGATCAAAACAGTGAAGGGGAGGGTAGGGACTAAATCAAACTAGAGTTGGAGGGAGAAATAATGCACTCCACTCCCTGCGGCGCCCACCTCTCCCTGAACAACTCCAGGGTGTTGGTCGACACCGTGTGCTTCTTCTCCAAGGACACCCGGGCTCTTCTCCTGGTTGTATTTTTTTTTTGTGGATTTTAAAGTCCTCCCCAGGGGCCGGTGGAATTACGGCAGCAGGAGGTCCCACTGTAGCCCCTGGGGGTTTGGACAGGCTCAGGTCGCGGTGCGGGACATGCAGGAGGCACCATAGGCTCATCCCCTGGAGAGGGGCAGCGCCGCCAGCACCTCTTCCCCAGAAAGGCAGGGAGAAGTTTATGGGCCTTCCCCTCCCTGCCCGTTTTGGTGGTCATGGGGCTTGAGGTCCCACCCCCAGCTTATCCCAGAATATTTTTTTTTTCCTTTTTAAAATTTAACCCCCACACTACCACCTAAGTGCGGTAGTGCTTATTTTATCCCCAGCACCCATGGTGTGTGTGTGCAGGTGTGAGACGCAGTGAAATACACAAAGTGCACGAATCTTTATTCAAATTCCACCACCAGGAAGATAGGAAAACACCCGGGTGGCCAGTGACAAACACTGCCCTTCACATCAAGGGACAGTGCTGTGTGATCAAAACAGTGAAGGGGAGGGTAGGGACTAAATCAAACTAGAGTTGGAGGGAGAAATAATGCACTCCACTCCCTGCGGCGCCCACCTCTCCCTGAACAACTCCAGGGTATTGGTCGACACCGTGTGCTCCTTCTCCAAGGACACCCGGGCTCTTCTCCTGGTTGTATTTTTTTTTCTTTTTTTTTTTACAGTGATGGATCTCCTGTTTATTTTTTTCTTTTTTTTTAATTTTAACCCCCACACTACCACCTAAGTGCGGTAGTGCTTATTTTATCCCCAGAACCCATGGTGTGTGTGTGTGCAGGTGTGAGACACAGTGAAAGACACAAAGTGCACCAATCTTTATTCAATTTCCACCACCAGGAAGATAGGAAAACACCTGGGTGGCCAGTGACAAACACTGCCCTTCACATCAAGGGACAGTGCTGTGTGATCAAAACAGTGAAGGGGAGGGTAGGGACTAAATCAAACTAGAGTTGGAGGGAGAAATAATGCACTCCACTCCCTGCGGCGCCCACCTCTCCCTGAACAACTCCAGGGTGTTGGTCGACACCGTGTGCTCCTTCTCCAAGGACACCCGGGCTCTTCTCCTGGTTGTTTTTTTTTACTTTTTTTTTTCTTTTTTTTTAAATTTCCACCACCAGGAAGATAGGAAAACACCCGAGTGGCCAGTGACAAGCACTGCCCTTCACATCAAAGGGCAGTGACACTTCCCTTTTTTTAATTCTTTTTTTTTTTCTTTATCTTTTTTTTCCCCAGCACCCATGGTGTGTGTGTGCAGCTGTGAGACACAGTGAAAGACACAAAGTGCACCAATCTTTATTCAATTTCCACCACCAGGAAGATAGGAAAACACCCGGGTGGCCAGTGACAAACACTGCCCTTCACATCAAAGGGCAGTGCTGTGTGATCAAAACAGTGAAGGGGAGGGTAGGGACTAAATCAAAATAGAATTGGAGGGAGAAATGATGCACTCCACTCCCTGCGGCGCCCACCTCTCCCTGAACAACTCCAGGGTGTTGGTCGACACCGTGTGCTCCTTCTCCAAGGACACCCGGGCTCTTCTCCTGGTTGTATTGGTCAGCCAAGGCTTTCCTGATTGGCCAAGGTTAACAACCCCAATCAAGGATTTCCTAATCAGCAAGATCCAGTTAGTTCCAACCACTACACTTTTCTCATAAAACAATCCCTCCATACCCTCAGATAGAGGAAAAGATCAACTATCAAAATGTGTGCATGTAAATCCTTTAGAAAGAACTCCGCTTACTCCTCTTTGTTCAGTCTATGACTTTGTTTTCAGGCATTTTGGATAGTTACATGTTAAGTGTTGAAATTCTTCAGTCACTAAGACAATATTGTTTTTCCCCTACAAGAACATGTTGATTGTATTACTGCCGTGTTTATTCTCTCTTATCCAGCTAAGATCAGTTATGTTGAACTGTGCTCAGTCACAGGAAGTATTTCTTTACACAGGGATTCACAAACAACTCAAACAGATTGTCAGGGGAGTGGCTGAAAACAAGGCCCTGAACTGATTTAGGAAGCTGCTAAATCCTTGAATTGGAGCTGAACATATTATTATTTCCAAACGATTACCTTGTGTGTCAAGGTTGTCTCTATTGCAAAACTATTGAATGTGGGTTACTATTTCAAAAATATAGAACACACCTTTACTTGCATGATGCCTTTCATGTCTCCAGGATATCCCAAAGTCTTTTACTCCAATGAAGTTCTGTTGAACTGCAGTCCTTACTTTGATGAAATTGTGGACAGTATGTTTCCACCAATAGCAATCTGATAATAAACACATCATCACTTTTTCAGATAATGTTTATAGGATAAATATTTCTCAGGACTCTAAGGGGAACACCCCTGATCTTTCTTAAATCATGCAGAGACAGGTTTTTAAAACTTTATTCATGGGACAGGAGCATCGCTGTCTGGGACAGAATTTATTGCCTGTCCCTAGTTGCCCCCCTTGAGGAGGTGGGGGTAAGCTGCCTTCTTGAACTGCTGCAGTCCATGTGCTGTAGGTCGACCCACAATGTCCTTAGGGAGGGCATTCCAGGATTTTGAACCAGCGGCAATGAAGCAAAGTTGACATATTTCCAAGTCAGGATGGTGAGTCCCTTGGAGGGGGGTGGTGTTCCCAAGTGTCGGCTGCCCTTGTTCTTCTAGATTCAAATGGTCATGGGTTTGGAAGGTGCTGTCTCAGGATCTTTGGTGAATTTCTGCAGTGCATCTTGTAGATGGTACGTACTGCTGCTACTGACCATTGGTGGTGGAGGGACTGGATGTTTGTGGATGCGGTGCCAATGAAGTGGGTTGCTTTGTCCTGGATGGTGTCAAGTTTCTTGAGTATTGTTGGAGCTGCACTCATCCAGGCAAGTGGGGAGCATTTCAACATACTCCTGATTTATGCCTTGAACATGGTGGACAGTCTTTGGAGAGGCAGAAGGTGAGTTAGTCGCAGCAGAATTCCGAGCTTCTGACCTTTTCTTGTAGTCACTTTGTTTATGTGGCAAATCCGATTCAACTCCTGGTTAGTGGGAACGCCCAGGATGTTGATAGTGGACAATTCAGTGATGGTAACACCTTTGAATCTCAAGATATGGTGGCTAAATTTTATCGATTATAGATGTTATTGGAGATGGTCATTGCCTGGAATTTGTGTGGCATGATTATTACTTGCCACTTGTCAGGCCAAGCCTGAATATTGTCCATATCTTGTTGCATTTGCACATAGACTGATTCAGTATCTGAGGATTTGGGAATGGTGCTGAACATTGTGCAATCATCTGACCTTATGATGGAGGGAAGGTTATTAATGAAGTTGCTGAAGATGGTTAGGTCTCGGACACTACCCTATGAATATTCTGCAGAAATGTCTTGAAGCTGACCTCCAACATCCATAAACATATTCAAACATGCCAGATATAACATGACCCATTGTAGAGTTTGCCCCTGATACCCATTCATTTCAATTTTGTTCAGGTCTCTTGATGCCTCTTGATGTCTCTTGATCAAATGCAGCCTTGATGTCAAGGGCTCTTAACTCCCCTCGGGATTTCAGCTCTTTTGTCCATGTTTGAACCAAGGCTGTAATGAGGTCAGGAGCTGAGTGGCCCTGGTGGAACCCAAACTGGGGGTCACTGAGCAGGTTATTGCTGAGCAGGTGCTGCTTAACAACACTGTTGGTGACACCTTCCATCACTTCACTGATGATCGATAGTAGACTGATGGAGCGGTAATTGGACGGGTTGGATTTGTCCTGTTTTTTTTGAGTACAGGACATACCTAAGCAATTGCTATACTGGAACAGCTTGGCTAAGGGAGCTGCAAGCTCTAGAGCACATAACTTCAGCACAGTTACTGTAATATTGTCACCCTGTGTCTTCAGCATTTCTTTACGTCACAGAAAGTCAAAGCAAATTGCCTGAAGTGATGCTGGGATCCAGTGGAGGAAGCTGCGAGGGATCATCTCCTCAGCACATCTGTGTGAAGATTGCTGTGAGTGCTGCAGCTTTATCTGTTGTCGTGATGTGTTAGGTTCATCCATCATTGAGGATGAGGATATGTGTGGAGCCTCTGCCTCCGGTGAATTGCTTAAACATCCACTACCATTCACAACTGGATGTGGCAGGACTGCAGAGCTTAGGTTTAATTCATTGGTTGTGGCATCACTTAACTCTGTCTATCACTTGCTGCTTATGCTGTTTAGCATCCATGTAGTCCTGTTTGGTGGCATCACCAGGTTGGCACCTTATCTTCAGGTGAGCCTGGTGCTGCTCCTGGCATGCCCTCCTGCACTCTCCATTGAACCAGGATTGATCCCCTGGCTTGATGATAATGTTTAAGTGGGGAATATGCTGGGCCATGAGGTTACAGATTGTGCTGGAGTACAGTTCTGCTGCTGTTGATGACCCACAGCACCTCATGGATGCCCAATCTTGAGTTGCTAGATCTTTTCAAAATCTGTCCCATTTAGCATGGCGATAGTGCCACACAACACAATGGAGAGTATTCTCAATATGAGTAGGGTCTTTGTCTCCACAAGGACTGTGAGGTGGTCATTCTTACTGATAGTGTCATGGACAGAAGCACCTGCAGCTGCAGCTTGGTAAGCATGATGTCAAGTATGTTTTTCCCTCTTGTTGCTTCACTCACCACCTGCTGCAGACCCAGTCCAGCAGCTATGTCCTTTAGGACCCGACCAGCTCACTTAGTAGTACTGCTGCCAAGCCACTCTTGGTAGTGGACATTAAAATCTCCCATCCGGAGTACCCTTGTCACTCAAGTGCTGTCTCCAAGTATTATTCAACATGTAGGAGTACTGATTCATCAGCTGAGGTATGATGGTACGTGGTTTCCTCACCCATGTTTAACCTGAAGGCATGAGACCTCATGGAGTCCAGAATCAATGTTGAGGACTCCCAGGTTGAATTCCTCCCGACTGTATCTCACTGTGCCACCACCTCAGGTAGGGCTGTCCTGTCGGTGGGTTAGGACCCAGAGATGGTGATGGTGGTGTCTGGGGCATTGTCTGTAAGGTATGATTCCATGAGTATAACTATGCCAGGGTGTTGTTTAAGTACTCTGTGAGGCAGCTCTCCCAATTTTGACACTAATCCCCCAGACGTTAGTAAGGAGGACTCTGCAGGGTCAGTATACCTGTTTCTGTCATTATCTTTTCCAATGCCTAGGTCGATGCCAAGTGAACCATCTACTGTCATTTCTTTGAGACTTTGTTGCGATTGATACAACTGAGTGGCTTGCTCAGCGATTTCATAGAACACTTGAAAGTCAACCCCGTTGCTGTGGGTCTGAAGTCACATGTAGGCCAGACCAGGTGAAGATGGCACATTTCCTTCCCTGAGAGTAGATGGGTTTTTCCTGAAAATCAGCAGTGGTTTTGTGGTCATCATAAGACTCTTAATCTCACATTCCATCTGCTGTTGTGGAGTTTGATGCCGAGTGCCAAGAACATTGGCTGAGTTTCTGGTTAATAGTCGAGTGATAATGCCGAATGGTCATCACTTCCTCTGGTGTATTGATAGTGACACTGGATTAGTAATCCAGAGCCCAAGTAGATGTTCAAACCCCAAACTACAGACAGGAGGTGGAAAAATGATGCACTGAGAACAACCTAGCTCTCAATGCTGGCAAAACTCATTATTGACTTTCGACAGGATGTAACTCATTCCCCCCACACATTAACAGCACTGAGGTGTAATGAGTGGAGAGTGTCAAGCTCCTGGGAGTGGTCTTCCACAGCAAGATTTCTTGGACTCTTCATGCGGATGCACTGGTTACAAAGGCCCAACAATGTCTCTTCTTCCTCAGGCAGCTGAGGAAATTTGGCACGATGGTGAATACTCTTGCCAACTTTTATAGGTGCACCATCAAGAGCATTCTGTCTCTATGTATCACTACCTGGTATGGCAACTGTACCATTCAAGATCGGAGACAGTTACAGAGAGTGGTGAACTCGACCCGGACAATCACAAAGGCCAACCTCCCATCTATAGACTCCATCTATCAGGCGCGCTGTCAAGGATAGGTCGTCAGCATTCTCAAAGGTCCATTCTACCCTGGCAATGCGTTTCTACAACCTCTACCATCAGGGAGAAGGTACAGAACTCTGAACACACACATGCACGCCGGTTTCGAAACACTTTCTACCCTACTGTTGTTAGGATACTGAATGGACTTACAAACTCTTAGCATTCGTCTGTACCTGTGCTTTTGTTTTTGCTGCTGTTTACCTGGTGTTGAAGGGTTGTTTTTCAGACTGGAGGCCTGTGACCAGCAGAGTGCCACAAGGATCTGTGCTGGGTCCTCTACTTTTTGTCATTTACATAAATGATTTGGATACGAGCATAAGAGGTATAGTTAGTAAGTTTGCAGATGACACCAAAATTGGTGGTGTAGTAGATAGCGAAGAAGGTTACCTCAGATTACAACAGGATCTGGACCAGATGGGCCAATGGGCCGAGAAGTGGCAGATGGAGTTTAATTCAGATAAATGCAAGGTGCTGCATTTTGGGAAAGCAAATCTTAGCAGGACTTATACACTTAATGGTAAGGTCCGAGAGAGTGTTGCTGAACAAAGAGACCTTGGAATGCAGGTTTGTAACTCCTTGAAACTGGAGTCGCAGGTAGGTAGGATAGTGAAGGCAGCGTTTGGTATGCTTTCCTTTATTGGTCAGAGTATTAAGTACAAGAGTTGGGAGGTCATGTTGCGGCTGTACAGGACATTGGTTAGGCCACTGTTGGAATATTGTATGCAATTCTGGTTTCCTTCCTATCAGAAAGATGTGAAACTTGAAAGGGTTCAGAAAAGATTTACAAGGATGTTGGCAGGGTTAAAGGATTTGAGCTATAGGGAGAGGCTGAACAGGCTGGGGCTGTTTTCCCTGGAGCGTCGGAGGCTGAGGGGCGACCTTATAGAGGTTTACAAAATTATGAGGGGCATGGATAGGATAAATAGGCAAAGTCTTTTCCCGGGGCCGGGGAGTCCAGAACTAGAGGGCATAGGTTTAGGGTGAGAGGGGAAAGATATAAAAGAGACATAAGGGGCAACTTTTTCACTCAGAGGGTGGTACATGTCTGGAATGAGCTGCCAGAGGAAGTGGTGGAGGCTGGTACATTTAAGAGGTATTTGGATGGGTATGTGAATAGGAAGGATTTGGAGGGATATGGGCCGGGTGCTGGCAGGTGGGACTAGATTGGGTTGGGATATCTGGTCGGCATGGACGGGTTGGACCGAAGGGTCTGTTTCCATGCTGTACATCTCTATGACTCTATGAGTCTATTACTTATCTATGCTACTTAACTCTGCCTGTATTGCTCACAATAAAAAGCTTTTCACTGTGCCTCGGTACACATGACAATAAATTCAATTCAATTCAATTCAATTCATTGTGGCAGCTGGTGGAACCTAAATTCATTGAATGAAATTTAGAATTGAAAGCTCTTCTCAATAATAATAACAATTATTCATTGTTGTAAAAGTTCTTTTGGTTCTTTAATATCCCCCAAAGAAGGAAATCTGCCATCCTTACCCATTCTGGCCTGTGTATGACTCCAGAACAATGTGATTGACTCCAGGGCCAGTCCTCTGAAAGGGCTGAGTAAGCCTCTCAGTTGAAGGGCAATTAGGGATGGGCATGAAATGCTGACCTTATCGGTGATGCTCATATCTCATGGAAGTACAAACCAGCCTCCAGTGGTTTATATCCTGTGAAAGGGCAGATAGTAGGGTGGAGAACACAGGTTAAAACTTCACATGAGAAGCTGTCACCTCACAGTGGTCCATGGGGAGATTCAGCCCAGATTTGATGCTCAGACCCGAAAGCAGATCTTGAACCTATAACCTTCTGAGGTCAACATTGAACACATAGCTGAGAGTGAACCAAGCAAGAGTAGTCCCACTCAACTAGTAATGGAGGAGAGATAGCAGAATAGGATCATGAAGTTAACCATGTCAACCAGCAGTTTCAAGACTAGCTTCCTCCCTGTCAATAATAGACTGATGAATGGACTCTCCAGCTTCAAATAATGCTGCTCTTGCCTTGTACATGTCATATGCAGTGTAACCTGTAACGCCTGACTCTGTCCAAGATTTTTACATTTTATCATCCGTACGTCCTCGCTTACTAAGATCTGCCTGTACTGCTCGCAAACAAAGCTTTTCACTATACTTAGGTACGTGTGACAATAAATCAAATCAATCGATCAATCAATCAATCAACGTTTTTGGAAGCCTTGCCATGGTTGTATAAACAGAATTGAATAATCTGGGAAACAAGAATCAAGTTTGAAATTAACCCACAAGACAAAACATTCAAAGCCCAAAAAGTATATGTTTGATGAAGTGAAATAGTTAAATTGGATTCAATGAATATAACAAAGAGTATCTCTTTGTATGTGTGAGACAGGAAGTGGGGTATGCATGCACTAATTATTATTTCATACTAATGTCCATCTAAGATGACTCACTTCATTTCTTACATTGTTTTAATGTTATTAAGTTCTTTAAATTGTTTAATTTACATATCAATATTGGGCAACCTGAAAATCTGCAATTTGAAATGGAAACATTTTACTAAATGTTGTCAGACAGTTTGATATTGTGTAGTAAAGTGCACACATTAGTATGCCAGCAAATGTCTGAATTTTTTAAAAGTGGAATACTTACAGAGGCCTCAAATATGAAATGAGTACAGTAACTGCTAGATATATTCACGTCTGAAGCATCTATAGAGTGAGAAACTGAGTTAATGTTTTGAGTCAATGACCATTCTGGGAAAAATCTCATTGACCTGAAATATTAACTTAGTTTCTTTATCCACATCTGTTATCTGGCCATCTAAATACTTGCCTGAAGTAATGGTGGAAAAAAACTCTATTGGAAATAATGTGCTTCTCTTCTGCCTCCTTGTTTATCTCTGATTTCTTTCACCTTAACATCGGCAGCTTTGATTTCATTCAACTGGGTTCTAAGCTCAGACATTCCTAATCCTCTCTGCCTCTCATCAAAGAGTCATACAGTACAGAAACAGATCCTTCGGTCCAACCAGTCCATGCTGACCATAAGCCCAAACAAAACTAGTTCCACCTGCCTGCTCCTGGCCCAAACCTTTCCTAGTCATGTACTTATCCAAATGTCTTTTAAATGTTGTAATTGTACCAGCATCCACCACTTTCTCTGAAAGTTCATTGCACATACAAACCACCCTTGGTGTAAAAGATTTGCCCCTTATGTCTTTCTTTGAATCTCTGCTCTCACCTTAAAAATGTGCCCCTAGTCTTGAAATCCTTTAAGAAAGTTATTAAGGTCTGTCTTTTTGGCCAAATTGAATCATGAGTTGAATATTTACTAAAAAAATACCAGGTACTCTGATTCTGTTCCCTTCTCACCTCATTGATTGGATCAAAGTGAATCTGTATCTCTTGTTGATGCTTTGTTTCTAGAATGACCAAGTACTGATCCCTGCAGATATTGTTTGAGAGTCAACTCCTGTAAAGAGATTGTGATGGGCTGATTGACAAGTTGGTAGCACTGGCAGCTGTGATGCTGCCAATGGATCATCTTCTTAACATTTTGGGATTTTTTTCTACTCTTTAATGATTTTTTTTATTCTGCCTTTTTTTTGTATTTTGTTTTGCTTGATGATTGTCAAACACATTTAACTTCAGACCGGCTGAGACTGTGGTTGATTTGTTTAATAATCTTTGGAATGAAATGAAGTGTAGTTTTCTTTCAGTGAATGTTGTTCCTGTGAAGCAACTTGAGCCATTTTACTGCATCAAAGGTGATAGATGAAGGCAAGGTGTTGTGTAATGGCATTGTAAACACAGTTCTGAGGAATGTGTCTCGATTTTAACAAGAATACCTGAGGTTTTGCTTATAAATATATTTATAATGTATTACAAATATTAAGCAAGGGAGTTTTAAGTCCCATGACTAAAGGCAATGCCGTCTAATCATTATTTTAAGCAGTATTTGGATGAGATCCTAAAAAGTGGCATCACAGTCTTATTCTCCAATAGTTAAGAATTATTACTGTTTGAAGGCAATTTCACAAAAGCACCATATCCACAAATATCTACTCCCTCCACCACTGATGCTCAGTAGCAGCAATGTGTATTATCTACAGAACTTCACTGAAGGTCTTTTGACAGCACCTTCCAAACCCACCACCACTTCCAACTAGAAGGACAAGGACAGCATATATGCAGGACCACTGCCACCTGCAAGTTCCCCTCCAAGCCACTCACCATCCTGACTTGGAAATATATTGCTGTTCTTTCACTGTCGCTGGGTCAACATCCTGCAATTTTCTCTCTAAGGACATTGTGAGTCTAACTCCAGCATATGGACTGCTGCGGTTCAAGAAGGCAGCTCACCACCACCTTCTCAAGGGCAACTAGGGATGGGCAATAAATGCTGTTCCAGCCAGTAACACTCACATCTCACAAGTGAATTAAGAAAATGAAAATACAAAACTGGTCAATCAACAATCCAATAGAAAGTGATGTTCATAGTTTGCCAAGCTTACCTCCTCCTTGCCTTATAGATTCCAAACCTGTTGAAAATTCTTGGTAGCACTTCAATTAATAAGCTCCATCATTCAGCTAGAGGAAAAACCTTTCTGAAACTATTTCTCAAGGATCAGCTTTCTTAATGGAATCTATCTCTAAATCCATTAAGAACTCAGGAAAATTTCCACAGAAACATATCCCTACAGCTGCACTCAACCACCTTCAGCTTATTGCTCAAAAATGTTGGCACTATTCTGAACCACAAGCTAGATTTTCAACGAAACATAGAATCCCTCCAGTGTGGAAACAGCCCTTCGGCCCATCAAGTCCACATTGACCCTCTGAAGAGTAACCCACCCAGACCCATTCCCTACGCTTACCCTTGATTAATGCACCTAACCTACACAGCCCTGAACACAATGGGCAATTTAGCACAGCCAATTCACCTAAGCTGCACATCTTTGGATTGTAGGAGGGAACCGGAGCACCCAGAGGATACCCACGCAGGCACGGGGAGAATGTGCAAACTCCACACAGACAATCACCCGAGCTGGAATCAAGCCTGGGTTCCTGGTGCTGTGAGGCAGCAGTGCTTGCCACTGAGCCACCGCTTCTTAATTAATTCACAGGATGGAGTATAACTGGCTAGGCCAGCATTTATTATCCATCCCTTACTGCCCAAAGGGCATTTAAGAGTCAAATAGGGAGTGATGGCCTAGTGGCATTATAACTGGACTGTTAATTCAGAGACCCAGATAATGTTCTGGGACCTAGGTTTGAATCCTGCCATGGCAGATGGTAGAGTTTGAATTCATTAAATATTTAGAATTAAGAGTCTAATGATAACATGATTGTCTGATTGTCAGAAAAACCCCTCTAGTTCACTAATGTCCTTTAGGGAAGGAAGCTGCCACCCTTACTTGTTCTAATCTACGTGTGACTCCAGCAGTTGACTCTTAACTGCCGTCAGGGCAGTTAGAGATGGGCAATAAATGCTGGCCCAGCCAGTGATGCTCTCAGCTTGTGAATGAATAGAAAAAAACATTGCTGTTGGTCTGGAGTCATAAGTAGGCAGTCCAGGTAAGGATGGTAGATTTCCTTCCCGAGAGGGCATTAGTAAGTCAGATTTTTTTTATCTCCTGGTAAATGGATAATTGTTGTATAGTCATCTTTAGAATCTTAGTTCCAGATTTGTATGAACTCAAATTTCACCATTGACCTTGGACAGGATTCAAATCTGGTTTCCCAAGGCACTGACTGCATCTCTGGAATTATCATCTAGTGATAAGACCAATAGGCCATCACCTCCCCCTGGACTGCCTGAGCAATATCATACCTGGATACTTTAACATATGTCAATGTCAACCTCAGTGCGAGCATGTTTTCGCCAAGAGCAATATAAACATCCATCGGGACCAATATAATTGCAAAATCAGTTCAAGGTACATGTTCTCGATGCGTGGATGTCAAAGAAACCTTTTGAAGCAGTTACACCTCAAATACAAGGAAATCAATGCACATTTTTATGTGTGAATTCTTACTGTGATAATATTTTTGAAAATTTGCATACCAAAGGTTTTTGCTCTATTAAGCCATTTTGCAGTGTGAGGTTGACCAGTCCCACTGAGTTTCATTGAATAGTTTAAGAGCTTTGAGCTTTCTGTTGGAGAATCCAAGATACCATACTAGCTAGTTATAGTAAAGCACATCAAGCAGTAATAGCAGGAGTTAAACAGCCTTATTTCATGATCTACATTTCATTCTCCGCTATTGAGTAAAATGAAAATGCATTTTAGATATGAATAAGTTATTAAGTAAAGTGACAATTACAGCAGCAGTCAATCCTGTCTCATGGAGGTCTAAAATTACTAGAAGCTGTCAATGCTGGGTCCACATAAGTTATTAAATAATGCAAACTATGCTGTCTCTGACCAATAGCTGCTATGAAATATCATGCATGCATTTCAAATACATATTGTAGGGATTTCTTCAGTCCTATAAGATTGCAAAGAGAGTGTTTACAATAGAAAAGAATCCCTAATGTGTGGAAGCAGTACATCAGCCCATCTAGCCCATGCTAACCCTCCAAAAAGCATCCCTATAACCTGTATTTCCTATGGCCAATCCACCTAACCTGCACATCTTTTGATTGTGGGAGGAAACCAGAAAAGGAAACCCACACAGGTACAGGGTGAATGTACAAATTCTACACAGACAGTTGCCCGAGGCCGAAATGAAACCCGGGTCCCTGGTACTGTGAGGTAACATTGCTAACCACTGTGTCACCCACTGAGCCTATGAATTTCAATCAGCAATTAACTCAGAGCATTTCAAAATACCATTTTGCAGTTAACTTATGGCACACAGTAATGTGTCTGCGTATGGTCCCTCTCAATTGATATTATCGCTTGGTCATTCATGACAGACTGACTGTCCTGAAGATATATTTCATAAACCACTATATTTCCATTCTAATCTGGATTTATATCACGTTGTCATGACACTCCAGGTTAACTTGAGACAAATCTAAATTCGCAGCATTTATACAAAGCAGTCTGATATCTACATTAACATGCTGCAGCAACTCACATCTCTCTTCAAAAATCCATTGGATTTCACAGTAAGATGTCCCCAGTCCTTCACTAGTGAAACAACCTGAACCTGGTTCAAAAGCTTTGTAACTATTCCATGTCAGAGTTAAAAGTTGTTTCCATGCTATACAGTTTCCTTCTCTTTGTATCACACTGTATGATGTCAAGATGCATTTTTCAATCAACGTTTCTAATATACTCGGCAAAAAATCTCGAATGCACTGTGTATAATTTGTTGGATCACTCAGAATTAACTGTTCCTGCCTCTGTAACCTCCTTCAACCCTTTGTAACAGTGACATTCATTTATACAGTGCCTTGTAATGTGGTAAACGTTCCAAGCACTTCAGTAGAATGTTAGCAAACAAAAGTTAATTCTCAGCCACATTCGAACATGTGGGCAAAGTCTTCATCACAAATATGGGTTTAAAAAAGTGTCTTTCAAGAGAGAAAAGTGATATTGAGATGTGTGGAGATTTAGGGAGGGAATTCCAGAGCTTGGCAATTATTGAATGTGCAGTTGTTGTTGACAGAGCGATTAAAATCAGGGCAAAGGTCACAACTGGAAGTAGAGCAGATATCTCAAAATACAAGCTGCGTAGATGGGGGGAGGAGAGATCAGGGATTTGAAAGCAAGAATGCGAATTTTGAAATGGTGGGAGATGGTGACGTAGTAATAATGGGCCAGTAATTCAAAAGCCCAGAGTACCTTGCACCTCTGGCTTCAACCCTGATCATGGAACCTGGTAGAGTTTAAATTCAGTAAATAAACTGGGAGTATAGAATTAGTGTCTGTGATAGTGACCCTGAAACTATCATCAATTGTTATAAAAATGCATCTGATTCACTAATGTCCCTTAAGAAAAGAAATCTGCCAACCTTACCTGGTCTGGCCTACCTGTGTCTCCTGACCCACAACAATGTGGCTGGCTCATGAATGAGTTGAACTGAAGGGTCTGTCTCTGGGCTGTACAACTCTATGAATCTATGACTTCATAACTCTTAACTGCCCCTTAAATGGCCTAGTTCAATGGCAATTAAAGATGGGTAACAAATGCTGGCCAATACTATGACGCTCACATCCCTCTTAAGAAATTTCGAAAAAGTTAAGCTATTGCTCAAATAAGAACCATTTGAAGTTAACGAGCACTGTAGGTGCTGGAAATAACAGCATTTCATATGAGTTTGGCTTTTCGACAAGCTAAGGTTTGTGAAGGTGGAATATAGCAAATGGATCAACCAGTTGAAATTTTACAAGAATGTGCCTGTGCAATGTTTTCACCATGAGGAATGGGACAATACTATTGCAGTGTCTCAGAGGGGATATCATTTCATCTTCTGTAATCCCTGGTGCTAAATGCAATACTCAATAAGCAGCCAGGTCTCACTTTGCTAATATCTGTCAACTTGCATCTGAAACTTTTGTGACTATTCTAATCCTTTCACAGCAGTTGGAACAATCAAGTAATCTCCTCTGTTCATCATTCCAATTGACCTGAAATACATGTCACACGTAGAAAGAAAGGATGACGTACAATTATATAATGGTTTTCACAACTTCATAAGATCCAAAATGATTTAGAACCAACAAAGTACTTTGGAAGTCTAGTCTCTGGTATAACACAGGAAACCCAGCAGCCAGTGTGTGCATAGCAAGCCCCTACAAATAGCTATGTGATCTGATGGCCAGGGAAGTTTTGGGTTCGTTGAGGCACTATTGGCCAGGACACTTGAGGATAACTCCCCTTTACTTCTTTCAGACTGTGACATGGAATCTTTTATGTGTAACTGAGAGGGTAGCTGGATAATATACAGTCTAATATCTCATCTGAAGGAGTGGGTTTGACTGTGCAGCACTCCCTCGGTCTTGTCATTGGGAGCATCAGCGCACGTCATGTGATTTGGTCTCTGGTGTAGCCTTGTAACTCAAGACTGGGGAAGTGTAACCAGCTGAGTTCCAGCTAACAATGTAAAGAAACATATTGCATTGTACAGAAAAAAAAAGAAATTAATCAGTTATATTGTGAACAGAACTTTCCATGTCTAAAGTGTTTTTTTTGTTTCCTTTGTCTTATACAGTATGCAGGATGGCTGGTGCTGTGGGTGGCCTGGAACACATTCATCATTTGCTTCTATCTAGAGGTTGGGCAGTTGTCACGGGTAATTATCTTCCTTATGATCCAAAGAGATGCTTCTTACAATGTACTTAATCAAAGGATGCAACCCATAGCTCATTTATGAGCTTCCTTCTTGTCTGGCTTTCTAAATATAGAGATGAAATGCTTTTGAATTCACATCAAAATGCTGTTAGCCTTACAGTTTTGCATAACTTTGATTCTCTACTTTGAACAGAGGAAATTATTTGAGACAAAGTTAGTTTTCTGGAACCATACTTCAGGCTGGGGATGGGTCAAAATATCTCAGTGGTAGAGGACTTTGTATTGACTTTGGTGGAGGTTGCCAGAGGTTAACTGTGAAGAAGGGGCCATTCGCAAACTTGGCTTTTGTGGAGGTGAATGTGAGAATGAGGAACTGGGACTGGGGGCAGTGAGGAAGTGTGATGTCCTGGAGAATACTGTTGCTGGGTCAAAGTCTGTGAATTCTCAACCTGACAGGACTACAGGAGCACCTTCACCAACCACACATTCACCACCACCTTCTCAAAGGCAACAAGAGAGAGATGTGCAATAAATCACAGCCTTGCTGATCGGGCCTTCATGCAAGGAATGGGGGAAATAAAGATGGAAGGTAACAGGCTGGCCAACAGAAGAGGTGAGGGTGGAGAAGCCAGTTCAGGGTTCAACAAAATGTCTAACTTAAGTTCTGCTGGGCTCAAGTTGAGTTAGCAGGTCAGTGGTTTAGAAAAGTTTGCAACAAGCGAGGTTAGAAAGTATGGATGAGAACTGTGCAACATTGTCAGTGTTGATCTGAAAGACGTTAAGAATTGTCCAGGCCTTGACAATGGTCAAGTAATAATGTCATAGAATAATAAGCCAGAAGTTGCCAAGGTGCCAGATTTTGATATCATGTTTGTAAGTGTGGAAGCGATCACACCTTCGCAGCCTTTATATGTCACACAGCACGAAGGCGAACAGAACAGGATTACCAGGAACCATCATAGTAATATAATAACTTGCTGTCTCCATTTGCTGTTTTTTAACTCTCCAGTTGTATTCCTGCTGCATCAATGAAATAGCCCTCATCAAAATCCCATAGTCACTGAGTCACAAGCCCTCCTCCACCGTATCTCGTTCAGCCACGGTCTGTCAACGACAAAACAGATCCTGCCTCACTGCAGCAGGGAATGGGAGAAAATGGACACCAAGATCACTTGATTTTAGATCAGCAAGAACTTGCATTTAAATAGTGTCTTTAACATGTGGTGAAAATTTGGTGCTCCCATGGTCTCTATCCCCCTCTGTAAAATGGAACCTCATCCTCTCAGCAAAGGCAATATATATCCAACCGGGCTCTTCTGCTTCAGTGAAAGAGATTGAGAGAATATTACTGAGGGAGGAGGACATCACAACGACAAGTACTTGTCTGTATATGATGCCATTAAATGCCATAAGCTGTTCCTTCACAATATTAACAAACAAATGAGCCATTTAGGAGGGATTAGCATAGATGACCACACACTTGGACAAAGAATTTGGCTTTAAAGGTACACTTCAAGCTTGGGCTTTTCAGGGTTAATGTCAGGAAGTTGTAATTCACACATTATAAGGAGAGCTGGGACCTATTTTACTGCAACATAGGAGGTTGAGGTGTGAACTGATAAGGTTTATAAAATCATAAGGATGTTGGGTAAGGTGAACAGCAGGTGTCTTTTCCCTTGGGTACAAGATTTCAAGACTAGGAGGTTTTTTTTGACAGTGAGAGGAGAAAGATTTAAAAAAGACATGAGGGGCATTTCAATTTTTGCACAGAAAGTGGTTTGCATGTGGAAGAAAATTCCAGAGGAAGTGTTGGATGTGGGTACAGTTACAACGTTTAAAAGACGAATAAGGAATGTTTGGAGAGATATGGACCATGTGCAGGCAGGTGGGACTAGTTTAGCATGGACTGGTTAGACCGAAGGATCTGTTTCCGTGCTGTATGACTCTATGACTCAAAGGCAAACAGAAATCTAGAACTCTGCTTCATAAAGTTCTTGAAGTTGGAGTTGCATTGAGAAACATCATAACTGAGATTGGTAGGTTTTTGTTAGATAAGATTGTTATGGGTAGGTGATCATTAGTGGTATTGTCACTGCGCCAATAGCCTAGAGACCCAGGTAATGTTCTGGGGACCTGGGTTTGAATCCCACCACCACGGATGATTGAATTGTGAATTCAGTAAAAATCTAAAGTTAAAGATTTAATGAAACCATTGTTATAAAATCCCATGTGATTCACTCATGCCCTTTCGGGAAGAAAACCTACCATCCTTATCTGGTCAGGCCTATATGTGACTCCAGACCCATTGTTTTGTAATTACTCTAAACCCCTCTTCAGTAAATAAACAAGCCCAACAAGTCCACACCGACCCTCCGAAGAGTAACCCACCCAGACCCATTTCCGTCTGACTAATGCAACTGACACTATGGGCAATTTAGCATGGCCAAATCACCTGACCTGCACATCTTTTGGAATGTGGGAGGAAACTAGAGCACCCAGAGGAAACCCATGCAGACACGGGGAGAATGTGCAAACTCCACACAGACAGTCGCCCGAGGCTAGAATTGAACCGGGTCCCTGGCGCTGTGAGGCGGCAGTGCTAACCACTGAGCCACCGTGCTGCCCCTTTTTGAAAAGCTGGCAGAAATGCTGACTCTGCCAAAGATGCCCACAGAAGGGCTTATGCCCGAAACGTCGATTCTCCTGTTCCCTGGATGCTGCCTGACCTGCTGCGCTTTTCCAGCAACACATTTTCAGCTCTGATCTCCAGCATCTGCAGACCTCACTTTCTCCACATCCCATTAATCACTATTTTAATAAAAAAACAACAAGGAGAGTTAGACATAAAGTGAAGACACAGAGGCTAAATGGCACTCTCCTGAATCTGATCATTGTTACCTCTGTAACTGATACTGCCTTTGTACGGTCACGATGTGATAAACCTGGTATTAAGCTGATTTCTGTTCGAGTAAAACCAGCTGAGGAACTTCCTGGCCTGGTTGGTTATTTGCCAGACATCGCCCCGAGGAGAATTCAGTGGAAGTACAACATGGGGAATTGTGGAACAGGTGAGTGGCTTGTGAACCCATTGTGCCACAAAACACCCAATGCACGTGGCACTGGGTGAAGAGTGCAATCTGCAGGCAGTATACTGCTCTCGCAGCAGATTGTTGCTTACAATGATGCTGCATCAATGTCATCATGGTTTACTGTGTTCAAGTGAGTGTGGTACTCACTGTAATCTATCACCTTGCTGCTTTTGTACAGCTTGACATGACAGGTCCGCTAGATCAAACTGTTACTTACTGTGGTATCTGTATTCACTAGAGAGATGTTGACCTGAAGGATTTGAGTCTTCATCTCAAACTGGTGTCCACTCCCTGTCAGCAGTGGCACTAATTCAGTCGAAGCAGCAGTTATCCAATGCACTTTTGACGTGCAACTTGCTCACATTGAAATGGCAGCTCAGAAAGAGGCCATTCAGCCCAACAGCCCAAAAGCCTCCTCCTACATTGCTACAAGCATATTCCTTGAAAGAAAAACAGAGAGTGCGGGAGAAACTCAACAGCTCTGACAGCATCGGTGGAGAGGGAGACAGAGTTAACATTTTGAATCCAGTGATCTTTCTTCAGAACAGAAAGCAGCTGAGAAATGGTGGTATTCACGCTGACAATGAGAGGTCGGGTCGGGATGGTGGTGGGTGGGAAATGAGTGAGTTCAATAGATGGAGACAATGCTGATAAAACCAGAATCAAACAAAGGGTTCACTGATGATAGACAGAGAGGCAGATAAATGCTGAACAGGTGCTAATGGGAAGTGTGATGAGATGAAAATGGGTTGGCTGTGCTGGGAACAACCCATATGAAACAGGAGCTACAGGTTTGAGTAATGAACATGGAAGGGAGTGTTCACACTCTGAAATTGTTAAACTCAATGTTGAGTCATGAAGGCTGTCAGATACTTAAGAAGAAGATGAGGGAGTACTACAGCAAGTCCATGTCAGAGATATTTGCCAGGGAATACGGTGGTGTGTTAAAGTGGCTAGTATCTGAAAACTATGAGGACAGAACGCAGGCCCACAAAGCAGTCACTCAGTCAGAGATTCATCTCTGAGTGTGGAGGAGACCACATTGTGAGCAGCGAATAAAGTAGACTAGATTGAGTGAAGTGCAGGTAAATCGCTAGAAGGTGTGTATGGGAAGGTGCCATGGATGGTTAGGGATTTAAGAGTGAAGAAGGAGTGAGCCAAAATGTCCTGAAGGAAATGGTCCCTGCAGAAGGCTGACAAGGGAGGCAAGAGGAACCTGTGTCTAGTGGCAGTATCCCCCTGGAGATGGTGGGAATGGCAGCTAATGATCCTTTGGATGTGGTTGCTGGTGGGATGGTATTTGAGGACCAGGAGATCCTATTGGTGTTGTGGGAGGGAAGAGAAGGGATGAGGGCAGAAGTCTGGGAATGCGACAGACACTGGGCTGAGGTTCTGGGGAATCCTCGGTTGATGTGAAAAGTGGACATTTATGAGGTCTCCCTGTACATGACGGAAATGGAGAAACTGGGAGACTGGAATAAAGTCTTTACAGGAAGGAGGGTATGAGGATATATAGTCCAGGTAACTGTGGGACTGGATGGGCTGTGGTGGATATTGGTGCAAATGGACACAGAGATGTTGAGGAAGGGATGGGAGGAGTCAGAGATGGACCAGGTGAAGGTAAAGGCAGGAGAAAAATGGATGCAAAATTGATTAACTTTTCCAATTCTGAAAGGAGAGAGAAGCAGCATGATGTACCGGAGAAAGAGTTATGGGGAGGGACTCAAGTAGGATTGGAACAAGGCATGTTGCATGTTCCCCACAAAGAGACAGGTATAACTGGGCTGCTTGGCCACAGCTTTGATCGGAAGAAAGTGAGAGGAGTTAAAGGAGAAGTTGTTCAAAGTGAAGATGAGCTCGTCCAGATGGAGGAGGTTGGTGGTGGATGGGGCCGGTTCAAGCCTTTATTCCAGGAAGAAACATCCTGATGGGGGATGGACACATAAAGAGATTGCACGTCCAAGGTCAAGGGGAGAGGGCTGGAGCCCGCAAACCAGAAATTCTGAAACTGACATAAAGCATCAGAAGAATCACGGTTGTAAGTGGGAAAGGACTGGACAAGGAAAGAAAAGATCAAGTCAAGGTTGGAAGAAATAAGCTCGGAGGGGAAGGAGCAGGCAGAAACATCGGGCCTGCCCAGAGTGTCCAGTTTGTAGAAATTATTAACAGGGTAGAAGTGAGATGTACTGTCAGCCATAATCATGTTGACTTCTCCACTTCATGATGCTGCCTGGCCTGTTGTGTTCTTCCAGCCTCCGGTTTGTCTACCTTAGGTTCCAGCATCTGCAGTTTTTCTTGTCTCTAAATGATCATGATGAATGATGCAGCAGGTTTGAAGGACTGAATAGCCTCCCCCGCTCCTACCTTGTACATTTCTATTTTTCTGTAGTTCCCTAACCCTGCAGATCCCTCTTCAACAGGATATTATATACCCCATCACACAATCGCCCCATGGTGCTCTGTGCCAGTGCCAGTTTCAAAACTAAATAAACCCATTTGAATTTGTGTCAACTTAACTTATTTGAACAAGGCTGTACAATGAGAGGTATCCCAAATGGTGTCTGTGCGTGAAATCCAGCTAAACTTGCAAACTGCACAACCTTCATCAAGCTGGACGTGAACAGCTGTGTCTGGCAACTGAGCACAATCCACCTTCCAAACACCCTCTGGACATTATTGTTTTAATCATCTGCCTTCAGGAGTTATGTCTGTTTCCAACATTTTCCAACAGATGATGCCGAACATACTGGGAAGTATGGACCATGTCATATGCCATAAGGGTGACATTCTCATCCACCGGGTCCACTCAAGCGCAACGTAGCAATAGCTGGAGAGTTTTGAAAAAGTTGCAAGTTGCTACTGCAAGTCTGAATTGGGCTATGTTGTCCAGGAAACAGGAATGATGATGACTGAGGAATATTACAGACTCCATCAACCTATAGGAATTGTCGACCAGCTGGGAACATTCTTTCCCTCGTCCACCAATTCAATGTTCCTCTACTCATTGAACCAATGATCAAGTAGGGTGTTGGACTGAGCATCAATAGCAATTATTTGAGGAAATTAAGGACATGCTAATTTCATCTGAATTCCTTATGCACTGTGATTGTGAACTTCCAATGATGACTGCAGCTGGTGCATCATATACAGGACTGGGAGCAGTTCTATTCGAGATCTTTGGAGTTTTGATAAATGAGAAATGACCACATTGAAGCATATAGGATTTATAAGGAACTTGCCAGGACAAATCCTGAGAAGATGTTTCTCCCTCATGGGAGAGTCTAGGATCAGAGGGCATCATCTCAAAACAAAGAGGGGCTGATTTAAGACTGAGACAAAGAGGAATTTGGTATCTCAGTAGATTGAGAGTCTTTGGAACTCCTTGCCCCAGACAGCTGTGGGTCAGATTTCTTGAGGACATTTAAGGCTGAGACAGATAGATTCTTGATCAGTCGGGGAATCAAGGGTTACAGGGAAAGGGCAGGAAAGATGATGTAAGGAATGTTAGATCAGTTATGATCCTACTGAATGGCAGAGCAGGGTCAAGGGGTCAAATGGCCGCCTCCTGTTCCTGCTTCTTATGGTCTTATGGAATGATCAGGCAGCCAATCTGTTACATTTCAAGAGTACTCACTGACCCACAACAACAATAGGGATGAGAAATGACTATCGAAACAAATAAGATTCTTGGGGGACTTGCCAGGCTACATGGAGAAAGATCGTTTCCATTTGTGGGACATTCTAGGAACAAAGAGCTCGGGCGGCACAGTGGCACAGTGGTTAGCACTGCTGCCTCACAGCGCCAGAGACCCGTGTTCAATTCCCGCCTCAGGTGACTCTCTGTGTGGAGTTTGCACATTCTCCCCGTGTCTGCGTGGTTTCCACCCACAATCCAAAAATATGCAGGTTAGGTGAATTAACCATGCTAAATTGCCCGTAATGTTAGGTGAAGGGGTAAATGTAGGAGTATGGGTCTGGGTGGTATACGCTTCAGCGGGTCGGTATGGACTTGTTGGGCCGAAGGGCCTGTTTCCACACTGTAAGTAATCTAATCTAAACAATATTTCTCCATAGAGGAAGAAGTACTGGCAACAACTTGTGAGAACTTCTCTAAATATACCTTGGATCTATCGGTTTGGATTGAACAGAAAGGAAATCACAAAGATGTCAATCAGTATCCAGAGATTTTGATTGCAGCTGATGCGGGATGACATGATTGTGGAATTGAAAGGGAATCAGATTACAGTGGAGACTGGATCAAGGATATCCATCATTTGCCGGCGAAGGAAGTTGAAAAGCTTTATCCAAGAAGCTGAGACTTTGGTCACGCACTGTTTACCAACCGCAGTAGGGAAGAAAAAGTGTTATACCCGAAACATTGACTTCTCCACCTCCTGATGCTGCCTGGCTTGCTGTGTTCCCCCAGCCTCCTTGTTGTCGACCTTGGAATCCAGCATCTGCAGTTTTTGTGTCTCTAAGAGTAGGGAGGTTACAGGTACAGAATGAAACGTATTTGTGTGATGAAGATCGCCACATCCCGCCTTGATGGCTGACCAGAGAATGTCCACAGTAACGCTACCCTGTGGCAGCACTTTGAACATCATCACATCAGAACTACAAATGATTGTTTGGAACATGATGAGAAGCCTGCTCTGGTGAATGTAAACGATCCCATGGCACTAGTTTAAAGAAGGGCAGGTTGTTATCCTTAAGACCAAAAGGCATGGAGTAGAAATAGGCCATTCAGCCCATTGAGGCTGTGCTACCGTTGAATGAAATCCTGGCTGATCGGATAATCCGCGGCTCCACTTTCCTGTCTTAATAAGCCTTGATCCCTTTACTGATTAAAAGATCCATCCATCTCAGTCTTGAATATAGTGAACAACCCCATCTCAACAGCCCTCTGCAGTGAAGAGATCTACCACCCTCTGAGAGACAAAATTCCTCCTCATCTCTGTCTTAAGTAGGGCCACCCCTTACTCTGAGATGAAGCTCTTTGTTCCTAGATAAAAGCAAATTACTGCGGATGCTGGAACCTGAAACCAAAAGAGAAAATGCTGGAAAATCTCAGCAGGTCTGGCAGCATCTGTAAGAAGAGGAAAGAGCTGACGTTTCGAGTCTAACTGACCCTTTGTCAAAGCTGGTGCAGTGCTCTTTGTTCTTAGAGTGCCCCACAAATGGAAACGATCTTTCTGCATGTAGCCTGGCAAGTCCCCCAAGAATCTTATTTGTTTCAATAGTCATTTCTCATCCCTATAGTCCTGACCAAAACTCATTCCCCAATCAATATTATTAGAAATAGAGCAGCTTGTTATTATCAAGTTGCTGTTTGTAGGAGCTTGCTGTGTACAAATTGGCAGCAGTGTCTCCTACATTACACTGCACTGGAAAAGCACCTCATTGGCAGTGAAAGCACTCTGAGGTGTCCAATGTTGATGAAGGATGCTGTAAATACAAGTTTTCCTTTTTTCTGCAGAAGCTCCAAGGACAGATGGCAGGGTCAGGCTTTTGAGTGAAGTTTATTTTTATTCATTCATGGAATGTGAGCCTCATTGTCCATCGTTAGTTGCACTTGAGAAGGTGGGAGTGAGCTGCCTTCTTGAACCACTGCAGTCCATGTGCTGTACATGGATCAACAATTCCCTTCGGGAGAGACTTTGGGTGGTGTTCCCATGCATCTAGATGGATATGGTTGTGGGTTTGGAAGGTGCTGTCTAAGGAGCTTTGGTGAATTTCTGCAGTGCATCTTCTAGATGGTACACGTTGCTGCTACTGAGTGCTGGAGGGAGTGAACGTGTGAACTTGTGGTGCCAATCGAGCGGGTTGCCTTGTCTTGGATGGTGTTGAGTTTCTTGAGTGTTGGAGCTGCACCCATCCAGATAAGTGGGGAGCATTCCATCACACTCCTAACTTGTGTCTTGTTGATGCTGGACAGCCTTTGAGGTGTCAGGAGGTGAATTACTCACTACAGTATTCCAAGCCTCTGACCTGTTCTTGTAGCTATTATATTTAAATGTCTAGCGCAGTTGAGTTTCTGGTCAATGGTAATTGTGTTAGTGTAGGATTCAGCAATAGATTGAAAGTCAAGGAGTGATGGTTGCATTGTCTCTTGTTGGAGATAGTCATTGCCTGTCAGTTGTGTGACATGAATGTTACTTGTCAGCTGAAGTCTGGATATTGTCCAGATCTTGTTGCATTTAAACATGGACTGTTTCAGTATCTGAGGAGTCATAAATGGTGCTGAACATTGTGCAATGATTGGTGGACATCTCCATTTCTGACCTTATGATGGAGGGAAGGTCATTGATAAAGCAGCTGAAGATGGTTGAGCCTACGACACTTAGCATGTGTGTGACTGCTTCCAGAGCAGAGGAAATCTGTCTATACTCAGCATTAAGCTGCTGGTATGCAGTTTAAAAATAAGGTTGACGAGATTGGTTTAGCCATTAGAAAAGAGCAAGATAACCTTTCTACCTAAAATGTAAAAAAAAAGCTCAATATGTAACAAAGTGCACACCATGCAATTGAAGATTTTACACAGGCCTCATATGGCACCAGAGAGGCTAGCTAAGTTCAAGAGGGGACCGTCTCCAGGGTGTCCCAAATGCAAAATTAGTATCGGCCTTCTTACACACTGCTACTGGTCATGTTACAATATCCGGAGATTCTCGACTGCTATAGTAAGGAAATCCTGGGAATTGAAGTCAAAGTGGTCCCAGTATTTCTTCTGGAGTTGCCAAATTTGCCCTCTCTGGGGGAACACGGGAAGAGACTGTGTAACCTTCTTATCCGCTGTGTGAGGAAGAACATTTTAATGAATTGGACTTTGGAAAAAGCCCCAGGTCTTATGGGGTGGTGCAGGCTGGTGATGGAGCATCTCCCCCAAGACTACCTCACAAATATGGTGCACCACAAAATGGAGCAGTTTTATAAGACGTGGCAGCCCTTCCTAAATTATGTTGATGCAGACTTTTATTAATATTATTGATTATTAATTAGGACCGTGATATAGCCGTGGGAATCAGTTTGGGCACCAATGGGGCCCTGGGAGGGGGAAGCTGGGGGAAACAAAAATACAGGTACAGTGATTGGTGACCGGGGTGGGAGCTTTAGTGGAGGTGTGGTGAGTGAAATAGAGTGAAGTAATGTGAGATAATTTAATTTAATTTAAGCTAATTTGAATTCAGCTTAAGTTAAATTTTATTTAATTTGATTGTAGTTTAGTTTAGGTTAAGTAGTTATGCTTATTCAGGTAGAATAGTAGATAGTTTATCTTTAATAGTATTGTGATATGATATTGTGACACGACCTCTTTCTTTTTGTATTTTGGTATTGTTTTTTATCCTGTATATAGTTGTAAAAGATTTGAATTTTTTTTTTAAGTATTTATTTTTAAAAAGCTTTGTACCTAAAAAGCTGCTTTTCATTAAGCAATCTCACATGCAACAGTTTTCCTGACCCCAACCTTCCATTTGAAGACATAAGAAAACAAGAAATAGAAGCAGAATTGCTTTTATATTGCCCTACCCTTTAGTAAGGTCATGGCTGATCTGATTATGGCCTTAAATCCATTTTCCTAGCTGTTCTGTGAAATTCAAATTCTTCAGCTTCCATTATTCCCTAGTGCAACAAATTCCAAAGATTCATAATCCTATGAGCAAAGACATTCCAATTCAGTTCCACCTTAAATGAATGACCTCGATATCCTTAAACTATACACCTCTGTAATTCTAGATCCCCATATAGAATCATAGAGATGTACAGCACGGAAACAGACCTTTCAGTCCATCTCGTCCATGCCTACCAGATATCCTAACCCAATCTAGTCCCACCTGCTAGCATTCGGCCCATATCCCTTCAAACCCTTCCTATTCATATATCCATTAAGATACCTTTTAAAGTTGCAATTGTACTAGCCTCCACCACATGGTGAACTTCACCATGTCATCAAATATCATCTCAGCATTTACGCTGTCAAACTCTATCAGAATTCTCCATGTTTCATAAGGTTGTGAACTCCAGTCAATGTAGGCCCAACCCATTTACCCTTTCTCCACAAAACATCCCGAGAATCAGTCAAGTGAACTTTCTCAAAACTGTTTATAATGCAAGAATATTGCTTTTTTAATAAGGACACCAACATTGTACGCAAGTGCCCTGCACAATTGTAGCAAGACCTCCCTTATTTATATTCTATCCCCCAGCAATGAAGGCCTGTAGTGATTGCAACAAGGTCAGCCAGGTGGACCTCATAGAATATGAGTTCCCTGATTAGGGCTGTAAATGTTTGGTCCAGTTAGACAGTCTTGGCTGACAGCTAAAATGGTCAGACATTCTGGCACTCTGTGAGCTGGCTCTGACAGAGCTGAACCAGAGTAAAGGACTCTCCACGTGTAAATAAAGAGTGACTTGGTGATGGGTTACCAGCCTCTGTGAGGTTATTTCAAGGCCAATGTTCAATTTGCTTTCTTAATTACCTGAAGTACTGGCATGCTAACTTCTTGTGTTTCATGTGCAGTGACAACACATTTCTCTGAACTTCAGCACTCTGCATCTCCCCACATTTGAGCAATATTTTGCTTTTCTGATCTTTGTACCAAAGTGCCTAGCCTCGCGGTTTCCTGCACTATGCCTGATCTTACCTGACTATATTCCAAATTTATACTGACTCATGAACCCTTCTTTGTATCTTCAGCAAATTTCACTTGATCTCTTCGTCTCAGTATTGTTATGGAGTGTAAATACTCAAACACTTGTAAATATCTTTCTCTGTGGCACTCCACCAGTTTGTTTGCTCAGCTGTATTTGGCTCATCTATCAAAATTGCCTGTTTCCTGTTAGTGAGCTGATCCTCACATATGTTAACATGCCCCCAAGACCACGGAACCTTTATCTTCTGCAATGACCTTTACTGTGGCACAATATTGAATGTCTTTTGGAAATCCAAAAACACCATGCCAGCTGTTTCCCATTGTCTGCTTATTTGTTCCATCCTCAAAAACTAAATAATTTGTCAACCACGATTTTTCGACCAAAAACCACGCTAACAATGCTTGACTGTAATATGATTTTCTAAATATCCCACCACCATGTCCTTAATAATCGATTCCAACATTTTCCGAATGACAGATATTGGGCTAACTGACATAGAGTTTCCTGCTTTCTATCTCCAGAGACCTATTATCTTGGAATAGCATATTTGCTTAGCCAAATTAGTCTAGAAACCTTTGCAATCTAATTATGGTACAGAGGCCTGCACTCAAGAATTATAAAGTTAAAAGCTATCAAAGTAACACTGATAAATTGAGGAGAGTGAAAGGTTACCAGAGGTCATTGGAGGATAAGGACATAAATTATGCAGAGAACAACATAAGTAGGAGTCATTTATGCCAAATGCATTTAAAAGTTTGGGAACATTATTGGGATGGAAGGACATAAGGGAAAACAAGAACAGAAATAAATTGCTTTGAGATACACACGGCATGCAAGTGATGTACTTTCAAACTTTTGCAGTACGAGACAAAAATTTGTGATAGAGCAGTTCACTGTTGAGTGAAGAGATGTATAAGGAAGATGACATTAGTTAAACATGTGTGTATTTGCCTTAGCTACATTAGATGATCCTGAGGGGTTTTCTTATTGAACATTGAAGGATTTGGTATGCTTTTCAATAGATTTCTCTAGAGTCATAGAGTTGGACAGCATAGAAATAGACCCTTCCGTCCAACTTGTTGATACTGGTCAGATATCCTAAATTAATCTAGTCCCACCTGCCAGCATTTAGTCCATATCCCTTATCCAGGTGCTTTTTATATGCTGTAATTGTACCAGCCTCCACCACTTCCTCTGGCAGCTCATTCCATACACACACCACCCTCTGTGAAAAATTGCTGCTTAGGTCCCTTTTAAATCTTTCCCCTCTCACCCTAAACCTAGGCCCTCCAGTTTTAGACTCCCCATGCCAGGGAAAAGACCTTGTCTATTTACTCTATCTATGCCCCTCATGTTTTTATAAACCTCTACAAAGTTATCCCTTGTAAATGCAACCACTCAGTTTTTCAGCTGGTTTTTAACATGTTGACATGGACAAATGAGTAAACCACTGATAGCACCACATCATCCAGTCAACTTACTATTGGAATGTAGACAGAAGGCTCTCTCCCTGTAAGTCAGGGTACCTTCATTGTGCCTTATTGGTAGCAGTTTCATCTGAATTAGAAAGTTGTGGATTTAGATGTGAATTGGGAGCCCAGTGCATTACGTTGCTGAGGGAAGGGTAACATCATTGGAGGAATCGCTTTTAGATAAGACATTAAAGGAAAATCCCATCTGCTTTCAAATGCCCACATACTATCCCGTGTATTATATAGAACAGCGAGGGAGCCTTGTTCAATGTTTATTCCTCAGCTGACACCTAAAATAGATTGTTTGATCATCATCACATTGCTGTTGCTGGTATCTTGGCAGCTGCCTTCCCACATTGTGATGGTAACTCCACTTCAAATGTACCTCACTGGTTGTAAAGTGCACTGGGAAATCCGACAATTCTGAAAGACAATGTGGAAATGTGAGCCACTCAGCTTTCAGCAATGCAAGTAGGTGAAGAAATGATTGCAACGTAACTATAGCTGCAGTTTGCAAATGTTTGGCTCATACCTTTGTTCCTTCAATGTCCCAGCGGATCCCAGGCTTTCATCCATTGAACAGATACTGACTCCACCCACCCTGGGCACTATTGCAGCCATTGTCCAATTGCTGTTAGAATCTAGTGCGCATCAAGTGGAGGTGAGGGATGGATCTCTAGGTGGACAGTGTACAGACTGTTTCTATGGCTGCCAGTACCAGTGCCCCCTGACCAACAGTGGCCCCCTCCCTTGACTGGACTGAGGACTAGCTCCCACCCATTTTCCAAGATGGCCAATATTATTGAGTGAACATGCAAAGTGATGCATGTTCAGAAAGATGCACATACTGTAAGTGTTACATTGATGTCTCGGCGTCTCCTGTACAGAAAGATATCCCACTTCCTGGGCAGATCCCTAATACCAATGACCTGTCTGTGTGTCTGTGCTAAAAAGCACATCAATACGGCAGAACTGACAGCCTTTAGATTCTATGCTCAAACATGTTTCAACAGCATGATTTGGAGGAGCCGGAGTTGGACAGGGGTGGACAAAGTTAAAAATCACACAACACCAGGTTCTAGTCCACCAGGTTTATTTGGAAGCACTAGCTTTCGGAGCAGTGCTCCTTCATCAGTTGGTTGGACTATAACCTGGTGTTCCGTGATTTTTAACTTTTCACACAGTATGACAGGGAAAGGTATGGACATTGCGAGCATGAAGGGAGGTGCTAAGTAAGTGAGAGCTAAGACAGCAGCCCTGAGATGTAGCCTGGCGCACTCCATGAACAGAGTAAAACTGAAAGAACTGCGGATGCTATAAATTAGAAATAAAAACAGAAATTGCTGGAAAAGCTCAGCAGGCCTGGCAGCATCTGTGGAGAGAAAGCAGAGTTAACATTTTGCATCTGTCACTGCTCACAAAGTGTCCTCACAGCAGCCTTACAATACCCAGTGTTGGTGGGCTCTGCACTGCAGCTCTCTGCTTCCTACATGTGGATCAGAGATGACAAGGATCCAATATTGGCGAACGTTGGGCATCAGTATTCGTGGATGAGAGGTGTGGGTGGTTGGTCGCAGTGGATCATTCTTGGAGATGTTTCATGCCAACATAGACACTGTGCTAGTGGGGAGCTGCAGTTACCAGATACCTGCTCTGGATCCAAGGTGAGAATCTTCAGTGTTGAACTTGCTTGGTGTATGTGAGAAGATAGGAAGCTGCATTTTAGTGAGATGAAATGTACAGTCAATAAGGTGTTCAAAAAGCAATAATTTGTATTAACCAGCACCTCACTGCCACCCACTGGAGACAGTCACTTCAATGGCTGGCAGATGCATAAAACATACAGTGAATTACTCCGATCGTCTCTCACAATTCTATAGAAATTTTACCAGAGCCCACAGCATTCCGGCCCCAATAAGATTCTGCTCCACTTCCCTGTCTGCATTCATCACCGTTGACTCCATTGTCAATCTCAGCCTTGAATAACTTCAAATACCACTGCCTTTTGAGGATGTAACTCTGAAGATGGACAAGGGAAATCCAGTGAATGTAGTGTACCTGGACTTTTAGAAAGCCTTTGATAAAGTCCCACATAGGAGGTTAGTGAACAAAATTAGGGTGCATGGTATTGGGGGCAAAGTATTGACTTGGATTGAAAATTGGCTCCCTTTCGGAATGGCAGGCAGTGACCAGTGGGGTACTGCAGGGATCAGTGCTGGGACCGCAGCTTTTTGCAATATATATTAATGATATAGAAAATGGTATTAATTAGCATTAGCAAATTTGCTGATGATACAAAGCTGGGTGGCAGGGTGAAATTTGATGAGGATGTTAGGAGTTTACAGGGTGACCTGGACAGGTTAGGTGAGTGGACAGATGCATGGCAGATGCAGTTTAATGTGGATAAATGTATGGCTATCCACTTTGGTGGCAAGAATAGGAAGGCAGATTATTACCTAAATGGTGTCAAGTTAGGTAAAGGGGCAGTACAAAGAGATCTGGGTGTTCTTGTACACCAGTCAATGAAGGCAAGCATGCAGGTACAGCAGGTAGTGAAGAAGGCTAATAGCATGCTGGCCTTCATAACAAAAGGGATTGAGTATAGAAGCAAAGAGGTTCTTCTGCAGCTGTACAGGGCCCTGGTGAGACCACACCTGGAATATTGTGTGCAGTTCTGGTCTCCAAATTTGAGGAAAGACATTCTGGCTATTGAGGGAGTGCAGCGTAGGTTCATGAGGTTGATTCCCGGAATGGTGGGACTATCTTATGTTGAAAGATTGGAGCGACTGGGCTTGTATACCCTTGAGTTTAGAAGACTGAGAGGGGATCTGATTTAGATGTATAAGTGTATTAAAGGATTGGACACTCTGGAGGCAGAAAACATGTTTCCGCTGATGGGTAAGTACCGAACCAGAGGACACAGTTTAAAAATAAGGGGTAGGCCATTTAGGACAGAGATGAGGAGAAACTTCTTCACCCAGAGAGTGGTGGCTGTGTGGAATGCTTTGCCCCAGAAGGCAGTGGAGGCCCAGTCTCTGGATTCGTTTAAGAAAGAGTTGAATAGAGCTCTCAAGGATAGTGGAATCAAGGGTTATGGAGATAAGGGAGGAACAGGATACTGATTGAGGATGCTCAGCCATGATCATAATGAATGGTGGTGCAGGCTCAAAGGGCAGAATGGCCTACTCCTGCACCTATTGTCTATTGTCTATTCTGGGGAAGAGAATTCCACAGACTAGCTAGCATCTGAGAGAAAAAAAGTCACTCTCTTCAGCTCTGTCTTAAAGGGTGACAATTTATTCTCAAACTATGTCCACTAGATTTAGTATCTAAACGTCCCCCCAGAAGAAACACTCTCCAGGTTCCTGCCCTGCCTGGTCTCTTTATGTTTCAATAAGATCACATCTCATTCTTTTTAACTCCAATGGACGTCGACCCAACCTGTTCAACTTGTCCTCATAAGAAAAGCCCTTTATCCCAGGAATGATTCAAGAGAACCTTCTCCTAATGAAATTGCTTTCTTCATATAAGGAGATGAAAAGTGCTAGCATACTTTTCCTGGAATGTTTGAATATCCAGTGAGCTGTTCCCAGCTCCTCGGGATCCTCTCCAATAGTCTCAGACTCTACTTTGGACAGTTCCAGAGTACTTGTCTTAGTCATAGAAAATGTTAATCAGAAAATCATTAGTCTAACTCCTGAGGAACCACAAAGCCCTCAGTCACTCACACTGACCATTCCGCTCCCATGCACCACTCCCTCCCTCCACTGCAATCCCTCCTTGAGCCCCCAACAAAACTCCCAAACCCTTCGATTACCCACCAACATTGCATGCGTTTCCCTAACCAGATCTGGCCCCATTACCCAATTAACCTGTCAATCCTAACCCAACCCAACATAACCCCAGGCCTGGCTTCTATTCACAACCATCCACCCACCTCTCAACCTGGTCTGACTGCCCCCTGACTTTCTTTTTGACATCTTCACAGTTATCTTCCTCAAACCTTCTATTCTTGTATCACCAAATGTCTCTGTCTCATCTCTCATGTTGTTGACCCATTCCTTAAGTATGTCATTCCAGCTGTTGGCAGTTTGATGTAGGAAGTTGGAAAACCTAGCCTCCCTCCAGTCCAAAGCAGACACTGTGTGATTGAGGATTCTCTCTAATGGATACACTGGTGTGTTTTTGATGGATATTAAAGTACAGCTTTCACGAAGCCAAAGACAATCTGACACAATCTAGTTGGCCCTGTCATTTTACTCAGGAGGTTTTTACTTAACCCACTGTCTTCGTTTCTGGCCCATTATCAATTTTAATCTGACTTTACTCCTATGAATCAACACAGGACATTGCACTATATTACAAGCACTTTATAAATGCAACTTGCTAGTTGGCTGGCAACTCATTCCCAAACGCAACAACATTGTACCCTGCACTATATGAGGTCTCATTATCAGAAAAGCCTGACTCTCGCCAATCTTCTAGTGCATCACATCAGTGAAAATGGCATAACAATGAGGGCTTTGCAAATCCACAAACTCTGCTCCCTCGTCAACAAATCTTCATGGCAAATGTTTGAGTCTGAACCAGGCAGGTGCCAGTCGTAGAGTTGATTTTGATCCTTTGAGGAATTTCCCAACCACCTTCCTCCAGCACCAGGGCCAGTCACCTCCACCTTTATGACATTGCCTAACTGTTCCCCTCCCAGTTCCCACCATGTGCAGGAGGATGACAATGTAAATAACCCAGATACAGAATTGCAATGAATGTCTTTACGCACTCATAGATCACTGAGAGGGTTAAAAAGACTCACCGTTTGCCGTTACAGTCGCAACATTAAACTGAATTCAGACCTTAATTGCTGAAACATATTTGAACTTATCGAAAGTCTGATCCCAAGAGGACCATACCTTAAGGTTTGCCATTAATGGAAAGTTTTTGATTAAAGTGCTATTGTCATTCCTCTGGGGAAGCTGTGCAGGTCACTCATTATAATAATGGCTTGGTATAGCTCAAAACTGCTTCAAATGGAAATAGCACAACAGAGGACAATTATCCTTTTGATATTGTGATTCAGAAGACTTTAAAGTTTTGATAAGGCCATGTTTTATTTACTTCTAAACCAGAAATGCGGTGCTAACAGCTTTATCACCTCAACAGCACTGTTAAAGGTCCCAAGGTACTTCACAGAAGCAGCAACTGCATGAAGTCCAAGTTTCACAAACAGCCATAACCAATCTAAAAGCAGCTTGTTAATTGTACCGTAGGTTTTACATGATAAAGAGACATTGGAACAACTTGATCAAAGAGGCAGGTTTTAAGGAACAACTTAAAGGAGGGGAGTAAGCTGGGTCTAAGTTTAGTGAGGATATTCCAGAGCTCAGAATAGAGATGACTAAAGGCACAGCCACCAATGGTAAGGCAAGAGTAACCACATTCTCACATGGGACCAGAGTTAGAGGAAGATGGACACCTCAGGGGGTTGTAGAACTGGTGCCAGTTACAGGGGGGCGGTGCATTAGAATTATGGGAGAGGTGACAGAGTGCTCCATTCCCAGGCGGAGAGTCAGTCTGACCCGACTGACTTGTCAAAGCCTACCCCCACAGTGAGAACAAGCTGGAGCTCGGCTAAGTGAGATCAAGAGAAGGCTTCTGACCCTAAGTGGACAGGAAGTCCTTTTCCTGAGAGCAGTTGACAAATCCAGTCGGTGCATGATTAGGAGCACTGGAGACAGGTAGGTCTCAGATGATCAGGAAAGGGAGACTTGAGAGAGCCCAAACTGGGAGAGACGAGAGTGGAGTCTGGATCATGGAGGGCAGATGGTGAAAATACCAACATCTGAGAGGGGAGGGGGCACCTTTTCGAAAGCCACTTTCACACTCTGACCCATCTGCTATTTCTCAGTGTTCATAGTGAGGCCCTTTATCGCCTGATCTTTCATGACTGGCTTTTCCAGAAACACAGACTATACAATCTCAAAAAGGAACTCCATCTCGTTGCTGTTTTACGATGGGAAGATTTTCATTCCACAGTCAGTCACAAGGTAAGTTTAAATGTTCCATATCAACATGAGTGAATGTTAGTGACTGAGCAGGATGGTGAGTTGGCAAGTGTTAGACCTCAGCTGGAGTCTTATGGACACCACGTTATAGGGAAGATATGAATTCATTGGAGAGAGTAAGGAAGCGATTTATGAGAATGGTTCCAGGAATGAGAAACTTCAGTGATGAGGATAGATTGAAAAAGTTGGAATTATACTCCTGAGTGAGAAGAAGGCTGAGAGGAAATTTCATAGAGGTTTTCAAAATTATGAGTAAGCTGGGGAGAAGTTGTTTCCACTAGTAAATGAAACAATAGTGAGTGGACTAGGAGAAATTGAGGACTGCAGAAGCTAGAAATCAGAGTCGAGAGTGTGGTGCTGGAAAGGCACAACGGGTCAGACAGCATCTGAGGAGCAGGAGAATCGACATTTCAGATATAAGCCCTTCATCAGGAAGGGCTCCTGCTCCTCAGATTCTGCCTGACCTGCTGTGCTTTTCCAGCACCACACTGTCGAATAATGAAAGGGCGTGCATTTAAAATGATGTGCAATTGAAGGGAGGTGATATGAGCAAAAATGTTTTCACCGAGTGAGTAGTGAGGGGACAATGTCCTGACTGGAACTGTGATGGAGGAAGGTTCAGTTGAAGCATTCAAAAGGGACGTTGGCTGGTTATTTGGAATGCAGAGCAGGTACCCAGATTATCAGCTCCTCCTCCCATCCTTCCTTTCATTGAGGTCATCTTTTTAACTTATCTTGTTGTTGTGGACCATTTACTCAAGCCTGCTGGGCACTTGTGTAGACAAGAAGATATACAGTGCTGTGCTGTTGACTCAGGGAAACTGTACAAGGAGAGCTGAACATGGGACCCCAATGGCATCATTCTCCTGAGCTATTATCTTTGTTGAACTCAGGTCCTAGTTGCTAAATTGGTTTTTCTTTCAAAGGAAGAGAGAAAGGTGGTTTACATCCTTGTTGTGGAGATTCACAATGCCATGCCTGTTAACTGTAAAACGTTCTTAGAGACACCATTTCGTACAACAGAAACATGATTTCTTGTTATACACCGCTGTATATAAGCAGTCAATAATCACTGAATGGAGAATTACTGCAATAAATGGGAGCAGTAAAAATCATTAACCCAAAGCCAACCCATTTCTGCAAAATGGGAATAGTACCTATTAAAGGCAGCACAATGTTATCATGGATTAGAGAGCTTCTTATAAAATGTAGTCAGTAGAATAAACTTTACAGTAAGTACTCTCTTCTCCCTTCATCAGCTGTTGTTTGACATAACCAAAGGTAATAGCAATAAAGACTCATAAAATGTGGGGCTGTTAATCTGATAGCAGGCTAATTCTCCTGGTTCAGGGTGTCTATGCTTGTAATGTCCAGGAAAAGTTCAACTATCTTCTGGACTCAGTGTGCTGAATTTATTCACCCAAGGTCTAGTCTGAATTTGGCTGCTTAAAATGCATTAATTCTGATATCTCTAAGAATTCAACTTCATAGTTGCACCATTCATTCCCAATATTGGGCATCATTGGCAAGGCTGGCAATTTTTGACTGCCCCTAGTTACTGCTTGATAAAGTGATGATGGTTCACCTTCCTGAATCACAGCAATTCCTGCAATGCTATTAGGTGGGTAACTGCAGTAACAATAGGGAATGGCAATACTGTATACAGTACTGTCACTGTATATACAGAAGGGTATTAATGCATTGGAAGTAGCTCAGAGAAGGTTTATAAGATTAGTACCTGGAGAGAGCGGGTTGCCTTATAGGAAAAGGAGAGACAGATTAGGCCCTGTATCCTCTGGAGTTTAGAAAATCAGAGGTGATTGAATTAAAACATGTAAGATCCTGAGGTGACTTGGCCAGGTAGCTGTGATATCCTTTTATGGAAGATTCTAGAACTAGAGTCATAGTTTAAAAATAAGGTGTTCCTCCATTTAAGACAGATGTGAGGGGAAAAATACATCTCCGAGGGTTGTCTTTGGAATTCTATTCCCGAAAAGGCAATGGATAAAGAATCTTTACATTTTTTTTAAGACAGAGGTAGATAAATTCTTGGTGACCAAGGGAATGAAAGATTCTCAGGGATATGCAGAAATGGAGAGTCAACTTTCAAACCAGATTCAATATGATCTTATTGAATGGCAGAGCAGACTGAAAGGACTAACTTGGCTACTCAGCGTGCATTGTTTATATGTTTGTCTGTTCGACATTCCATGTCACCCCTGAAGGATGCTGCTGTTACTTTACTCCTTGTTCGTGAAGCTTGCGGGTTTGGAAGGTGCTGCTCAAGATGCTTGGAGTTATTGCAATGCATATGGTGAATGAGACACACCTGCAATTACACTTGGGCAATGGAGGGTGTGAGTGGACCAGGTGGACCAGGTTATACTGGTGGACCAGGAACCAATTAACCAGACTGCTTTATCCAGGGTGGGGCAGGTTTTTGGACATTATTGAAGTAGCATGCATCCAGGGAAAGTGGTGACTATTCTATTACACCTATCACCTGTGCCTTTCAGGTGGTGGAGATGTTTTGGGAAGCTGAGCCAGTTCGGGAATAGAATCATGGAATGGTTACAGAACAAAAGAGGTCATTTGGCCCATCAACTCTGTGCTAACTGCCTGCAAGAGCAGTTCATGTCTCCTTGAACTTTCCACGTGATGCTGCAAATGATTAGTTTCAGACGTTTTGCCTGAAACATTGATTTTCCTGCTCCTTGGATGCTGCCTGACCTGCTGTGCTTTTCCAGCACTATTTTAATCTTAACTCTGATTTCCAGCATCTGCAGTACCCACTTTCGCCTAGTTTCAGATGCTGCCTATTTCTCTTTTGAAAACCACTTTCTCTTCCCACCCTTTCAGACAACATACACCGAATCCTAATCTCTCACTACATGAGAAACAATTGCATGTTACCTTTGGTTCTTTTGCTAATCTTCCTACATTTGTTTTCCTCTGGGTCTCAATCCCTCTGCATGGGAGCAATTTCCTTCGATCTACTTTGTCTGGAACCCTTGTGATTATTGGCAAACAGATGTGAACAAGGTGGGAGACAGGCAGCAGAGTTTTGAATAAGTTTTAGTTTATGACTGAGAGAAGGAAAGCACTGGGGTAGTCAAAGGAGCCAAAGAGCATGAACAAGGGTTTACATCAGAAAATAGTTACAGGAAATAACCATTTAAGGGTGGCACAGTGGCTCAGTGGTTAGCACTGCCGCCTTACAGCACCAGGGATCCGGGTTTGATTTTAGCCTCAGGTGACTGTCTGTGTGGAGTTTGCACATTCTCCCCGTGTCTGCGTGGGTTTCTTCACACAGTCCAAAGATGTGCAGGTGAGGTGGGCTAGCCATGGGAAATGCAGGGTTACAGAAATGGGGTGGGTCTCGTTGGGGTGCTTTTCAGATGGTCAGTGTAAACTCAATGGGCAGACTGGCTTGCTTCCACACCGTAGGGATTCTATGATTGTCCTCAATAATATCATATCTGATCTATGACCTAATACCTCTGTTGGGATTTTCCTGATGCGCTTTGAGAAAACAAAAATCTATTAATCTCGGTTTTAAAATTAACAATTGTTCTAATATCAATTGTTGTTTTTGCTGGAGGATTCCAAACTTCACCTAGTCTTTACTTGAGAAAACATTTGCAAATTCCACTCCTGAATGATCTGGCCCAGATTGTTATACTGCACGCCTTGAATCCCCCCATTGAGCAAAAATAGCTTCTCATAATCTACTCGATCTATTTCTCTTACTATCTTGAAAACTATGATAAGATCACTTCTCAATCTTCTACATTCCAGGGATACAATGTAGTTTATTTAATCTCGCTTCATGACTTAGCCTTTGAGTCCAACGATCATTCTGAAAAAAGTCTATGTTGCACTGTGTCGAAGATAGATTTATCTTTCATAAGGTTTCAGAATAAGGGGTCACCCATTTATGACAGGGATGAGGAAAAATTTATTCTCTCAGAGAGTGGTTTATCTGTGGAATTCTTTATTGCATAGAACTGTCAAGGCTGACTCATTAAGTTTATTCAAGGCTGAGATGGACAGATTTTTGATCAATAAAGGACTCAAGAGGTGTAGTGATAAGGCAGGAAAATATAGTTGAAGATTATCAGATCAACCGTGATCTCATTGAATGGCAGAGCCAACTCAATGGGCCAAATAGCCTACTTTAGCTGATATGTTTCAAGGTGTGATTCCCAGCTAGCTCACAGTATTCCAGGTATGGTCTAATCAAAAGACTTTACACAGCTGGTGCTTTATTCCTATCCCTCGTCATGTAATGTTGACTGAGCCTATGATCTTATGGTCTGATACAACATGAAAGTGCAAATCATACAAACCCTATCGTACAAAGAACAAAAAAATTATAGCACAGGAACAGGCCCTTCAGCCCTCCAAGCCTGCGCCGATCCAGATCCTCCATCTAAATCTGTTGCCTATTTCCAAGAATCTGTATCCCTCTGCTCCCTGCCCATTCATCTATCTGTCTAGATACAGCTTAAATGACGCTATCGTGCCCGCCTCTACCACCCCCGCTGGCAACACATTCCAGACACCCACCACCCTCTGCATAAAGAATTTTTCACACATATCTCCCTTAAACTTTTCCCCCCTCACTCTGAACCCGTGACCTCCAATAACTGAGTCCCCCACTCTGGGGAAAAAGCTTTTTGCTATCACCCTGTCTGTACCTCTGATGATTTTGTAGACCTCACTCAGGTTCCCCCTCAACCTCGGTATTTTTAATGAAAATAATCCTAATCTACTCAACCTTTCTTCATAGCTAGTGCCCTCCACACCAGGCAACATCCGGGTGAACCTCCTCTGTGCCCTCTCCAAAACATCCACGTCCTTCTGGTAATGTGGCGACCAGAACTGTATGCAGTATTCCAAATGTGGGCTGACCGAAAGTTCTATACAGCTATAACATGACCTGCCAATTCCTGTACTCAATACCCCATCCAATGAAGGAAAGCATGCTTTATGCCTTCTTGGCCACTCTATTGACCTGTGTTGCCACCTTCAGGGTAAAATAGACCTGAATGCCCAGCTGTCTTTGTACATCAGTTTGCCCCAGGGTTTTTCCATTTACCGTGTAATTCGCCCGAGAATTGGATCTTCCAAAATGCATCACCTTGCACTTGCTTAGATTGAACTCCATTTGCCATTTCTCCACCAACCTCTCCAACCTCTCTATATTCTGCTGCATTTCTGACAGGCCCCTTCACTCTCTGCTACTCCACCATTCACAATGTCATCTGCAAACTTGTGCAATAGTGTGGAAGCAGGCTACACCAATCGCCCAAAGAGCGCCCCACTCAAACCAGCCCCTCCCCTACCTCTGTAACCCTGCACACCCCCATAGCTAACCCACCTAGCCTGCACATCCCTGGATACTATGGGCAGTTTAGCATGGCCAATCCACCAAGCCTGCATATCTTTAAACTGTGGGAGGAAACTGGAGCAAAGCCAAACAGACACAGAGAGAATGTGTAAACTCCACATAGTCACCGGAGGCTGGAATCGAACCCGAGTTCCTGGCACTGTGAGGCAACAGTGCTAACCACTGAGCCATCACACCAAGATGCTTTTGAAGATGCATTCTCTAATTGCTGTTAACTCAACATTGTGCATCCTGACTTGTGTTGATTTTTTAAAAAATTTATTCGTGGGATGTGGGTCCCATTGTCTAGGTCAACATTTATTGCCCATCCCTAATTGCCCAGAGAGCAGTTAAAGGTCATAGAAACATAGAAACAGGAAAAGGCTATTCAGCCCCTTGAGTCAGTTCCACTCTTCAATGAGATCACAGCTGTATTGTGGCCAAGCTCCATCTTCCTGTCCATATGCCTTAATGCCTTTGCTTAACAAAATATTATCCATCTCAGATTTAAAATTAACAACTGATATTGCATCAGCTCCTGTTTTAGAAGAGAGTTCCAAACCTCTCCCACCCTTTGAGTATAGAAGTGCTTTCTAACATCTCTCCTGAACAGTCTGACCCTAATTCTCAGACTATACCCCTCATTCTCAAATCCCCAACCAGTGGAAATAGTTTATCTATCCTGTCTTTTCCTGCTAGTACCTTGAAGACTTTGATCAGATCACACTTAACCTTTTAAGTTACAGGGAAAACCGACCTCATTTGTATAATGTCTCCTCACAACATAACCCCTGGAATCCAGGTATCATTCTAATAAACCTATCTTGTACTCCCTCCAAAGCCAATATATCCTTCACAGGATGTGGTGCCCAGATCTGCTCACAGTACTGCGTGGGGTCAAACTATGGGAACTTAAGCATAAAGTCAGCATCCTTGTATTTCAGTCTTTGAGATAATCCATGCTAAATTGCCCATGGTGTTCAGGGATGTGTAGGTTAGTTGTATTAGTCAGGGGAAATGTAGAATAATAGGGTAGGTGAATAGGTTGGGGGGGGGTATATTCTTCAGAGGGTTGGTGTGTACTTGTTGGGTCAAATGGCCTGTTTCCACACTATAGGGATTCTATGATTGAATGATTCTATGATTTCTTCCTGCAGATGGTACCAGAACTGCTGAGTTTCTCCAGCAATTTCTGTTTCGGTTTCAGATCTCCAGCATCTGCAGTTATTTGTTTATTACACACTATAAAGGCCAGCATTGCATAAGTCTCAATGTAGGAGCAAATTACTGTAGTTGCTGGAGTCTGTACTGTAAACAAAAATGCCAGAAATCACAGCAGATCAGGCAGCATCCATGGAGAGAGAGCAAGCTAACATTTTGCGTCTAGATTATGCTTCATCGGAGTATTCCATTGTCCTATTAGATTCAAACTGAATCAACCACATCGCTGCAGGTCTGGAGTCACATGTAAGCTAGACCAGTTAAGGATGGCACATTTCCTTGCCTAAAGGGCCTTAGTGAAACAGAGGGTTATTGTGACAATTGATGGTGGTTGGATGGTCACCATTAGGCCAGACTTATATTCAAAATTTTTTTAAAATTCAGATTTTACCAGTACCAAGGTGAGATTGGAACCTTTGTGCCCAGAGCATTAGCTTGGTCCCCTTGTGCCCAGAGCATTAGCTTGGTCCCCTTGTGCCCAGAGCATTAGCTTAGTCCCCTTGTGCCCAGAGCATTAGCTTGGTCCCCTTGTGCCCAGAGCATTAGTTTAATCCCCATGTGCCCAGAGCATTAGCTTGGTCCCCTAGTGCCCAGCGCATTAGCTTGGTCCCCTAGTACCCAGAGCATTAGCTTGGTCCCCTAGTGCCCAGAGCATTAGCTTGGTCCCCTAGTGCCCAGCGCATTAGTTTGGTCCCCATGTGCCCAGAGCATTAGCTTGGTCCCCTAGTGCCCAGAGCATTAGCTTGGTCCCCTTGTGCCCAGAGCATTAGCTTGGTCTTCTGGATTATCAAACCAGCAACATGACAGAAGCACTGAGGAGTAACGATGCAGAAGGAGGCTATTTGGCCTATCGTGCCTGCACCTGCTATCCCCGCTATCCAACCACCTCCCTAAAATGATTGACATTATCAATAAAATCTTACAAATAGTTCTATTGGTGCGTGTATGATAAATAATGCAGATTCTGAACACAGCAGCATGGTGATTGCAGCTTTGATGTACAATAATATTATTGTGTTTCGGGATTGGTGTTCCCCACCCCCACTCTAACCCATTTCCTGTCATTCGATTCGGTGTTCCTCCCTCACACAATGGTGTTCAGTGGTAACATCCTTTCTCGTTCTCAGTGAAGGCACTTTTGATTTTCACCCTTCGCTGGAGGATAATGCCCTTGGGCAGGGGGAAGGTATCAGCTTTGTTTTCTGATTTATTCACAACGAGGACTTTGCTGCAATATTGGGCTGGCTCAGCAGCATTCTGATTGGTTATCCACTGGCGTGAAAGAGACTGATGGTCCAAATGGTGGCCTGAGATAAACTCATTAACATTTATAAACAATCAAATGAGAACATGTGAGAGGGTCCAGCTTCTGAATTATTTATGTATTCAGAAACCGCAATTAAGAGAATCTATTAATCATCAAAAATATGATTTGCCAGTCACCTGTCACCTCTTCCATTGCAATTACACAGACTTTTATCTTTGCATTGCAAGCCACATCGATGGACAACAGGCTAGTGTGCAACAGAAGCAGTAGGAGTCTCCTCTAATTGCATCTTGTTGTGGTAACATTTCATGACATTGGGAATCTCATTATATTCAGCATTGGCTAATTACAGTACTGACTTCACTTCGCACAGTACTGCACTGGCTGTAAAACCCTTTGAATGTCCTGAAGTAATGGAAGACTTTACCGAAATGCAAGTTCTTGCTTTTTTTAATTGAGTTGCCTCGAGAATATTTGTGACAAGGGAGATAGACATGGAAAAATCTGAGACGGAGGAGGCAGTGATGCTTTGGTACATTTGCAGCAAAAATGAATTCTGAGTGAAACCAGCGATTCAGATATTTCAGTCACCCCGCGCTCCCCAACACTGTTCCTCACACAGCTCCAACCTAATCTAATCAAACCGCTTGAAACAGCAGTAACTCAGGGTTAGATTAGATTACTTATAGTGTGGAAACAGGTCCTTCGGCCCAACAAGTCCACACTGACCCACCGAAGCACAATCCACCCAGACCCATTCCCCTGTATCTAACACTACGGGCAATTTAACATGGCCAATTCACCTAACCTGCACATTTTTGGACTGTGGGAGGAAACTGGAGCACCCAGAGGAAACCCACGCAGACACTGGGAGAATGTGCAAACTCCACACAGACAGTCGCCTGAGGTGGGAATTAAACCTGGGTCTGGTGCTGTGAGGCAGCAGTGCTAACCACTGTGCCGCCATGCGAAAGGATGTTAGGGAAATGCAATGGATGAGAATGGATCAAGATGGTAATGGGCTCAGAGAGGTCAGAATTTATACAAAATTGAAAAAGCAGAGTGGAACGGTGGCTCAATGGTTAGCACTGCTGCCTCACAGTGCCAGGGGCCCCAGGTTCAATTCCCACCTTGGGTGACTGTTTGTGTGGAGTTTGCAAATTCTCCCTGTGTCTGTGTGGGTTTCCTCTGGGTGCTCTGGTTTCCTCCCACAGTCCAAAGATGTGCACATTAGTTGAATTGGCCATGCTAAATTTATCATAGTCAGGGGTAAATATAGGGTAGGGGAATGGGTCTGGGTGGGTTACTCTTCAGAGGGTCAGTGTGGACTTGTTGGGCTGAAGGGCCTGTTTCCATATTGTAGGGAATCTAATCAAACACTTTTTAACATAAAATGGTCTCTCTCAATAAGGTGACCAAATTTGAGGCGACTTGGTGCTCACTTGGACATTGAAATTACACAAACCTATTTCAGCAAGGTGAAGGTGGCCATTCCATTAGTTACACTCCATTTGAAGATGGATCTCAGATGTGGAAGCAAAATGTCCAATCCATTGTACCAATACTTCCCAAGTCAACGATGACTTGAGAAACAAACACCTTGCAATTTTTAATCTCTGTATGAAACTTGCAAAGTTGTTGGAAGTCCTTGAGTTCAAAATTTGTTTTGGGGAGTGACATAAGACAGGTGCTATTGGTACAGCCTGTCCTACTCCCCACCCTTTATTCCATCCTGTTGCAGTCAGTGATATCAAACAAGAAGCATGAATCATCATATGGCCCCCTTGAGTCTATTCCTGCCATTCAGTGAGATCAATGAGTGTGGCACAGTGGCTCAGTGGTTAGCACTGCTGCCTCACAGTGCCTGGGTTTGATTCCAGCCTTGGGTGACTGTCTGTGTGGAGTTTGAATGTTCTCCCCAGTCTGTGCGGGTTTCCTCCAGGTGCTACGATTTCCTCCCACAGTCCAAAGATGTGCAGGTGAGGTGGATTGGCTATGCTAAATTGTTTGTAGGGTCTAGGGATGTGAGCACTAAGTGAATTAGCAATGGGAAATGCAGGGTTGTGGAGATAGGGCTGGGTCTGATGGGATGCTCTTTGCAGCGTTGGTGCAGGGATGGGCTGAATGCCCTCTGTCTGCACTGTAGGGATCCTGTGTTCTGATTACTATACATTTCCACCTTTTAGTCCCTTGCTTATTAACAATCTCTGCCTTTAAGGACTCTGCTTCCACCACCTACTGAGGGAGTTTCAAAGACTCATGATTTTCCATGCAAAAATATTGTCATTATCTTTCTTAAATGGGTGACCACTTATTTCGAAAAAATGACCCCCAGGTCTAGATAATTGATTATTAGAGGTTGTGTCGAACACATAGCTGATCCCATTCTAATTAAATTTCTGCTCCCCACTCTGTTGTTCAGTTCATTGATGTGAAACTGTTATTCTCATCTAATGTGTTGTCGTCCCATTCTGTACCGCAGAGATTCAAGGTTATTGTGTCTTTCTTAATCACAACTGAGTGCTAAATTGTCAGAACGGAGGAAAAGAAAATAATTACATGGAAAAGAGCAAGAAGCAGCCAGCAAACATTCCTCTTCTTTTTTCAGACTTGTGGAAGGATCAAGAAGCAAACACTACAGCTTTTGTTTTCTTTTGAAAGATTAGTCAGTACAAAATTTGTTTTCAGATCAAAAGCTGATCCTTGTCTTGAGAACCTGGTTTTCAAGATGTAACTGCAGTTCTGACAGTGAAGTCTGTGAATCTTATTTTACAACTTCGAAGAAAAGGAACATGTGCACTCTGTTAAAGTGGAAGAAGTGGCTTGAACTCTTAGGGCTGATTGTAGGACAGCTGCCTACTGTAAGAGTAATTCATAGTACAGGTTAAATGACCTCATCAAACAGGAAGGACATTTGTACTTGATTGATTTTCAATCAAAATACAATTAAATACTGGGTGAACATGATATTTTAAAATGTCTTTGTGGAGTCCTTAAAACCAATTGAAGTTAACTCTTGTGCTTGTGTACACAAGTTAGCTTTATGCTCATCTTCACCATGAAACCTTGAGGGGGGGGGGGGGTCGGTACTGAGCAGAGGGCTGTCTTGTCTTGACCCAGGGTCTCTCGTTTCTGGACTACACCAAAGTTCAAGGGTAATCCTGGGAATACCCGCTGCCAGACTGTCAATATTCCCCTGTCATTTGGAGAACAGCACACGGTGTTCCATCTGAGTTCAACCATTCCAATACACTCCTGACTTTTCTGGATATCCTTCCTTCTGTAACCTTGAGATCATCCAAAGCTCTGCTGCCTGTGTTTTGGCTTTCATTCCCCTAACACCCCTCTGCTTGCCAACGTTCATGGGCTCCCAGTAAAATAATGTCTTGATATTTTTGAATCCTTAGCAAATTTTCAAATCTCTCCATGGCCTTTCCTCACCCAATTCCTGTAATTTCCTCCGGCTCCACATCCCTCTATCAGCACATCTCTAATTTAAATCTCTCATCCATCCCTGGTTTTTAATCTCTCTACCATCAGTAATCTTGCAGTTGCCTAGGCCCCACCCTAAACCCGAAACCTCTCAGCTGGTTCTTTTCCTGAGAGAAAGTCCTTTTCCTTTCCGGTCTTTTCCAATGGGGGTAATCCCTCAGTTTTGTATCAATCCAACAGGATACAATCCATAGACTGTAATGCAGAATGCAGAAAGCAGGAAATCTTCCATTTCTATTCTATAAATTATGGAGACCTGCATTTTGCAATACCTTGTATGTTAAAGAGCTGTAATTGTACAATTCTTTTATTATTTTGAGCTTTATTTTGATTTGAATGATTATCTATAAGCATGTTGTGAATGATGATTCCTTTTTCATTTGTAATGCCATCACCAACTTCCTTTCTTCCCCACCTCCCTTCCTCTGTTACTTCTTCTCTTCCTTATTTTCTCTCTCTCTTCCATTCTCTTGTTCTCTCTCTTTCTTTCTCTCTGTCTCTCACTAAGCTTTTGAATAGCACCTTTATGGAGTTCACTATTGTATTGAGTGGATATTGATTCTGTGAAATGCTTTTACAGTTAAAGGCATAATATAAACATTAGTTATTGTTATTCTGAGGAAGATGAGGAAACCAAAATAAAACAATGGAACTTCCAGGTTTTTTTCTGTTAACTCACCTAGTTCACGCAAATATCAACTGAGCCTGTAGTGGGGACAATATACACTTCACAGTTAATGGTATGTGCTAATTTAAGCAGTGTCTGTGGGCCTTACGTACATGAATAAGTATATTGTGTGAGGACACTGTTACCCTTGGGAGTGAATCCTCCGATAGATGGATATCATTGCTTGTGCATGAGGAACTCCACTCTGCAGTAAGTGAAAAATTACTGGGCAGCAGAGAAAGCCATAAAATGGAACTGAAGTTTCTAAATCCATCAACTCTTTTACAGAAGCAACACAGGGTGCCTTTGATAAACTAGTTCCTAAATTTATGCCTTCAAACCATGCTGGTATCGGCAGAGTTTCAGTCAACAACTTTTGACTTTTCTGCTCTTTGCTCCAGGAGAGAGTTGCAGGAGGTTGGAGACAATGTCCACATCCTGGTTAAAAGACATGTTCGACCGACAGATCGCATGCATCTGCTAGAGACAAGACACATGGTCCAATCACTCCCGTTAATGGATGTCATTATTATATCCACACAGCCATGCTCCGAGCAGCTACTGTGCTGACTCTCAAAGTGCAATGAAGACAAATGAGAACCCTGCTGCAGATTGTGCTCAGACAGCAATTTAGGTGAGAGGTCAAGAGGTGCTGTGCATAGGACGCAGCAAGGTTAAAAACAGTGGGAGAATGGGGTAGGGAAATTCACAGCGAGTCATCAATAATGCCAGCTTTATTTGTGTGAAAATTCGCATTTTTAATACTATATTTAATGACCAGCAGATAATATCATCTCAATGTGTGTCGGAGTGAATGCTTTCTCATGGAAGCTAGCTTTGTGATTTAGGAAAAGTAGCTTATTAATAGAGGTGGGGAAAGATTTGTCACCTTTATACCAGTTTGATAAATGGAATGCAGATTTGATGCAGGGTCCTCTGACTGTTAATCACAATAGTCACCAAGAAGGTTCAGGCGGTAGGAGAGGAGGTTGTGAAGAGTCGATGAGTAGCTTTACATGCATATTTCACTTCCATGTGGAATGCTTCACACTGACTTTGGAATTCCAGCTATTGATTAATACATCCTTGACCCAACTGTCTTCTCCAACTAACCATCCATCTCCACGTTGCCTCTCCTGTCACTGGACATCTACCATTCCTACATTCTTTGCCCTGAAAACTCTTTGTTCAACTCCCTCTGACTCACAGCACCAAAGTGAGTCCACTCAAAGGTATTCCATGGATAACAGTCGTCGCCATGGTGACTGTTTACATGGTGCATTGTTCTAACCCATCTTTCTCTGTGATTCAGTACAATTGACCTGCTGTTGTTTCTCCTCAAACAGTTAAGCAATTCCGATTTGAAGATTATTATTTATCTCCACCACAACAATGCCTGCCAAACATTGAGTGAGGAATTCTGTTCTGAAGTTTGCTTTACTGGGAGATGAAAATTCAAAATTATAAAAAAAACATTGCGACATACATGTGATCAGTTAGTGGAACAGAAACCATGCAACGTGCACTGGAGCCCGGAGAAGGGCAGGCAGTCTTCCTTTCTCCTACCTCCCTCTGCTCCCAATCCCATAAATTTACTTGAGCAGGAACCTGCTCAAAACATCTTGGCAGGTTTGAATTGCAGGAAAGCTGAGATGCAAAGTTCTTGAGACAAAGATTGCTGCATGTACAATGTATTATTGTGCATGTTATTCAGTACACCATCGTGCCATGTTCCCAATATGTAACAACCAGACAGGGGAAGCAATTGGGAAAGGCCAGCGATCCATGCATGCTCCTTTTCCATGGTGAAAGTTTTGGACATTGCATTGCCACTGGTTTTGGATTTCATTTGCCAAGTCCAACCTTGACCCAACCATCTGCAGTTCAAACCATCTTTTCTTTCATTCTTTGTTGATGTGGGCATCACTGGCTGGCTCACTATGTATTGCCCATACCTAATTGCCATGGAAAAGGTGATGGTGACTTGCCTTCTTGAATCACCACTGTTCCTCAGTGGTGTTTGGGAAGGGACGTTCAGGATTTTCACCCAATGACAGTGAAGGAACAGCAATACACAGTACTTCCAACTCAGGATGGTGAGTGGCTTGCAGTGGAATGTGCAGAGGGTTGTGTTCCCATGAATATACTGCCCTTGTCCTTCGAGATGGAAGTGGTCGTGGGTTTGGAAGATGCTGTGTAAGGACATTTGGTGAATTTCTGCAGTGAATCTTATAGATGGTACACACTGCTGCTACTGAGCATCAGTGGTGGAGGGGGTGGGTACTTGTGTACGTGGCACCAATCTCATGGGCTGTTTTGTCCTGGATAGTGTCAAGCTTCTTGAGTGTTGTTGGAGCTGCACCCATCCAGGCAAGTGGGGAGCATTCCATCACACTCCTGACTTGTGTCTTGTAGATGACGGACAGGTTTTGGGGAATGGTCATAGAAATGTATTTAGCCATAATTTGCAACCTTGTGGCCTGGCATATTCTCTACTCAACCATTACCATCAAGCCAGGGGATCAATGCTGGTTTAATTAATTGTTTCCATGCTGTATGACTGTATGGTATTCCAAGAGTGGCATTAGGCATATCTACGAATGAGGAGTCACGGTGGGGACTCAAGACTCAGGACTATTTGCATGTCATCCAGCAGAAGCAGCACACCAAAGAGAGGCCTCAGCTATCCTACAACCAACAGGTCAGCTGTGACCTCTCCAGAGTCGAGAGTGTGGTGCTGGAATAGCACAGCAAGTCAGGCAGCATCCAAGGAGCAGGAGAATCAATGTTTTGGGCATAAGCCCTTCATCAGAATTCTCCTGCTTCTCATGCTGCTGATCTGCTGTGCCTTTCCAGCACCACCGTCTCGACTCTGATCTCCAGCATCTGCAGTCCTCACTTTCCCCTGAGCTCTGCAGTGCTGCCCCATGAATGGCGTTAGCAAAGAATCATGCTGTCGCATGACTTGCCTGTAAGACAGCTCTCCCAATCTTATCAGCTATTAGGAGGACCTTACAGCGTGGACAAGGTTGTGTTTGTCCATCAGTGTGCTCCAGTAGATTAGGTCTTACCTCTTACTTTCTTGCTGTCTCACTGTTGGTGCTGACTGGATCTGTCGAGATTCATGGAATGGAGTCGACTTAGATCAAATAGAATCGATGAGACTGTCGTTTAAAGTGAGTCATTTCACAGCTGGATTGTGGCTGTTCAGAATACAAGAAAGGTATTCTTTGGATCAGGCAAGTGCAGAGTGGAGATGGGATTGTGGAAGGAGTGGAAAGGATGGTCAATGAGAAGATAAAGACAGAACAAGGTGGACAAGCAGGACCACTTCAAATGTAAAGTCACCATCGACCTAACAGACCATAAACCGGGAAGGATTCTCCTTCTCAACCTCTCCTTATGCCTAAGGCACGGTAATCCTCAGCTTAAGCCACCACCAGTCACCTCTCTCAGGGAGAGGTTGAGAGAAGGTGAGGCCTTCATGATAACCTCAACCACTGTTGGAATTGAACCCATGCTGTTGGCATTTCCCTCTAGCGCAAATCAGCCATGCAGACAACTGAGCTGAGCAACCCCGACTTAAACTGGAAAGGACATAAACATGGGAGAATCAGAGAGACAGAGACAGAGGGTAGAATGGTTGAGCACAGGAAGAATTGAGCTGGACACTCTCTTAGCCTGGCCACTGATAATGATACATTCTGTATAACTACCTGAGGGGCAGCCCCAAGGCTGTGTAAAATATTCTATCTCAGAGATGCTCATACGAATACTAAACACATGATTATGGTTGAAGCTTCCTTTCAGATGTAACAACATTGATATTCATTTGACTGCTTCTCTGAGACGTGCGGTACAACCAAAATGATCTATCATTTGGCAAATCTTTCGCAGGTCTGGAAGTTCTCTTTGTGCACCTGGTTTGTTGTTATATAAACACACATGGAGTATGAGTTGATGGATTTGCAACTTAAAGGAGAAACTTGCTGTTATTTGATGTATCAGTATTTCTCAGTGAACAGCAGGGTTATTGTTAATTCAGAGTGCAGTGTCTCCAAGTTTCACGCCAGACACTGGGACACCCAACCACAGGCTGACATCTCAGAGCAGTGTGAACAGATATCCTGTACTAATGAGAGATGCCAGCCTTCAGATATGATGCTAAACCGAGATCCTGCTTGCTGTTGAGGTGAACGTAAAGTGTGATTGTTCATCTCCAATAAGCACATCTTACTGTCCTCACTGCACTAATCGTGAGCAAACATTTATTAGTTGGTTACTGTTGGTTGTACGCACATTCATGTGTTTTACCAACTAATAGTAACTTCAACCCTGAGCTGCTGCATCACTGCCTGGTTCGGGAATTGCACCGTCTCGGATCGTAAGACCCTCCAACGGATAGTGAGGACAGCTGAGAGGATCATTGGGGTCTCTCTCCCCTTCATTACAGACATTTACACCACACGCTGCATCCGAAAGGCTAAGAGCATTGTAGAAGACCCCACACACCCCTCACTCAAACCCTGCTCCCTCCTGCCATTTGGCAGAAGATACCAAAGCATTTGGTGTCTCATGGCCAGACTGTGTTAACAGTTTCTTCCCCCATGTCATCAGGCTCCTTAACACAGTATGATCAGACTCTATTCCATCTGAAACTCTTTGCACGATTTCGAATTGCTGCTGGAACAATTTTTTATTAATTATCATTCTTTTTTACACTGTAATTTGTACACCACTGTGCCTATTGTCTTAACCTGTCAGGAATTACTGTGCTGTCTTGCGTGTTTTTCACTTCTTATGCACTTTATGCCACCCTGCGTGTGATCATGTAGTTTGTGCTGACCATGTAGCACCTTGATCCTGGAGGAGGCTGTCTCGTTTTTATTCTATCAGTTGTATATGGTGGAAATGACAAATAAAGGTATTCTTGACTTGATTTAACGCTCAAATTCGCTCACACCATTGGCAATCTAGAGGGTGCAAAAGGTGCTATTTAAATGCAGGGTTCTTTTTCTCTCTGCAGTTTCCTGCCCTACATTCTCTGTAATGTGACCCATAATCAAGAAACTGCCGAGATGCCTCTTTTGTTAATAATCAGCTCTGGGCTTGGGTGAGTGGATCAAATTTGTGGCTTCTTGCTATTTTCAAATATTGATTTCTCCGGCGTTTGAACTTAATCAGGTTTGAGATGAAGGCTTTCGTGCAACAGGGTGAGAAATTGAACCTGATTTTCTTTGTAAACTCAAAGAAAGTAAGATGTGCATTTAAATAGCACCTTACTAAACCTCTGGAGTCCCAGATCACTCCACAGCTCATTAGCTACTTTTGAAGTGTCGCTGTGCAGGAAGTGCCGCAGTAGATTTGCATACAGCGAGATCCAACTGACTCATATTCTATACATGAATACATTATTACTCATTGATTGGCAAATCAAGGTTGTCCAAGTAATTTAGAAAGTTTTGCAGCACTTCTTTGAATAGGACCATGGGGATCTCAGATGGCCTCCCAAGAGAGCAGTTAGGACCTTGATTTGACATGCCTTCCTTAAGACAGCTGCTTCCGACAGGAGTCTGCAGTCATGCCAGCCTGGATTGAGTGCTAAAATCACTGGTGGGGGTGGTGAGGCAAGTTCTGTAAGACTGCCAGTCAGGATACTTGCCTTACAATCTTGATGCAGATGTACTGTATGGAAATCAGAATGGGTTCAAAATTGCTGCCCTTCAAAATTTTGGTTAAACTCTGAGTTCTACAGTGGATACTTCAACATCAGAAATTAGGGTTTTGAGGAAGGGTCACATGACCTGAAATGTTAATTCTGCTTTCTCTCCACAGTGCTGCCAGACCTGCTGAGTTTTTCCAGTAATTTCTGTTTCTGATTTACAGCATCTGCAGTTCTATCAGGCTTTATCATGATTCTGAACTGCTTTTAAACCTGAGGGAAATTGGCTTAAAAAGATTGAACAGAAATAATGCCATATCCAGGCATCAAGTATGGGTCACCTTGACCATTCTACTTTCACGGAGTATATAATTATTTAGAAACATTCAATGGATTGGCAAAGTGCATTTTTAGGCCTGCTTTAAGAGCAATACAGTCAGAAGTCACACAACACTAGGTTCTAGTCCAACAGGTTTATCTGAAATCGCAAGCTTTCAGAATAATGACAAAGTGCTCCAATAGCTTGTGATTTCAATTAAACCTGTTGCATTATCAGCTGATGCCATGTGACTTCTGACTTTGTCCACTCCAGTCCAACACTGGCACCTCCAAATCTTAAGATGGAAGCAAAGGAATTGCTTTGAGATTCACAGTTTGTTGGCCAAATGTGAGAAGTCAGCTTTGATACTATTCCCCAGTGGGACAGTAAAGTAACCGTAGGATTGCTGTCTTATTAGGGAGAGACATGACTGGTGGTGGTTAAACTTGCGGATCACCAATTCCAGGCAAGGGTAGAGGATGAGAAGGAGGGATGTACGTGGTAACCTCAGTCAGTGTGGGAATTGAACCCATCACTTTCCTCTCAAACCAACAGTCCAGCCAACAGAGCTAACCAACCCTGAATGATGCCACCTCACTGTTATGCAGAGGGCTGGAGATTTGTTGCTGCTGGTGATTAAGAGCTGGGAGAGGTGGGGAGCTCCAACAGGAATTTCTGCTGCTTTAGGTTCATGCTGTTTCACTGAGAGGTAACGGTGCTACACACTCAGCCCCCACTGCCATTTCCAAAAGCTTCAGATCCCCAGAACCTACCGGGAGCATCATCACAGCAGGGAACCCCATCTTCTCATAATCACAGAAGGTGTGTCGTGTAAACCTTGTTCGTGTGTGCTGTTCCATAAACAGGACTTGCCCTTCACCCAATCTTTGAACACTGTTCTCCTGTTAACAGTTCAAGTCAACAATTACACTCTAATACAGCATCGGTTCAGGCCATTCAGCTCAATTGGTCTATACCAGGGTATATGATCCACATGAGCTCCCTCCCAATCACCTTCATTTCCTGTCATCAATGCATCCTTCTGTTGCTTTCTCTCTCATATGTTTATCTAGCTTTTCCTGAAATCCATTATTCAGGTGCCAGTCTCTAACCTGTTAAGATTTCAGACTTTATGCAGCAGGTGACTTTACAGTAACTTGTCTGTCTCTCTCTAAGTAGCTTTGGTGTCAGAGCTGATGTCCTTTTGTTTACTCTGTTGTCCTGCATCCTCCATCTCACCTTTGAATGTTCTCACTCTTTGAGCCCATTCCTCAGTGTGGCAACAATGCTTCTGTCCTTTAACTGCCACCTGCCCTTCTCAGTCTCATCTGGAATCCTGATCCTTACACAGGGCTTATTTTTCAACAGCTTGCTTTTATGTAGGTCTTTTCAATATTGTGAACCCTCCCCCTGCCCCAAGCACTTGACAAGAACATCACCAAAATGTGACTCACAGCAACTTAAGGAGCTTTCGGTCAAGGGATGGTTGGTCAACGAGGAGCTGAAGGACAGGGGAGGAGTGTAAGACAGGAATTCCAGAGCTGATGACCCAAGCTGCTGGATGAACAGCCATTAACAATGGGATAAGGAAACCAGAGATGTGCAGGAGTCCACAATTGGAATATTCGGGCACATATTGAATGTGTGTCATAGTTTGGAAAAAGAAAACAGAAGGATTCAGTAAGGCGTTCGACAAGGTTCCCCATGGGAGACTGATTAGCAAGGTTAGATCTCATGGAACACAGGGGGAACTAGCCATTTGGATACAGAACTGGCTTAAAGGTAAAAGACAGAGGGTAGTGGTGGAGGGTTTGTTTTTCAGACTGGAGGCCTGTGACCAGTGTAGTGCCACAACGATCGGTGCTGGGTCCACTATTTTTCATCATTTATAGAAATGATTTGGATGGGTGCATAAGAGGTATAATTAGTAAGTTTGCAGTTGACACCAAAATTGGAGGTGTAGTGGACAGCGAAGAAGGTTACCTCAGATTACAACAGGATCTTGATCAGATGGGCCAATGGGCTGAAGAATAACAGATGGAGTTTAATTTAGATAAATGTGAGGTGCTCCATTTTGGGAAAGCAAATCAGAGAAGGACTTATACACTTAATGGTAAGGTCCTAGAGAGTGTTGCTGAACAAAGAGACCTTGGAGTGCAGGTTCATAGCTCGTTGAAAGTGGAGTCGCAGGTAGATAGGATAGTGAAGAAGGTGTTTGGTATGCTTTCCTTTATTGGTCAGAGTATTGAGTACAGGAGTTGGGAGATCATGTTGCAGCTGTACAGGACATTGGTTAGGCCACTGTTGGAATATTGTGTGAAATTCTGGTCTCCTTCCTATCAGAAAGATGTTGTGCAACTTGAAAGGGTTCAGAAAAGATTTATAAGGATGTTGCCAGCGTTGGAGGATTTGAGCTACAAGGAGAGGTTGAATAGGCTGGAGGTGTTTTCCCTGGAGCGTCGGAGGCTGAGGAGTGACCTTATAGAGGTTTATAAGATCATGAGGGGCATGGATAGGATAAATAGAAAAGTCTTTTTCCTGGGTGGGGGAGTCCAGAACTAGAGGGCATAGGTTTAGGGTGGGAGGGGAAAGATATAAAAGAGACCTTAGGGGCAACTCTTTCACTCAGAGGGTGGTACGTATATGGAATGGGCTACCAGAGGAAGTGGTGGAGGCTGGTACAATTGCAACATTTAAGAGGCATTTGGATGGGTATACCATTAGGAAGGTTTGGAGGGATATGGGCCGGATGCTGGCAAGTGGGACTAGATTGGGTTGGGATATCTGGTCGGCGTGGACGAGTTGGACCGAAGGGTTTGTTTTCATGCTGTACCTCTCTAAGATTGCACAAATTGAGATGTACCAAACTTTTGGTGGATCAAGCAGTCAGAAGAGTAAATGAAGACGATGTTTCTTGGCTTTGATTGGATGACGATGTCCGTCATCTGTTGGTGAATCACTCTTACAAAATTGTAGTAGTAATTCCAACATCCCCGCAAATTCAAACTCTCTGAGAAAGCAACTTCTGTCAATATATGACTCCATATTCTTGGTTCAAATGCAGAATAATGTGGAATTTCTGCAATAATAGGATATTGCCAACAGATATTGATGTCTGTATATTGTAAGGAAAGATATAGATCTTTATGTGAGTAGTGTGTGTGAATCTGTGTGTTGTGTGTGTACATGTATGCAGCACATACACTAGAAAGGAAGATGTTAACTGAGAAATTTTTATTCAATATTTTGTATGCTATGATGTGTTTTTTTAATTGTTTTTTTGCCAGCCTTTTTTACTTTAAGTTGCTTTTCTTCAACTGTTCTGCAATTGTTAATCATTCAATAGCAATCTCCTTGTCTTTCAAGTTCACATCATGCTTTATTTTCCCAGTCTTTGGGTTTTCTAGCTGGTGCTTTGTAGTTCAGCTCCACTGGTTTCAGAAAAGGGCAGCTGACCTCATTAGTATCTTGGCTGTGCCTCACTCCCCATCGCTTCCCTTTGTTTCTTCAGCTTTGTTGCTGCTGTTTCCACATTGCTCTCTCTCCCTGTTTGTTTTCTTGTTGCCTTTCTCCACCTCCATTACCACGGCTTTTCAAGAGCTGGACTAATCCATGCGACTCTTCATATGTTCCTTTTTATTTACAAATTTTATTAGTTTTCCTTGGACGTTAAGGGAAAGCCGAGAAATTATTGTGCCTGAAATTAACAGACTGATAATTAACATCTTTGCATGGAATGCCTTGGACCCAGGCACTAACTCATTTCATACAAACAACTAATTGTCTTCATTACTGTAGGATGTGAAGGATTGCTTGGATCCATATTAAGAACTTGTCCATTAACTCATATCTCTAGGCTGTGAAAGCGGATGGAGATTACTGATTAAGATTGACTGTGGAGACAATAAGGGACGGGTTAAAAATTAAACGCAATAAATAAAAGGAACTCTGAGACAGCAGGAAGTTCAGGAGAATTCGCTCTGCCTCACTATATCATTCCAAAAATCACTGATGTCCAAAATGCTCCTGATAGACACGAGGGTGTCTGTAAAAACAGTGCCCCTTAATATTCATCAGTACTTTAATAAAACCTGAGTCCCAGTGTTCTATCTCAGCCAATCCTTCAATTTCCAGCATTATTAGATTATCTGACCTTTCGAAGGCAAAGCCTTGCAGGCATTCTAGAAATGTGACGGGCGTCACAGTAACCTTTTACAGCGCCTAAACATTAAGGAGTGTGGCTGTCACTGCAGCACTTTACTCAGACAGGAGATGCAGAATCGACTGCAAGATGTCTCAAAATTATCATCCTGAACACGCACATTTCAGGCAACTAACCACTAATTAACTAACCAACTAACCACCTACCACTTTCTGAATTTTAACAGAAAAATGCATGGAATCTTGAATCAGCATCAACACACTGTTTCAAAATATTATCTTTTCAGTCATCATGAGCCAAAGATTCTTCTCAGGTGTATTCACAGAGTCTTTACCACACAAAATGATGCTGTTTGGCCCATTGAATCCATGTTGACTCGATGTCGAGCAACCCAAAATCACAGGACAGGAGGAGGCAATTCAGTCTGTTGTGCTAATCTATTCTAATCTATTCCCTGGTGCCAATCTCCGGCCTTTTCACCAGTTTAACCAAAACGTCATCCAAAACCCACTTGAATCCAGTCAGTTCTATCTTCCCCATTTACCTCACCTTGCCAGTTTACGTGCCCCCTCTGTTTTCCTTTTGAAATGATTGCTCATTTTTGCCCTCACTAACTGTTGGGCGGTGAGTATCAGGTAATCTTTATTTTGATCTGCACGCAAAATATTTAGCTCCACATTAACTCGTGTAATATTTATTTGGTTTCCAAGAAGTCCAATTTTTTTTCCATTGTGACTCCTCATTGTTGGGACAATAGCCACTGGTGGGAGGAAAGGGCACAGTGGTGTTTTCACTGGACTGTTAATCCAGAGACCCAGGCAAAGTGCTTTGAGAGGTTAGTAATGATCCACATCAACTCCAGCCTCCCAGACTGCTTTGATCCTCACCTATTACCACAACATCTCCCTGGCCCTACGCTTATCCCTGGAACAACGACAGATTCCTGTTTATTGACCTTAGCTCTGCCCTCAACACCATAATTCCAACCAAACTCCGAGAACTAGGACTCTGCTCCCCGCTCTGCAACTGGTTCCCCGACTCCCTGACCCACAGACCTCAAGTAGTAAAGAGAGACAACAACGCCTCCTCCATGATAATCCTCAAATTCAATGCCCCGCAAGACTGTGTACTCACCTCCTTTTCCACTCAGCACTATGTGGCCAAATTCAGCTGTAACTCCATGTTCAAATTTGCCGATGACACAACTGTCATGGGCCGGATCTCCAACAGTGATGAGACAGAGTACAGGAAAGAGATAGATAGCTTAGTGGCATGGTGTAAGGACAGCAATCTGTCCTTCAATGTCAGGAAAATGAAGGAGCTAGTCATCGGCTTCAGGAGGCAGAGTGGAGGGCATGCCCCTGTCTGTATGAATGGGGCTGAGGGGGAGACGGTCAAGAGCTTCAAGTTCCTCAGAGTGACAATCAGCAACAATCAGTCCTGGTCCATCCACATCGAGCTACGGTCAAGAAAGCCCACCAATGCCACTACTTCCTCCGAAGGCTAAGGAAATTCAGCATGTCCACAATGGTGCATGCCATATTTCATAGATGTGTCATAGCAAGAAGCCTATCCAGATGCATCACAGCTTGGTATGGCAACTACTTTGCCCAAGACAGCAAGAAGTGAGTTGAACACAGCCCAGTCCATCATGAAAAGCAATCTTCCTTCCATTGACTCCGTCTATGTTTCCCACTGCCTCAGGAAAGCAACCAACATCATTAAAGACCCCTCCCACCCTGGTTACACTCTCTTACGACCTCTTCCATTGTGCAGAAGGTACAAAAATTTGAAAACCCGTACTGACAGATTTAAGAACAGCTTCTTCCAAGCTGGTGTCAGACTAATGAACAGACCTCTCGTGTATTAGGGTTGACCTTTCTCTGCACTTTCTCTGTAGCTGTAACACAATATCTGCATTCTGTTCTATTACCCTGATGTATTTATGAAAGGTATGATGTGTTTGGTTAACACACAAAACAATACTTTTCACTGTAACTCGATACATGTGACAATAATAAATCAAATCAAATCAATATTCTGGGGGCCCCTGGTTTGAATTCCACAACAGCAGGTGGTAGAATTTGAATTCAATAAAAATCTGGAATTAAGAATCAAAGGATAACCATGTGTCAAATGTCAGGAAAACCCATCTGGTCCACTCATCTCCTTTAGGGAAGGAAACTACCTGGTCCAGCCTACATGTGACTGACAGCACGGTGGCTCAGTGGTTAGCACTGCTGCCTCACGTCAGCAGGGATCTGGGTTCGATTCTAGCCTTGGGCCACTGTCTGTGTGGAATTTGCACATTCTCTCCGTGTCATATGGGCTTTGTCCAGGTGCTCTGGTTTCCTCCCACAATTCAAAGATGTTAGGTGCATTGGCCATGCTAAATTACCCATGGTGTTCAGGGATGTAGTAGGTGCATTAGTCAGGGGAAATGTAGGGAAATGGGTCTGGGTGGCATACTCTTCAGAGGGTAGGTGTGGACTTGTTGGGCTGACTGGCCTGTTTCCACACTATAATAATTCTATAAGTGTTGACTCTTAATTGGCCTGTGGATAATGAAGGATGGGAATGAATGCTAGCCTGGCCAGGAATGCCCTCATCCCATGAATGGATGAAAATTTAGCATTAGTTATTACTCCTCCTGTCAATGCCAACTTTAGGACTGAGATGGATAGATTTTTCTTTGGAATGTTGATATGAAGCAGAGACAGATAAGTCGAGTTGAGGAACATATCAGCTATGGTCTACATCAATGGAATAGCATGTTTATTGGGTGTTTAAAGGCCCACTGCTAAGCCATCGAAAGACTTTTGGGTCTTTTCTTCCTTCTGCCTGTTCCGATGATAGCCATTGGAAGATGGGCACACTCATCTCACACAGCACTGATCCCAGAGACATTCCTACATCAATCTCACAAGCATTCCCTGATAGTATTCCCCATCTGAAATGAAGAGTCCTCCACAGGGGCTGGGCTGAGGGAAAAGGGGCTGCAGCTGTGAAATACACTTGGAGCCCAGGCTGGTTACGGGCTGTGTATGTCCAGGGCCTACTTGAATTTCATGATGGACAGAACCTTTTACCCATTCTTAGCAAAATCTGCATACTAATACCACACCCGTATCACCACAGTGTCTACTGTTACTCTAGTGGAAGCAGCAGTGGATATGATGCAGTGTCACAATCCAACTACTAACATTTGATGTCAGCTCGGTCCCAGGATGAGCAGTAAGCGACTGGCAGATGGAAGATCTGGTGACAGGACAAGGTTCTAGCCACTCCTTCCTCTGGACCAACTGAAACCTGGTGGTAAGGATGCTGAGCAGTCATGAGTACAGCTTCTGGGCTTGGTCACCTGAGAGGATAGTATCTGCAGAGCAGTGAAGGGTCACTGGAGAAGCAATGTCAATATGTATGTGTACTTTGTGTGTGTTTGTGTCGATGTGAGTATGCCCATACATGTCTATGTGTGTGTGTGTGCATCTGTGTGTGTGGCCATGTGAGTATGCGCATACATGTCTGTGTGTGTGTATGTGCATGTCCATGTGAGTGCGCATGTCTGTGTGTGTGCGTGTCCATGTGAGTGTGCGTGTGAATGTCTGTGTGTGTGTGTGTGTGTGCGCGCGTGCATGTCTGTGTATGTGTCTGTATCAATGTATGCTTGTGTTTATACATTTTAGAGATGTGTGTGTATGCTTCGTGTGAATACAATCAGAAGAAGCTGTATCTGCTTAATGCCATCTAGTGGTCCGGAGTGGATTGAAAACATTTCCATCAAATGCGACGAACAGATTTGCAATGAGATTTTTTAACAGCTGTAAAAGCACCTCAGTGGAGCCCTGACATCATTAGCATTGATCCTTAGCAGTGTTTAAAAAGAGTAAACGAGAAGAGAATGTAAGTGAAGAATATATGATTGAATGTCTCCAAACTCTGGTTTTAAACTCTTGGAGACTGTGACAGTCAGGAGTGTTTGAAGGAGGGAAAGGGATAAACAATTTCTGTGTCCCTGGGATAGAGTGAAAGCTGGGAAAATTCAGGAGGAGACTCCAGGGATTTTTTGGGAGCTTGATAAAGACAGTGGCGCAATGATCACAGTGGAGTGAATAAAAGGAGATTAAAGGATGTTTCTGACAGAGAGCAGCTCCGAGCTTTTTGACTGGATTTTGTGTCCATTGTGATAGATGCTTGTTTTGACAGGGCTGCATTTACCTTCATGACTACCCTGATCTGAGCTAGTTCAGTATCACTCGGGAGCTGTGCTGTTTACTTGGATGTGTCTCTGACCTGCCAACTTCAGATTCAGTGGTTGCATACAAGACATTGCCTGTGTCAATCTGGCTCAGGTTCCTGGTTTGAGAGGGCTGGAAGGCTACATTATCAATCTTACACTGAAGAGTCATTCCACCAACAATGAATTAATCATCTTACAAAAGGGCACGACTTCCTTCTAACGTGTCACACCTGGAAGCCAGCCTGTCAGTCGGTTCCGTTCTTGTGATTTGTACAATCTTGGCTGGAATGGGAAAGACATTCTGAATGAGTTTGATGGGAGAGCGAGGCCGGGCGCTAGTGATGGTTCTTTTACCTCTATTTGAAAATCTCCTCTCTCTCAGTCAGCAGGAGGGATCCTGTATGAAATGGCTTTCGGCAAGAAACTGGAAGACAGAATTATCATTACAGTGACACTGAGCAGCAATTAACTCCGAGCCGACAAAAATTAATAGTGCAGGCAAGGGGAAAGTATCAGGAGAGGGCAGAAGTGGTTTCCAGGGATGAGGAATTTCAGCGATGAGGATAAATTGTGAAGTTGGGACGGTCCTCCTCAAAGAGATGAAGGCTGAGAGGCGATCTGATTGAGGTTTTCGAAATCCTCAGCGGGCTGATCGGAATAGGGAGGGAGAAGATGATCCCAAATATAAAAAGAAGAGTGAAAGGGTCTGAATTTAATGTGATGAGCAAAAGAAGGAACAGTGAAGTGAGGAAAAGCTTTTCATTCGGGATGTTGTTAGGGTATAGACTGCACCGACTGGGAAGTGGTAGTTTGCCTGAGTTATTTATTGGATGATTATTTGGATAACAATAATGTGCAAGGGAATGGAGGGAAAAAGCAGGAGGTTGGCACGAGGTAATGTTGCTCATTTAACGAACCTGTACAGACACAGTGATCCAAATGGTCTCCCTCTGCATCGTGACACTCTGTAATTTTGGGGCTTCTTACTAAATGCAGGGGCATGGGGGCATTGCTGGCAGGGGGTAACCGGAACTTTGTTCTGTAGTTGGCTGTCTTTGAATGCCTGATACCAACACTGGCTGCCCTGTACTACCCACACAGTAAAGGAAGGAGACCATCTCATGAATCAGTGCCAAACATATGTCGGGTCCTCATGTAGCAGTAGGGTGAAGTGATCAGAGGGTCACTCTCCTACACCCTGTGCAGGGTGCTTTGCCTCTGTTTTTTGTTGGCTTTGTAATACAAAGACAAGAGGCTTCAACCATACAAAGGTATCTTGAGATTTTGGTTAATGTGGACGGCACGGTGGCACAGTGGTTAGCACTGCTGCCTCACAGCGCCAGAGACCCGGGTTCAATTCCTGCCTCAGGCAACTGTGTGGAGTTTGCACATTCTCCCCATGTCTGCGTGGGTTTCCTCCGGGTGCTCCGGTTTCCTCCCACAGTCCAAAGATGTGCAGGTCAGGTGAATTGGCCATGTTAAATTGCCCGTAATGTTAGGTAAGGGGTAAATGTAGGGGCATGGGTATATTGCGCTTCGGCGGGTCAGTGTGGACTTGTTGGGCCGAAGGGCCTGTTTCCACGCTGTAATGTAATCTAATCTAATCTAATCTAATCCACTTTCTCTGCAGAGATGCTGCCAGACCTGCTGAGTTTCTCCAGCAATTTCTGTTTCTGAGATTTTGGTGCCTAGCTGGGACCCAGCCCAACCGGACATGGTCCCTCAGGACGGCTTCATATCTTTGGGCTATCTGCTTCTCTTTTGGTTACCATAAGAAGACTCCAATAAGATGTAGAGATCAGGTTTACATTCAATCAAGCCACACACTCACACTTGAGTTCAGGGTGATCTCACAAAGAGCTTGGTTCAAGGGATGGAAGAAATAGGAGTAGGAGCCAGTGAGTTACAACAGATGGTGTGCACATAGTCCATGTCAGTGAACACGTGGACAGCAACTAAAGATAGGATCAGGATCAGCTGTGATGCCCTCCATAGCGAATCAGTCTAAGGCACTTACAATTCAAACTAATTTATAGCTTTGGAGGAGGTGCAGGACTCTGGATCAGACTGCTGAGAGAACCCTATGAAAAACACTTGATCAATAATTCTCTGTCTGCAAAAGTTTATCCCGTTGAGCATCTGACACACACTAAAACCCATGTAAAACCCGAGCAACTGAGACATCTATTTGCAGACTTGCCTAGTTTGCTCAGACCAGCTGCAGATCCTTTCCCAGTTGAAACACAGTTTGACAGGCAATGGTCAAATCAAGAGAAATTCTGCAACTGTCCTGCATGGATCAGTATTGAGTTTCCCACTAGTTTCTCAGATAAGCATGTGGCCTCTTTTGGTCAGTGACTGGAAAGGTTACCCAAAGCTATGTGCAGCATCACCCACCTGGTCCACTGAGAAGAAGGGGAATAAAATGTGTCCTGTATTGACAGCTACTACTTACATTGCTTGATCTGAGTTAGGATACAGTACTTCATGCTGTGGTGTTCCTAAATACACTATACACCATGTTTCCTGTTGATAAGTGCCGCAAGTTTACGATGTGAAGTAAACCCTCTTTTGTGCTGAATGGGTAACTGAATAAAAGTACCAGGATTGGCCATTCTGGCTGGTGAAATTCAACAGCCCAAAGATACTGCAGACTTGAATAAAAATAAAATACTGTGGTTGCTGGAAAATGTGAAGCAAACAGAGTTTCCTGGAGACAGTTCTGAAGAAGGGTCACTGGACTCAAAGTGTTAACGCTGTGCCTCTCTCAGCAGATGCTACCAGCCTGTTGAGTTCCTCCAGCATTCTCTGGGTTTGTTGTGATACTGAAGACTGGTCTGGTTCACACAATGCATCACCAGGCTCACAATCTAGGGTTGTGTACTCATAATTTCAGACTATAGCTGTATTATCCAAGTGTCATTTTAACTCTGAGGATTTCTCCGCAGGAAAAGTAGTCAGCAAATAGATAATAGACCTGAATCATAATGACTGGAATTGTGTGACACTGAGCTGTCCAGGACACACTCTTTTAAAATTAAGATTTATTCTCATGTGTATTCAAGTGCAGGGATACAGGAGTACAGCAAAAAGTATACAAAGTCACCATTTCCAGCGTCATCTTTGGTTCAAAGGTGCCTAGGTACAAAATCTTAGGTATAAATTAGAAAAGTAAAGAAAGAAAGTTAAGACTTCACCATTCCAGTCCATCTGAAGCAGAGAAAGAGAGAAAATAAATAAAAGCAGACAAGTCCATACTGGGCTTTCCCTCAATGAGAATGTTTGTCATGGAGGAGGTCTTGGCTGTGCAGTGGGCGGTGTTCCTGCTTCTGAGATAGAGGTTCAGGGTTCAAGTCCCAGACAGATGACAAAGGGAGGTGCATTCGCATCATATACAGAAAAGTTGATTGCCGATGTGTAAATCCTACCAACACATGCCAATGGCAGATGGTAAAAATGGGAGCTTCCTGGTCAGCCATATGTGCCAGAAAGAATGTTAGAACATTAATGATCACTATCCACAGTTCCAGGTTACATTGTATACGTGAATGTATGCATCACAGCAATTCAGACTCCCTGAGTGAACAATGGAACACACCATCAGCATCACAGCATTTGTACCAAGAAGTCATTTAATAGCTTGCTTTACTACGGCTGCATATCTGCAAATTGGTGCAAGTTTTGACATAAAACTGATTTACAAATTTAGTTGAAAATGTGTTGCTGGAAAAGCGCAGCAGGTCAGGCAGCATCCAAGGAACAGGAGAATCGACGTTTCGGGCATAAGCCCTTCTTCAGGAATCCTGAAGAAGGGCTTATGCCCGAAACATGGATTCTCCTGCTCCTTGGATGCTGCCTGACCTGCTGTGCTTTTCCAGCAACACATTTTCAGCTCTGATCTCCAGCATCTGCAGTCCTCACTTTCTCCTTACAAATTTAGCTGCAAAGTATAGCATTCATTACACCAATTAACACAGAAATAACCCGCCAACTCAAACTTCAAACAGTTTTTGTGATTTTTGAGTAGATTTGTAGCTCAGGTTGATGATAAGTCTGTAAGTTATCTCACTGAGCTTGGGTTTGTTTTCAGATGTTTCATCACCATACTGGGTAACATCATCAGTGAGAGTCTCTGGTGAGGCACTGGTGGTATGTCTCACCTCTCTATTTATAGGTCTCCGTTTCTTAAGGTGGGTGATGTTATTTCCATTTTTTAAGGGAAGGTAGATAGGATCTAAATCGATATGCTTATTCATGGAGTTCTGGTTAAAATGCCATGCCTCTAAGTTTGTTGGTAGGTTTGTGGGCTACCATGATACCAAGGTGTCTGAGGTAGCCTGGAAGTCATTTCTGATATGTCTTTGATGTAAGGTAATGTGGCTATAGCTTTTGATTGCGTTGTGTCTGCTTGTTCAGGTTTGTTTCTGAGGGATCGACGGGTTGTGTTTATTGAGCACCCTTTTTTTTTAAAAACGTTGTATAGATATTTTCCTTCTGCTTTTTGTGGTTCTTGGGTGCTGCAGTGTGATGTAGCTCATTGAAATAACGTCTTAATGCAGCTCTGTTTATGGGTGCTTGGGCGATTGCTATCCCATTCCTAGACATGACAGTTGAACATACAGATAACAGTCATAGAGATGTACAGCACAGAAACAGATCCTTCGGTCCACTTGCTCATGCCGATCAGATAATCTAAATTAATATGGTCCCATCTGGCCCATATCCCTCGAAACCCTTCCTATTCATATACCCAGCCAGATGTCTTTTAAATGTTGCAATTGTACCAGCCTCCACCACTTCCGCTGGCAGCTCATTCCATACACGCACCACCTTTCGCGGGATAAGTTGCTCCTTCGGTCCCTTTTAAATCTTGCCCGTTTCACCCTAAACCTATGCCCTCTAGTTCTGAACTCCCCGACCCCAGGGAAGAGACTTTGCCTATTCATCCTATACATGCCCCTCATGATTTTGTAAACCTCTATAAGGTCACCCCTCAGCCTCCGATGCTCCAGGGAAAACAGCCCCAGCCTGTTCAGCCTCTCCCTGTAGCTCAAACCCTCCAACATCCTTGTAAATCTTTTCCGAACCCTTTCAAGTTTCACAATATCTTTCCGATAGGAGGGAGACCAGAATTGCATGCAATATTCCAAAAGTGGCCTAACCAATGTCCTGTACAGCCACAACATGACCTCCCAACTCCTGTACTCAATACTTTGACCAATAAAGGAAAGCATACCAGACGCCTTCTTCACTATCCTATCCACCTGGGACTCCACTTTCAAGGAGCTATGAACCTGCAATCCAAGGTCTCTTTGTTCAGCAACACTCCCTAGGACCTTACCATTAAGTGTATAAGTCCTGCTAAGATTTGCCTTTCCAAAATGCAGCACCTCGCATTTATCTGAATTAAACTCCATTTGCCACTCCTCAGCCCATTGGCCCATCTGGTCAAGATCCCATTGTAATCTGAGGTAAACTTCTTCGCTGTCTACTACACCTCCAATTTTGGTGTCATCTGAGAACTTACTAACCTTAACCCTTATGCTCACATCCAAATCATTTATATAAATGATGAAAAGCAGTGGACCCAGCACCGATCCTTGTAGCACACCACTGGTCACAGGCCTCCAGTCTGAAAAGCAATCCTCCACCACCACCCTCTGTCTTCTATCTTTGAGCCAGTTCTGCATCGAAATGGCTAGTTCCCCCAGTATTCCATGTGATCTTACTGTGCTAACCAGTCTCCCATGAGGAAACCTGTTGAACGCCTTACTGAAGTCCATATAGATCATGTCTACCGCTCTGCCCTCATCAATCCTCTTTATTAGTTCTTCAAAAAAACTCAAACATGGATAGGATAAATAGACAAAGTTGTTTCCCTGGGGTGGGGTGTCCAGAATTAGAGGGCATAAGTTTAAGATGAGAGGGGAAAGATTTAATAGGTCCTAAGGGGCAACGTTTTCACATGAATGGTGATGCATGTATGTAATGAGCTGTCAGAGGAAGTGGTGGAGGCTGGTACAATTGCAACATTTAAAAGGCATCTAGATGAGGAAGGGTTTAGAGGGATATGGGCCAAGTGCTGGCAAATGGGACTGGATTAGGTTAGGATATCTGGTTAGTATGGACAAGTTGGACTAAAGGGTCTGCTGTACATCTCTATGACTCTATGACTCTGTTCAATGGGGACTTTTATCTGCTGAAATTTGCTTTTCGATCACCTCAGTGGATGAGTAGGCAACTTGACCAATCAGGTTTTCTGTCTAAGCCTTTGTAGAAGTTTTAGTTAAGGATTGATATGTCATTGTGGATTATCGCATCATCCCAGTAACATGGGACTTGTGTTACTTAAAGAAGCTGGGATTTTACTTCTTTGAGGGGAGATGGTTAAGGGGAGATTTAACAGGGGTGCTGCAAATGATGGGCCCAGTGTACCTGTGCTATCCCATTGAAAGAACACCCCAGCTTGTCCCATTCCTCATCTTGCCTGATATTCCTGCATGTTTTTTATTCTGTTTTGAAATATCCAATTACCTTTTGAAAGTTATTATGAATCTCCATATGCCCACCCTTTAAAACAGTTCATTTCCAATTATTACATAGCACTTTGTTCAAAAACAAAAGTCATTTTCTGTTCCATCGACTTGAGTTTCTTTGAAATCTGGCCGCTTGCCTCTCTGCAATGGAAACAGTTCTTTATTTCTGAAGACCCCTCCCAGTTTTGAGTGTCTCTGTTGAAGGACCCTTTAACTACCTTTCCTTTAAATACAACAATCTGTTCAGGCTTTTTTTGATTTCTTTATGATGGGAACAGTATCTTTTCTCAGGCACAACGCTATCAACCAAAATGAAAGTTGACAGCCCGATCTTGTCTCGGAGAATAACCCATACAATTTTCCCCAGCGTCACACAGGTTTATCGGTCCCTTCCGTGGGAAGTTCGGCAAACCCACAGCGGAGCAGTTGTCACCTTTATGTTAATTCACTCCCTTTCAGACATGGGACAAGGTACCTGCAGGGAGTGCCCGTTATACAGAGCCCCCAGCGCTGAGCTGTGTTGGTGGTGTCCTCAGGTCTTGTGGAGATGACAGCAACTCACTCTCACTTGGTCCAAACTCTACTGCCCTTATTCTAACTTGCATCATGTCCCCATCACCCATCATTCAGCGCTCTACATGGATCACAGGAACGGCAGATGCTCAATTTTCAAATTTCCAACACTTTTTCCAAGTTCCTTTAGCACCTATGCCCCTCCCTATCTCTGTAACCTCGTCCAGCACTTATGCCTCTCCCTATCTCTGTAACTCACACCTCACCCCCTACACCACTCCCTATCTCTGTAACACACCCCTCACCCCCTACACTACTCTCTATCTCTGTAACACACCCATCACCCCCTACATCCCTCCCTGTCTCTGTAACCTCGTCCAGCTCCTAGACCCTCCCTATCTCTGTAACTCACCGCTCACCCCCTTACACTCCTCCCTATCTCCATAACACACCCCTTACCCCCATATCCCTCTCTATCTCTGTAACCTCGTCCAGCTCCTACACTCCTCCCTATCTCTGTAACTATACCCCTCACTCCTACATCCCTCTCTATCTCTGTAACTCACCCCTCACCCTCTATACCACTCCCTATCACTGTAATTCAACACTCACCCCCTACATCCCTCCCTATCTCTGTAACCTCATTCAGCTCCTAGACCCTCCCTATCTCTGTAACTCACCCCTCAACCCCTACACCACTCCCTATCTCTGTAACTCACTCCTCACCCCCTACACCACTCCCTAACTCTGTAACTCACCCCTCACCCCCTACATCCCTCCCTATCTCTATAACCACGTCCAGCTCCTAGACCCTCCCTATCTCTGTAACTCACCGCTCACCCCCTTACACCCCTTCCTATCTCCGTAACACACCCCTTATCCCCATATCCCTCTCTATCTCTGTAACCTCGTCCAGCTCCTACACTTCTCCCCATTTCTGTAACTTACCCCTCACTCCTACATCCCTCCCTATTTCTGTAACTTACCCCTCACCCCTACACCTCTCCCTATCTCTGTAACTCACCCCTCACTTCCTATCTCTGTAACTCACCCCTCACCCTCTACACCCCTCCCTATCTCTGTAACCTCCTCCAGCCCCTACACTCTCTCTATCTCTGTAACCTCGTCCAGCTCCTACATTCTTCCCTATCTCAGTAGCACACCCCTCACCCTTACACCCCTCCCTATCTCTGTAACTTACCCCTCACCCCTACACCCCTCCTATCACTGTAACTCACTCCTCACCTTCTACACCCCTCCCTATTTCTGTAACTTACCCCTCACCCCTACACCCCTCCCTATCTCTGTAACTCACCCCTCACTTCCTGTCTCTGTAACTCACCCCTCACCCTCTACACCCCTCCCTATCTCTGTAACCTCCTCTAGCCCCTACACCCTCCCTATCTCTGTAACCTCGTCCAGCTCCTACACTCCTCCCTATCTCTGTAACTTACCCCTCACCCTCTACACCCCTCCCTATCTCTGTAACCTCCTCCAGCCCTACACTCTCTCTATCTCTGTAACCTCGTCCAGCTCCTACATCCCTCCCTATCTCAGTAGCACACCCCTCACCTTTACACTCCTCCCTATCTCTGTAACTTACCCCTCACCCTCTACACCCCTCCCTATCTCTGTAACCTCCTCCAGCCCTACACTCTCTCTATCTCTGTAACCTCGTCCAGCTCCTACATCCCTCCCTATCTCAGTAGCACACCCTCACCTTTACACCCCTCCCTATCTCTGTAACTCACCCCTCACCCCTACACCCCTCCCTATCTCTGTAACTCACTCCTCACCTTCTACACCCCTCCCTATTTCTGTAACTTACCCCTCACCCCTACACCCCTCCCTATCTCTGTAACACACCCCTCACGTCCTGTCTCTGTAACTCACCCCTCACCCTCTACACCCCTCCCTATCTCTGTAACCTCCTCCAGCCCCTACACCCTCCCTATCTCTGTAACCTCCTCCAGCCCTACACTCTCTCTATCTCTGTAACCTCGTCCAGCTCCTACATCCCTCCCTATCTCAGTAGCACACCCCTCACCTTTACACTCCTCCCTATCTCTGTAACTTACCCCTCACCCTCTACACCCCTCCCTATCTCTGTAACCTCCTCCAGCCCTACACTCTCTCTATCTCTGTAACCTCGTCCAGCTCCTACATCCCTCCCTATCTCAGTAGCACACCCCTCACCTTTACACCCCTCCCTATCTCTGTAACTCACCCCTCACCCCTACACCCCTCCCTATCTCTGTAACTCACTCCTCACCTTCTACACCCCTCCCTATTTCTGTAACTTACCCCTCACCCCTACACCCCTCCCTATCTCTGTAACACACCCCTCACGTCCTGTCTCTGTAACTCACCCCTCACCCTCTACACCCCTCCCTATCTCTGTAACCTCCTCCAGCCCCTACACCCTCCCTATCTCTGTAACCTCGTCCAGCTCCTACACTCCTCCCTATCTCAGTAACTTACCCCTCACTCCTACATCCCTCCCTATCTCTGTAACTTACCCCTCACCTCTACACCTCTCCCTATCTCTGTAACTCACCCCTCACTTCCTATCTCTGTAACTCACCCCTCACCCTCTACATCCCCTCCCTATCTCTGTAACCCCCTCCAGCCCCTACACCCCTCCCTATCTCTGTAACCTCCTCCAGACCCTACACCCCTCCCTATCTCTGTAACTTACCCCTCACCCCCTACACCCCTCCCTATCTCTGTAACCTCCTCCAGACCCTACACCCCTCCCTATCTCTGTAACTTACCCCTCACCCCCTACACCCCTCCCTATCTCTGTAACCTCCTCCAGACCCTACAACTATCCATGATAATCTGCCTGTCTCTGACATAGGCCTCCTGATCGCTGATTCTAATTATTTCACGTCGGGGAGAGAGTGGGACTAGCTGGGTAACTCTTTCAGGAGATGGTACAGATGTGATAGGCCAAATGGCCTCCTCTGTGCTTTCTAATTTGATTAAGTTGCTGCTCTTTGGCCAACTTTTTTTGGCTGTCTGTCAGGGTTTTTTTTTTTGTTTGGTGTCAATTTCTGTCTGACAGAGTTTCTGTCCTGGCAAACACTGACATTAAAGGTCCTGCATGGTTTGATTTGATTTAATTTAGTTCACTATTGCCACATGTAGCCAAACACAGTGAAAAGTTTTGTTTTGCATGCAGTACAGCCAGATCATAACATGCAAGGACGTGGAGATCATAAAGTGATGGAACAGAGCAAGGAATACAAAGTTACAGCTGCAAAGAAGGAGCAGAAAAAGCAAGATCAGGATTAGATTTGAAATGAGAGAGGCCCATTCAGCAGTCTAATAACAGCAGGGAAGAAGCTGTTCTTCAACCTGTTGGCATGTGTGTTTAAGCTTTTGGATCATCTGCCTGACAGAAGAGGTTGGAAGAGATTATAACTGGATGGGTCCTTAATGATGTTGGCTACCTTGCCGTGGCAATGAGAAGTATCCCTTTAGCGCTAAGAATTATATCTAACTCCTTCTTGAAAATGTTCAATATTTTGGCCTCAACTGCTTTCTGTGGAAGCGAATTCCACAGGCTCTCCACTCTCTGGGTGAAGACATTTCTCTTCATCCCACTGTCCAATAGCCTTCTCCGTATCCTTAAACCGGGACTCAGAGACAGTAAGGACTGCAGATGCTGGAAGCAAGAGTCAATAGATATGAAGCTGGAAAAGCACATCAGGTCAGATAGCATCCAAGGAGCAGGAAAGTCGACGTTTCAACCCAAAAGACTGACTTCCCTGCATTTCGGATACTGTCTGACCTGCCTGTCCTTTTCCAGCTTCATAGCTATTGACTCCTTAAACTGAGACACCTGGTTCTGGATCCCCTAGTCCTCAGGAACATCTTTCCTATGTTTATCTTGTCTATTCCTGTTAGAATTTATAGAATGACCTGGATGAAGGAACTGAGGCCATTGTTGCTAGGTTTGCAGATGACGCAAAGGTAGGTGGAGGGACAGGTAGTGTGGAAGACGTGGAGTGACTCCAGAAGGACGTGGACAGACTGGGAGAGTGGGCAAACAAGTGGCAGATAGAGTACAATGTGGGAAAGTGTGAGGTTAGGCACTTTGATGGGAAGAATAGAGATGTATTTTCTAAATGGGGAAAGGTTTCAGAAATCTGAAGCACAAAGGGACTTGGGACTCAAAATTCAGGATCCTTTTAAGGTTAACGTGTAGGTTTGGTCGGCAATTAGGAAGGCAGATGTAATGATAGCATCTATTTCCAGAGGGCTGGAATACAAGAGCAGAGATGTACTGCTGAGGGCTATCTAAGGCTCTGGTCAGACTGCTTTTGGAATATTGTGAACAGTTTTGGGCCATGTATCTAAGGAAGGATGTGCTGTTCTTTGAGGAGGTCCAGAGGAGGTTTAAAGGAATGATCCTGGGGATGAAACTCTTGTCATATGAGAAGGACCATGGGCCATATAAGGTGGAGTTTAGAAGGAAGAGGAGGGATCTGATTGAAGCTTACAGGATACTGAGAGGCCTAGAGAGAGAGTGGATGTAGTGAAGATATTTCAATAATAGGAGAGACTTGCCCTGAGGGGACAGTCTCAGAGTGAAGGGACGACCCTTTAGAACTGTGATGAGGAGGGGTTTCTTCAGCCAGAGGGTGGTGAATCTGTGGAACTCATTGCTGCAGAGAGCTGTGGAAACCAAGTCATTAAGTGTATTTAAGACGCAGATTGATTGGTTCTTGTTTGGTAAGGGGAGCAAGGGTGAAGGGGAGAAGGCAGGAGAATGAAGTTGAGAAACATATCAGCCATGATTGAATGGCAGAGCAGACTTGAGGGGTTCCATGACCCAATTGTGTTCGATACCTGATGGTCTGTTAGCTTCCATGAGCTTCCCCTCACTCATTTAAAGAAATCAGTTTGGAAATGTATAAGCAGCACACAATGCATGAAGTGTTGGCTTTAACAATTTGCTGAAGACTTAAACCAATTACTCTGTGAAGGAAGAGTTTAGTGGCACTATCCCCAGCATTCTGTCTAGGGGTGGATGTTTTCAGAGAGGAGATGGAGACGATAAACCTAGGAACTGGATGGCAAAGGGGGCCAGAGATTCATCTTTCAAGTCTGGAATGGATTTACCTGTTGATCATTACCTATTCATCATTACCTATTCATCATTACCTGTTGATCATTACTTGTTGATAATTACCGAATGGTCATTAGTGCTGTCCAATATCATAGTCCCGAGCCCAGTATTTGGCAATTTCGAGGTACCAGGGCGAGCTGTCCTGGAGGTGGCTCGAAGGTGCGTCACAGCAGACCAAGTGCCGTGAGGGGCGTATGGGTGGGCTACCATTGAGTGGCCGGAAGGTGGGAGGGATGGGAAGCTTGCTTGGTTGGGGTCTGTATTCTATGCACTGTTTCTTATCTAATAGAACTGTCTTGTATGTATTTGTTACTGTTATGTTTGTGGTGGGTGAAAGTGGGATTTGATGTTTGTCCTCATTTCCCTGAAAACTGGTTGTAAGGTGGGGTTTGGGGCCTGGTTTTGCCACCCCTTTCTCCTGTAAACTGCTGTTTTTCGAATACGGCTGCTCACGTTAACTGTTTGTTTGCACTTTGCCAATAATTTTTTTTATTAACTAGTACAATCTCACTCAGAAACCCAGGTGGACAATTGACAATGAAATGGAAGAGTTGAAAAGTGTGGTGCTGGAAAAGCGCAGCAGGCCAGGCAGCATCCGAGGAGCAGGGGAATCGACATTTCGGGCATAAGCCCTTCTTTCTGAAGAAGGGCTTATGCCCGAAACGTCGATTCTCCTGCTCCTCGGATGCTGCCTGGCCTGCTGTGTTTTTCCAGCACCACACTTTTCAACTCTGGCCTCCAGCATCTGCAGTCCTCACTTTCTCCCAATGAAATGGAAGACATTAGAATGAAAAACTTACTTCTCATGAGATACTGTTTGAGTGGAAAAAATAGATTCATTTTGCTTGTTTATTATAAGTTAAACTGGTAAGTTCTATTTTTAAACGAAACTTGATTCCCTGACCCTTTTTTCTTCTTTAACTATTTCAGAAGAAGATCTTAGGGAAGATAATACGGTCTAAATGATACTGAAATGTAGAGACAAAAGTTCTTGTTTACTGCCTGCTTCCTACTGGGTTACTAGCCAATAGTTAATATGGTACCATTTGCGTCAGTACTTTAGCAAGAACAATTGGCTCGATTTGATGCTCTTAATTAGCACTTGTTGACTTGCGGATGTCAGATGGCATCAGGAGCTGACTGACTGGAGTATCTCTCTCCCCCTGACATCATTGTGACCTCTACACATTATGCAGGAAGCTGCCACACTGTCTACCCAGGCTCTCACACAAAGCTTCACCCTGGTGAACACATCAGCACAACCAGTACCTGCCCATCTTTGTCCCTCTTTGTTCATCCTTCATTCTTTTTCACTCTCTTTCCTTCAATCCCTCTTTATTTTTGTTTACTTTCTTGCTCTCTTTAATCCTCAACATCTCTTTTTTTTTCTCTTTGTCTTTCTCTCCCCCTTTAAATCTCTCTTCCGTTCTTACTGTCTTTTCCCCACCTGGTCAATTCAACCTGACAATGCTTCCTGCCTAAGGGAGAATGACCATGGGACAGTCCATTGGGGCCTGTGAGAGTAACCATGGAAACACACCCCAACGTGAGTTGGAAAAGCAGGAGATTTGGAGGTGACCGAGTGTGGGGATGATCTTAACTCTCTCAGGTTGGAGTACTTTCGAGTAGAGAGTTTAAACACAGGTAACACTTCTCAATCTAGCACCACTGCCTTTCCAGGAGTTGCTGGAGAAGCTCAGCAGGTCTGGCAGCATCTGTGGATATGATCAGTTCTGAGGAAGGCGGAAGTGGGTACTGCAGATGCTGGAGGTTAGGGTCAAGATTAGAGCGGTGCTGGAAAAGTACAGCAGGCCTGGCAGCATCCGAGGAACAGGAAAATCGACATTTCAGACAAAAGCCCTTCATCAGGGCTCCTGCCTGAAACGTCGATTTTCCTGCTCATTAGATGCTGCCTGACCGGCTGTGCTTTTCCAGCACCACTCTAATCTCAGTTCTGAGGAAGGGTCACTCGATCCAAAACGAGATAAATCTGAGTTAACGTTTTAGGTCGAATGACCCTTTGACTGATCATCTCCACAGATGCCGCCAGACCTGCTGAGCTTTTCCTGCAATTTCTGTTTTGGTTTCTGATTTCCAGCATCCACAGTTCTTTCAGCTTCGATCGCTGCCTTCCCAGTGACTTCTTTCATAGGACCCCAGTGACGACAGTTCAAGCCAGCTAAATAACAGGGCAGGACTAATGATGGACCCGTCCTTGACTAAAAGCATGAGAGAGTTACTGACAGCAAAATGACTTGCTCAATTCAAATACATTGCAGAAAATATAATCAGAAGTGAAAATTAAAGCTGCCTACACACACACAGACACACTCATATATAGAGCAAATAGATTTACGTCTTCTCTGGAATTCATTGAAAAGATTGATTGACAATGAGTTGTGCTTAGCTGGGTTAGCTCAGTGGTTGGGAACGGGCAGATAGGTGCTGTCGATTTGATTCATGATTCAGTTCAGTCAATGTATGTTGGCAATGCTCAGAACTAATTAACTGTAACAAAAGAAATTTATTTCTAAACTCTGGTCATCACTACAGTGAAGGCAAATTTGATTTATTCCAATGTCAAGTGCCTGTAACGAAAATTCAATCTGTTTGCCAGTCAGTAACGTTCTCTCTGTAATCGCTATTGCGATAGCTTATCTTTTTCTCAAAAAAAACTCAAAAATGCTCTGCTTTTTGTGAAAAATCCAGTCTGTGTTTCAACGTTTATTATCTATTTCCACGATAATATCTAAACAATAAGAGCTATTTGGGAATGACTAAGAGACATTAATCTACTCAAAGGAATTTACATGATGTTATAAATCATGACAAGTAAATGTTGATTAGTTAGCGACTGTCATTCTAATGCAGGATTACATTAATGCTTTAAAATCATTCCAGTGCATTTGTTACATATAAAATATATACATACAATATATAATGTTCCTTTTTTATGAGGTGGTTTTACTGTTTGAGTCATTTGTCACTGTCAGCTGCATTTACTGCTATGTTCCCTCTGCAATTCTGAGATTCCAATGGCAACTCCGGTACACAAACATGTAAGCATGTCAAAAAGGAACAGGATCAGCTACCAGTCCCTGAATCTCGCTCTGCCGTTTGAATAAGATCTGCAGGCGGCACTGTCAGCAACTTGCTGCTCTAGCCTCACAGCGCCAGGGACCTGGGTTCAATTCCAGCCTCCAGGTGACTGTCTGTGTGGGTCTTCCACATTCTCCCCGTATCTGTGTGGGTTTCCTGTGGGAGCTCTAGTTTCCTCCTACAGCCCAAAGATGTGCAGGTTAAGGTGGATTGGCCATGCCTAAAATGTCCAGGATTGTGCAGGGTAGCTGGATTGTGTTAGGGAAATGCAGGGTTTTAGGGTGGGTCTGGGTGGGATGCTCCTCAATGGGTTGAATGCCCTGCTGCCACACCGTAGGGACTCTGTGATCTGATTGTGTTTTGAATTCCATATTCCCATTGACACTCAATATGTTTTAATTTCCTTGTTTTACAAGAGTCCATCTTGTACGGTGGCACAGTGGTTAGCACTGCTGCCTCACAGCACCAGAGACCTGGGTTCAATTCCCGACTCAGGCGACTGACTGTGTGGAGTTTGCACATTCTCCCTGTGTCTGCGTAGGTTTCCTCCAAGTGCTCCGGTTTCCTCCCACAGTCCAAAGATGTGCAGGTCAGGTAAACTGGCCATGCTAAATTGTCCATAGTGTTAGGTAAAGGGATAAATGTAGGGGAATGGGTGGGTTGCATTTCAGCGGGTCGGTGTGGGCTTGTTGGGCCGAAGGGCCTGTTTCCACACTGTAAGCAATCTAATCTAATCTAACCTCTGCCTTAAACATGTTCAATGAGCTGGCCACCACTGCATTCTGAGGCAGAGGTTCAAAATCACACTCAGAGGAAAAAAAATTATTCTCATCTGTGCCCTAACAGGATGACCCTTAATTTTCAATCTGTGGTTTCTAGTCTTGGATTCACCCACAAAAGGAAATGTCCTTTCCATGTCCACCTTGTTAGACTATTGTCTTTTAGTACAAGCCAGGATCAAATACAAGTCATCCCTGATTCCTCAAAACTCCAGTGGAAACAAACCCAACCTCTCCAACTTACCTTCATAAGCCAACCCATCCATTCAAGATGTCAATCTCATGAACCTCCTCTGAATCACCATCAATGTATTTACATTCTTCTTTAAATAATGAGACCAAAACTGAGTGTTCAAGATCTCACCAATGCTCTGCATAGCACACCTACTTTCATGTTCAATATCTCTCATAAGGCACAATGATAGTTGTTCTCTGTTTAAGTCATACTTCTTAAAATCTTCCAAGTGCACAACTTCACATTTTCCCAAGTTATACTCCATCTTCCCTGAGCCTTCTGCACTCAATCTCAAGTTCAACAACTGTAGGGCTCGAGGCATCCTTTCCCATGTCCTTAACCCAGCCCCCCCACACTAGGCCTTGTTATCACATAGTCTGCTATTACATACAACCCATTGTTAGCCACTTGTTGTCCCCATTGGTAGCTATTCATCTTCCTCGGCTGATCATTATCCACACTTTTGTCTATCCAACTGTTCTTCTTTCTCCTTAGTCTCTACCTCCACCTTTCATTTACTCCTTACCCCCTCCCCACTCTTTCTTCTGCATAAACACCAGCTTTTTCCGAGCTACCATCGGTTCTGAGGAAGGGTCACTGGATCTGAAATATTAACTCTGCTTTCCACTGATGCTGCCAGACCTGCTAAATTTCTCCAGCAGTTTCTGTTTTTGTTTCTGATTTCCAACAGATTTTTTTTGGTTTCCATTCACTCCGGTGGGTCTCTGGATAGAATCCTCTTGCATATCATTCTCTGCACACTTCACCCCCTGCGTGAAAAAATCGCCCTTTAGGTTCCTTTTAAATCTTTACCCTCTCACCTTAAATCTGTGCCTTCTGACTTTGGACTCCCCACCTGGTGAAAAGATCCCATCTATTCATCCTCATGCATTTTATAAACTGCCGTAAGAACTCCCCCTCCCCCAGCCTCCAATGTTTCAGGGAAAATAGCCCCAGTCTATTCAGCCTCTCCTTATAGCTCAAACCCTCCAACCCTGCCAACATCCTTGTAAGTCTTTTCTGAACCCCTTCAAGTTTCACAAGTATTTCCAATAGCAGGGTGACCAGAATTACACACAGTAGTCCAAAAGTGGCCAAACCAATATCTGTACAACTGCAACACGACCTCCCAACTCCTATACTCAATGCTCTGACCAATAAAGGAAAGCAGCCTAAATGCCTTCTTCACTTTCCTGCACATTCACCAATGTCATTTATTGTATCCGTTGCTCCTGATGCAGTCTCCTCGACATTGGGGAGACTGGACGCCTCCTAACAGAGCACTTCAGGGAACATCTCTGGGACACCTGCACCAATCAACCCCACCGCCCTGTGGCCCAACATTTCAACTCCCCCTCCCACTCTGCTGAGGACATGCAGGTCCTAGGCCTCCTCCACAGTCACTCCCTCACCACCCAAAGCTGGAGGAAGAACGCCTCACCTTCCGCATGGGAACACTTCAACCCCAGGGCACCAATGTGGATTTCACCAGTTTCCTCATTTCCCCTCCCCCCACCTTACCCCAGTTCCAACCTTCCAGCTCAACATCGCCCTCATGACCTGTCCTACCTGCCAATCTCCCTTCCCACCTATTCGCTCCACCCTCCCCTCTGACCGATCACCTCCATCCCCACCCCTATTCACCTATTGTACTCTTTGCTACCTTCCCCCACCCTGCTCTCTGACCTATCACCTCCATCCCCATCCCTATTCACCTATTGTACTCTTTGCTACCTTCTCCCAAGCCCCCCCCCCACCCCACCTCCACCATTTATCTCTCCACTCTGGAGGCTCCCTGCCTCTATTCCTGATGAAGGGCTTTTGCCCAAAACATCAATTTTCCTGCTCCTCGGATGCTGCCTGACCTGCTGTATTTTTCCAGCACCACTCTGATCTAAACTCCGGTTTCCAGCATCTGCAGTCCTCACTTTTGCCTTCTTCACTTCTTCTACCTGAGACTCCACTTTCAAGGAGCTATGAACCTGCACTCCAAGGTCTCTTTGTTCAGCATCACTCCCCAGGACCTTATCATTAAATGTATAAGTCCTGTCCTGATTTGCCTTTCCAAAATACAGCACCTCACATTTATCTAAATTAAACTCCACCTGCCACTCCTCAGCCCATTGGCCCATCTGATCAAGATCCCGTTGTACTCTGAGGTAACCTTCTTCACTGTCCACTACACCCCCGATTTGAGCAGAGAATGCACAGTAAATACTGATTGTTAATTGTTTTATGTACAGATATAGCAATGCAGTCACTGACCCAACCAGTCAGCATACTGTCAACGCAACCAAGTATCATACCACTCTCTATAAATAGTTGCTCGTAGCCTTGACCCCTCCACAAAGATGACCCGTTATCAGAGATGACGAAGGCACTGCACTGTATCCCAGGAAAGTTTTCAGGTGGCAACCAAAGAGCAATTGCAATTAAAAGCAAATTCTAGCCAGGTGTAAATCATTTTCTTTGATATCTGTTTTGTTTCATTGTGACAGCATAGCGAGGATTCCACCAATTTCTGTAAGGAAAGGTTTGTAGCATCACTGGGATAGTCTGGAATTTAGAAGCCACAATATACAGCTCCATCTAATCTACACCCCAGAGCTGTATATAGCAAGAGAGGGTGTGAATAGGAGAAGAGATAAATGGTGATTTAGTTAAGGGACTAGCATAGTGCATGCAAAACATTAACTTTGTTTCTGTCTGCTACAGATACTGCCAGACATGCTGAGTTTCTCCAGCATTTTCTGTTCGTACTTAACAAACCAATGACTGTGAGTGCCGATCCCCAGGACACTACTTTATTGTAATGAAATTCAATCGATTGATTAATGTGTAAGCTGGAACTAGAAGATAACCAAGAAATGGGAAGATTGTTGTAAAAATCCAACTAGAATCATGAATGTTCTTCAGAGTAGGGATCTACACCACTGCTTTTGTCCCTAGCCAGTTGACATTTTAAAAGTCACATTTTAGATTAGATTGGAAATTACTGTCAATGAAAGTTGTGAGTATTTGAGCTGTTTGTTCCAACGCACGGTACCATCCCAACCACTGAACAGTCACGTAGACTTGCATCATCAGTGGGAAATTGCCTGACAGATCCACGCATTACTCCTGTCTCTCACAAGGTGGTTGATTTTTAATGGCCTTGGGGTGTTCAATGGGCAAAATTCTGCCTTGCTTTCGTCACACACATCCGAGGAATGTGAGATGAAATGAAAGGCTCCAACCTGTTTGATTTCACAGTGCAATGAACCATTAAATTAACCCATTAAACCCTGCAGCTGACAACAGCTCTGTTAAAACATATCCCCCGAGGTTTCATCCCTTAACCTCCAACTGTCCCATCCAATCAAATGACCTTGTCTCAGCACTAATGTTTTTATAATTGATACACATGAATATTTTTTAAAAACCACGATTTTTAACGACCCCTATAATATAGAAGTTGCTTGCGTATATATCGAGGAGATTTATCTTTAATTCCTGGAAAGTTCAGGAGAATCCTGGAAGGTTGATAGTCCTAATGAAAACTCTGGTTATGGCCAATTTTTATTTTTGTGCAATCATGACTAATGACTTTGACCCAGTGAGATAAATACTGATGATCCCTGTTTGCAGATGTTCTTTGGTGTGTTTCTAAGAGTAAAGAGACCAAAGGGAAATATTTAAGAATACTAATGTTGTTAAGAGAAGATTAATGCAGTGGTAGAAAATGTGTCCCTGACCTTGTAGGATCTTGAAGGTGACACAGAAAGATAAGCATTATCAATTTAAGCAGCTCACTTTAAACTGGTCTACCAAAGAGGGGGAGGAGAAGCTGATTTTACATTGTGAATTTAATCTTATTATCCAGAAACCTCCCAAAACTGAGAATGTAACCAGTTTTCTGTACTCTGAACCCTAACCCTCAACCTTTTCCAGTCAGTATCCACAATGGTTGTCCTATTTTTACACCAATCTTTTTTTCATTTGAGACTTCCTGGCAAACATCACTGTTAGATTTGCATCAGCATCTTATTTGTATTGAGAGAATTTCAAGTAAAAGAATTGAGGCCTGCATTGCAAGGTGATACCAAGCCTCTGCTTGACTGAGATCGTCAGATGATGTAGGACGTAGCTTGGGTGGGAGCTCAGTGCCAGCAGTCTCAGACAGTGGAGCCTTGGACAAGTCAACTCAACCTTATCCGAGCCAACCTGTTTAGGAGAAAAGTCAGCTAATACTGACTCATGAAAGAGGCACTCTGTCTCATCAAAACAGCAGCTGACAGCTCAACTAATCTTTTACATCGGAGATTGATAGGTATTATTTAGCTAGGATGATAAATGGATGTGGAGCCAAGGCAGAAGATAGTTCAGATACATTTCAGTTGCAGCCCACTGAATGGAAGAACAATTTTGAGGGGCTGAATGGCCTGTTCCTGAAATCATATTGATTGTCCTGTAGCCACTTCACCCAACCTTCCTTTTCCTTTGGGATAAGTATGTAGCCAATGTACTACATATCCAGGTCAATCAGACCATTGATCAACAGGAAAGAGTAAGTCAAGCTGGGAAGAGTTGGCTCAAAGCATTAGGTTTTAAGGAGGAAACAGAGTTAAAGAGAAATAGAGCAGAATTGGAGGGACAATTCCAAAGCTGAGGCTTCGGTTGGCCGAAGATACAGCCATCAGTGCAGATCGGAGAGGAGGCACAAGAGGCCGGTATCAGATTCAGACCAGAGCGACAATGATCTTGGCAAATAGAGGAGCAGCAGGCTTGAGGGGCTGAATGACTGACTGCTCCTAAGTTGAATGTTCCTACTGAAGGAGTTTGGAGATCTCCTGGAGTTCAGGGGTAGAGGAAATCACAGAGACCGGGGCAGGTTGGGTGAGAAAGTGGATTGGAATTTTAAAATGGAGCTTTTGCTAGGCTGGATGGTGAATACCAGGACTTGGTAAGGGTCAGGGTATGTACAGCAAAATGACATCCACTACAATCATGCCAGATTTTTAAAGTCGGTATGGCAAAGTGACTTTGGATTAATCAAGCTGAAATTCATCTGCAAAGCCCTCGTCACTCTGTCTGGGTTCACTTTACCATTGGACGGAATGGTCGAACAGCAATTAAATGTAGATAAGCAGAGATTATTAATCCCTTTTCATTCAATCAACTTTTTAGATTAGATTACTTACAGTGTGGAAACAGGCCCTTCGGCCCAACCAGTCCACACCGACCTGCTGAAGCGCAACCCACCCATTCCCCTACATTTACCCCTTTACCTAACACTACAGGCAATTCAGCATGGCCAGTTCACCTGACCTGCACATCTTTGGACTGTGGGAGGAAACCGGAGCACCCGGAGGAAACCCACGCAGACACGAGGATAATGTGCAAACTCCACACAGTCAGTCGCCTGAGTCAGGAATTGAACCCAGGTCTCTGGCGCTGTGAGGCAGCAGTGCTAACCACTGTGCCACCGTGTCGCCCACTCTTCCAGCATCCATCTCCAGATGGTTTCAAATTTTTAGCTGGCTTCCAAACTCTTCAATTATTCTGTTTCATTTCACACTGAAGCTCTGACACATCAAAGCCTGAAATATTTAAACTAAGAATATACTGTTTTCTGTATCAAGTACAAAATGAACTTATTTGTCTTCTCAAAACTTTGAACCTTAGTCAGTTCACCTTGCTAACTCCTAGGATATAACCTTAATCAAACAAAGGAACTTCACTGGGCCGATGCTGAGATGATGTTACCGAGGGGTTGGGAGTCTACATCTAGAGGGGAGTCACAATCTCAGAATAAAGGAGAGGCTATTTAGGACAAGGATAAACAGGAATATAATCAGTCAAGGGAAAATTTTGAATCCTTGATCCTCACAGGGTATGGAGCTTGAGTCATCGAGTGCTCTTGACTGAAAGATCCAGACAGTCTGTTACGTCTTTGCTAATGAACTCCAAGAGCTATCTAGTTCATCCCAATGCTCAGCTCTTTCCTAAAGCATCTTTGGAGCGACATGGAGGCTTAGTGGTTAGCACTTCTGCCTCACAGCACCATGGACCTGGCTTCAATTCCAGCCTTGGACGACTGTCTGTGTGGATTTTGCATATTCTCCCTGTGTATGTGTGGGTTTCCTCCCAAAGCCCAAAGATGTGCAGGTTAGGGTGGATTGGCCATGTTATAGTGTCCAGGGATCAGTGGGCTAGCCATGAGAAATGCAGGGTTATGAAGATGGAGTGGGTCTGGGTGGGATGCTCTTTAGTGGGTTAGTATGGACTCAGTGGGCTGAATGATCTGCTTCCATGCTGTTGGGAGAGTTATTTTTCTTTTAAAAGTCATTATCTAAACTATTCCTTCACCCTTTATGTCAGTTTATTCCAGCTTGCTGCTTTAAAAAAATGGCCCTGACCCCATATCTATATGGATCAGTGGTGCTGGAAGAGCACAGCAATTCAGGCAGCATCCGACGAGCAGCAAAATCGACGTTTCGGGCAAAAGCCCTTCATCAGGAATAAAGGCAGAGAGCCTGAAGCGTGGAGAGATAAGCTAGAGGAGGGTGGGGGTGGGGAGAAAGTAGCATAGAGTACAATAGGTGAGTGGGGGAGGAGATGAAGGTGATAGGTCAGGGAGGAGAGGGTGGAGTGGATAGGTGGAAAAGGAGCTAGGCAGGTCGGACAAGTCCAGACAGGTCAAGGGGACAGTGCGGGCTGGAAGTTTGAAACTAGGATGAGGTGGGGGAAGGCGAAATGAGGAAGCTGTTGAAGTCCACATTGATGCCCTTGGGTTGAAGTGTTCCGAGGCGGAAGATGAGGTGTTCTTCCTCCAGGCGTCTGGTGGTGAGGGAGCGGCGGTGAAGGAGGCCCAGGACCTCCATGTCCTCGGCAGAGTGGGAGGGGGAGTTGAAATGTTGGGCCACGGGGCGGTTTGGTTGATTGGTGCGAGTGTCTCGGAGATGTTCCCTAAAGCGCTCTGCTAGGAGGCGCCCAGTCTCCCCAATGTAGAGGAGACCGCATCGGGAGCAACGGATACAATAAATGATATTAGTGGATGTGCAGGTAAAATTTTGATGGATATGGAAAGCCTTGGATAGAGGTGAGGGAGGAGGTGTGGGCACAGGTTTTACAGTTCCTGCGGTGGCAGGGGAAAGTGCCAGGATGGGAGGGTGGGTCGTAGGGGGGTGTGGACCTGACCAGGTAGTCACAGAGGGAATGGTCTTTGCGGAAGGCGGAAATGGGTGGGGAGGGAAATATATCCCTGGTGGTGGGGTCTTTTGGGTTTCCGGGAACCCCGCACTGCCCGGTTCTACCTCCTTCCCAAGATCCACAAGCCTGACCACCCTGGCCGACCCATTGTCTCAGTATGCTCCTGCCCCACTGAACTGCATTGGCGCCACCTCGTGCTCCCGCGAGGAGGTTGAGCAATTCATCAACTTCACCAACACATTCCACCCTGACCTTAAATTTACCTGGACCATCTCTGACACCTCCTTCCCCTTCCTAGACCACTCCATCTCCATTAGTGATGACCGACTTGACACTGACATTTTTTACAAACCCACCGACTCCCACAGCTACCTGGATTACACCTCTTCCCACCCTATCTCTTGCAAAAATGCCATCCCGTATTCCCAATTCCTCCGCCTCCGCCGTATCTGCTCCCAGGAGGATCAGTTCCACCATAGAACACACCAGATTGCCTCCTTCTTTAGAGACCGCAATTTCCCTTCCCACGTGGTTAAAGATGCCCTCCAATGCATCTCGTCCACATCCCGCACCTCCGCCCTCAGACCCCACCCCTCCAACCGTAACATGGACAGAACGCCCCTGGTCCTCACCTTCCACCCTACAAACCTCCGCATAAACCAAATCATCCGCCGACATTTCCACCACCTCCAAAAAGACACCACCACCAGGGATATATTTCCCTCCCCACCCGTTTACGCCTTCCGCAAAGACCGTTCCCTCCGTGACTACCTGGTCAGATCCACGCCCCCCTACGACCCACCCTCCCATCCTGGCACTTTCCCCTGCCACCGCAGGAACTGTAAAACCTGTGCCCACACCTCCTCCCTCACCTCTATCCAAGGCCCTAAAGGAGCCTTCCACATCCATCAAAGTTTTACCTGCACATCCACTAATATCATTTATTGTATCCGTTGCTCCCAATGCGGTCTCCTCTACATTGGGGAGACTGGGCGCCTCCTAGCAGAGCGCTTTAGGGAACATCTCCGAGACACTCGCACCAATCAACCAAACCGCCCCATGGCCCAACATTTCAACTCCCCCTCCCACTCTGCCGAGGACATGGAGGTCCTGGGCCTCCTTCACCGCCGCTCCCTCACCACCAGACACCTGGAGGAAGAACGCCTCATCTTCTGCCTAGGAACACTTCAACCCAAGGGCATCAATGTGGACTTCAACAGCTTCCTCATTTCCCCTTCCCCCACCTCATCCTAGTTTCAAACTTCCAGCCCGCACTGTCCCCTTGACCTGTCCGGACTTGTCCGACCTGCCTAGCTCCTTTTCCACCTATCCACTCCACCCTCTCCTCCCTGACCTATCACCTTCATCTCCTCCCCCACTCACCTATTGTACTCTATGCTACTTTCTCCCCACCCCCACCCTCCTCTAGCTTATCTCTCCACGCTTCAGGCTCTCTGCCTTTATTCCTGATGAAGAACTTTTGCCCGAAACGTCGATTTTGCTGCTCGTCGGATGCTGCCTGAATTGCTGTGCTCTTCCAGCACCACTGATCCAGAATCTGGTTTCCAGCATCATTGTTTTTACCCATATCTATTTGGTCTACATGGGCTTTAGCAAGACCTTTGACAAGGGACTGTGTGGTAGATTATTGAATAAGGTTAAATCTCATAGGATCCAGAGAACTAGCCAATTGAATATAAAATTGGTTGGAAGGCAGAGGGTAGTGGTAGTGGGTTATTTTTAAAACTGGAGGCTTGTGACCAGCAGTGTGGCAGAGGGATCAGTGCTGGGTCCACTGTTATCCATTATTTATATACAAGATTTTGATGAGAATTTAGGAGGCATGGTTAGTAAGTTTGCGGATGGCACCAAGATTGGAGGGATAGTGGACATTGAAGAACGTTATCTAGGAGTGCAGCGAGATACTGATCAACTAGGCCAGTGGGCTGAGGACTGGCAGATAGAGGTTAGTTTAGATATATGTGAGGTGTTGCATTTTAGTGCGTCAAACCAGGGCAGGACTTTTACAGTCAATGGTAGGGCCCTGGGGAGTGTTGTCGAACAAAGGAATCTAAGGGATACAGGTTCATAGCTCCTTGAAAGGGGAGTCACAGGTAGACAGGGTGGTGAAGAAGGCTTTCAGAATGCTTGCTTTCATCGGTCAGAACATTGAGTATAAGAGTTGGGATTTATGTTGCAGCTGTACAAGACGTTGGTGAGGCCATATTTAGAGTATTGCATGCAGTTCTGGTCACCCTACTATGGAAAGGATATTATTAAACTAGAAACAGGGCAGAAAAGACTAGGACATTACCTGGGCTACAAGGTTTGAGTGATATAGATGGACTGGGACTAGGAACATAGGAAACTGAGAGGTGACCATATGGAGCTATGTTAAATCATGAGAGACATTGGTAAGGTATATAGCCAACTGCTCTTCTCTGTGGTAGGGGAGTCTACAGCTAGAGGGCATGGGTTTAAGGTGAGAGAGGAGAGATTCAAAAGGGTCCAGA